>NW_027328871.1:4135967-4454119 GCF_048564905.1 Vicugna pacos
TCTGGGTTTTATATTCACTATTGTATATACTACATTCTGTGTGCTACATTCTATATTATAAATTCTATATTCAGTATTCTGTATTCTATATTCTAAGTTCTGTGTTTACATTCTATATTCTAAATTGCATATTCAGTATGCTGTATTCTATATTCTAAATTCTGAGTTCTGCTTTCCAAGTTCCAAAATCTGGCTTCAGTATTTTCCTTGCTATATTTTTTTCTGTTTTCTACATTATATATTCTAAATTATTTATTCAGTATTATGTATTTATATTCTATATTCTATGTCCTACATAGAATTTTTTAATTGTTTATAAAATATTCCGTATATTATGTTCTAAATTCTGTGTTCTCTATTCTCTTTTCTATTTTCTATATTCTGTGTTCTACATTCTATATTGTAAATATTATATTCAGCTTTCTGTATTCTATATTCTAAATTCTGTGTTCTGTATTCTATGTTCTAAATTCTGGCTTCTATATTCTCCAGTCTATATTCTATATTTTGTGAACTCCATTCTTATTTCTACATTCTTTATTCTGCATTCCATATTCTATATTATATATTCTGTGTTCTACATTCTATATTCTAAATTCTATATTCCTTATTCCGTAGTATATATTCTATATTCTATGTTCTGCATTGTATATTCTAAATTCTACATTCAGTATTCTGTATTCTAAATACTAAATTCTGTGTTCTGCATTTCATGTTCTAAATTCTGTGTTCTATATTCTCTTTTCTATATTCTATAATCTGTGTCCTTCATTCAATATTCTAAATTCTATATTCAGTATTCTCTATTCTATATTCTAAATTCTGTGTTCTGCATACCATGTTCGTATTTCGGGATTCTGTATTCTGTTTCCATATTTTACATTCTGTGTTCTAAATTCTATATTCTGTATAATATATTCTGCATTATGTATTCAATATTGTATATTTTGTGTTCTACATTCTATATTCTTAATTCTATAATCTATATTCTAAATTCTGTGTTCTTTATTCCGTGTTCTTAATTCTGGGTTCTATAATCTCTTTTCTATATTCTATATTCTGTGTTCGACATTCAATATTCTAAATTCTATATTTAGTATTCCCAATTCTATATTCAAAATTCTGTGTTCTACATGCTATATTCTAAATTCTATATTCTATATTCAAAATTCTGTATTCTTCATTCCGTGTTCTAAATTCTGGGTTCTATATTCTCTATTCTCTATTCTATATTCTGTGTTCTTCATTCTATATTCTACATTCTATATTCTGCATTCCGTATTCTATATTCTATATACTGTGTTCTACAGTCTATATTCAAAATTCTATATTCATTATCCTGTATTCTATATTCTAAATTCTGTGCTTTGAATTCCATGTTCTAAATTCTGGGTTCTATATTCTCTATTATATATTCTATATTTTTTGTTCTACATTCTATATTGTACGTTCTATATTCTGCATTCCGTGTTATATATTCTATATTATGTTTTCTACATTCTATATTCTAAATTCTATATTCAGTATTCTGTATTCTATAACCTAATTCTGTGTTCTGATTCAATTTTTAAATTCTGGGTTCTAAATTCTCTTTTATATATTCTATATTTTGTGTTCTTAGTTCTTTATTCTGCATTCTATATTCTGCATTCTGTATTTATGTTCTATATTCTGTGTTCTACATCTACTTTCCAAGTTCTATATTCTGTATTCTGTATTCAATATTCTACATTCTGTGTTCTGCATTCTATGTTCTAAATTCTGGGTTCTGTATTCTCTTTTCCATATTCTATATTCTGTGTTCTATATTCTATATTCTGTATTCTATATTCTGCATTCCGTATTCTATACACTATATTCTGTGTTCTTCATTCTATTATCCAAATTCTATACTCAGTATTCTGTATTCTATATTCTAAATTCTGTGTTCTGCATTCCATGTTCTAAATTCTGTGTTCTATATTGTCTTTTCTATATTCTATATTCTGTGTTCTACATTCAATATTCTAAATTCTATATTCAGTATTCTGTATTGTATATTCTAAATTCTGTGTTCTGCATACCATGTTCAAATTTCGGGGTTCTGTATTCTGTTTCCATATTATATATTCTGTTTTCTAATTTCTATATTCTGTATACTATATTCTGCATTATGTATTCTATATTCTATATTTTGTGTTCTACATTCTATATTCTAAATTTTATATTCAGTATTCTTTATACTATTTTCTAAATTCTGGGTTCTGCATTCCATGTTCTAAATCCTATATTCAGTATTCTGTATTCTATATTCTAAATTCTGTGTTCCGCATTCTATATTCTAAATTCTATATTCAGTATTCTGTGTTATAAATTCTAAATTCTGTGTTCTGCATTCCATGTTGTAAATACTGGGTTGTCTATTCTGTTTTCCATATTGTATAATTTGTGTTCTACATTCTATATTCTGTATTCTATATTCTGCATTCCGTATTCCATATTCTATATTCTGTGTTTTACATTCTATATTCTAAATTCTATATTCTGTATTCCGTATTCTATATTCTGAACTCTGTGTTCTACATTCTATATTCTAAATTCTATATTCAGTGGTCTGTATTCTATATTCTAAATTCTGTGTTCTGCATTACATGCTCTAAATTTTGGCTTCTATATTCTCTATTCTATATTCTATATGCTGTGTTCTACATTCTATACTCTGAATTGTATATTGATGTTTCTGTATTCTATATTCTAAATTCTGTGTCCTGCATTCCATTTTCTAAATTCTGGTTTCTATATTCTCTATTCTATTTTCTGAGTTGTATATTCTATATTCTAAATTCTATATTCAGTGTTCTGAATTCTATATTCTAAATTTTGTGTTCTACATCCGTGTTCTAAATTCTGGGTTCTATATTCTCTATTCTATATCCTATACATTGTGTTCTTCATTCCATATTCTACATACCATATTCTGCATTCCGTATTCTATATTCTATATTCTGTGTTCTACATTCTATATTCTAAGAACTATATTCAGTCTTCTGTATTGTATATTCTAAATTCTTTGTTCTGCACTCCATTTCTTAATTCTGGGTTCTATATTCTCTATTCATTTCTATATTTTTTGTTTACATTCTATATTGTACGTACTATATTCTGCATTCCGTGTTTTATATTCTATATTATGTTTTCAACATTCTATATTCTAAATGCTATATTCAGTATTCTGAATTCTATATTCTAAATTCTGTGTTCTTCATTCCATGTTCTAAATTCTGGGTTCTATATTTTCTATACTATATTCTATATTCTGTGTTCTATATTCTATATTCTAAATTCTATATTCATTATTCTGTATTCTATATTCTTAATTCTGTGTTCTACATTCTATATTCTAAATTCTATATTCAGTATTCTGTATTCTATATTCTTAATTCTCTGTTCTTCATTCCATGTTCTAAGTTCTGGGTCCTATACTCTCTATTATATATTCTATATTTGTGTTCTTCATTCTATATTCTACATAGTATATTCTGCATTCCGTATCCTATATTCTATATTCTATGTTCTACATTCTAAATTCTAAAATCTATATTCAGTATTCTGTATTCTATTGTATAAATTCTCTGTTCTGCATTCCATTTCTAAATTGTGGTTTCTATATTCTCTATTCTATATTATATATTTGGGTCGTTCATTCTGTATTCTACGTCCTATATTCTGCCATCCGTATTTTATATTCTATATTGTTTGTTCTATATTCTATATTCTAAATTCTATATTCAGTATTTTGTATTCTTTATTCTAATTTGTGTGTTCTGCATTCCACGTACTAAATTCTTGGTTCTCTATTCTCTATTCTCTATTCTATATTCTGTGTTTACATTCTATATTCTAAATTCTATATTCAGTATTCTGTATTGTATATTCCAAATTCTGTGTTCTACATTGTATGTTCTAAACTTTGGGTTCTGTATTCTGTATTCCATATTCTATATTTTGTGTTCTATAGTCTATATTTGGTATTCAATATTCTGCATTCCGTATTCTATATTCTATATCCTGTGTTCTAAATTCTATATTCAGTATTCTGTGTTTTATTTTCTAACTTCTGTGTTCTGAATTCCATGTTCTAAATTCTGGGTTTTATATTCACTATTGTATATACTACATTCTGTGTGCTTCATTCTATATTATAAATTCTATATTCAGTATTCTGTATTCTATATTCTAAGTTCTGTGTTTACATTCTATATTCTAAATTGCATATTCAGTATGCTGTATTCTATTTTCTAAATTCTGAGTTCTGCTTTCCATGTTCCAAAATCTGGCTTCAATATTTTCCTTGCTATTTTTTTTTCTGTTTTCTACATTATATATTCTAAATTATTTATTCAGTATTATGTATTTTATATTCTATATTCTATACCCTACATAGAATTTTTTAATTTTTTATAAAATATTCCGTATATTATGTTCTAAATTCTGTGTTCTGCAATCCATGTTTTAAATTCTGGGTTCTGTATTTTGTTTTACATATTTTATATTTTGTGTTGTACATTCTATATTCTGTATTCAATATTCTGCATTCTGTATTCTAAATTGTATTTCTGTGTTCTACATTCTAAATTCTGTGTTCTGCATTCCATATTCTAAATTCAATATTCAGTATTCTGTATTGTATATTCTAAATTCTGTGCTCTGCATTCTATGTTCTAAATTCTATATTCAGTATTCTGTATTCTATATTCTATATTCTGTGTTCTGCATTCCATGTTCTAAATTCTGGGTTCTGTATTCTCTTTTCCATATTCTATATTCTGTTTTCTACATTCTATATTCTGTATTCTATATTTTGCATTCCGTATTCTTTAATCTATATTCTGTGTTCTACATTCTGTACTCTAAATTCTATATTCAGTATTCTCTATTCTATATTCAAAATTCTGTGTTCTACATTGTATATTGTAAATTCTATATTCTATATTCAAAATTCTGTGTTCTTCATTCCGTGTTCTAAATTCTGTTTTCTATATTCTCTATCCTATATTGTGTGTACTTCATTCTATATTCTACATTCTATATTCTAAATTCTATATTGTATATTCCAAATCTGTGTTCTGGATTTCATATTCTAAATTCTGGGTTATGTATTCTGTATTCCATATTTTATATTTTGTTTTCTATATTCTTTATTTGGTATTCTATATTCTGCATTCCGTATTCTATATTCTATATCCTGTGTTCTAAATCCTATATTCAGTATTCTGTATTTTATTTTCTAAATTCTGTGTTCTGCATCTCCATGTTCTAAATTCTGTGTTCTCTATTCTTTTTTCCATATTCTAGATTCAGTGTTCTATATTCTATATTCTGTATTCTGTATTCTGCATTCCGTATTCTACAAAGTATATTCTGTGTTCTAAATTTTATTTTTCAAATTCTATATGTAGTATTCTGTATTGTATATTCTATATGCTGTTTTCTAAATTCTGTATTCTAAATTCTATATTCTTTATTCTAAATTCTGTGTTCTGCCTACCGTGTTCTAAATTCTGTGTTCTATATTCTCTATTCTGTATTCTATAATTTGTGTTCTTCATTCTATATTCTATATCCTATATTCTGCATTCAGTTGTCTATATTGTATATTCTGTGTTCTACATTCTATATTCTAAATTCTATATTCAGTATTCTGTTTTATATATTCTAAATTCTGTGTTCTGTATTCTATGTTCTAAATTCTGGCTTCTATATTCTCCAGTCTATATTCTATATTTTGTGAACTCCATTCTTATTTCTACATTCTTTATTCTGCATTCCATATTCTATATTATATATTCTGTGTTCTACATTCTATATTCTAAATTCTATATTCCTTATTCCGAAGTATATATTCTATATTCTATATTCTGCACTGTATATTCTAAATTCTATATTCAGTAATCTGTATTCTAAATACGAAATTCTGTGTTCTGCATTTCATGTTCTGAATTCTGTGTTCTATATTCTCTTTTCTATATTCTATAATCTGGGTCCTTCATTCAATATTCTAAATTCTATATTCAGTATTCTCTATTCTATATTCTAAATTCTGTGTTCTGCATACCATGTTCGTATTTCGGGATTCTGTATTCTGATTCCATATTTTACATTCTGTGTTCTAAATTCTATATTCTGTATAATATATTCTGCATTATGTATTCAATATTGTATATTTTGTGTTCTACATTCTATATTCTAAATTCTATAATCTATATTCTAAATTCTGTGTTCTTTATTCCGTGTTCTTAATTCTGGGTTCTATAATCTCTTTTATATATTCTGTATTCTGTGTTTGACATTCCATATTCTAAATTCTATATTTAGTATTCTCAATTCTATATTCAAAATTCTGTGTTCTACATGCTATATTCTAAATTCTATATTCTATATTCAAAATTCTGTATTCTTCATTCCGTGTTCTAAATTCTGGGTTCTATATTCTCTTTTATATATTCTATATTTTGTGTTCTTAGTTCTTTATTCTGCATTCTATATTCTGCATTCTGTATTTATGTTCTATATTCTGTGTTCTACATCTACTTTCCAAATTCTATATTCTGTATTCTGTATTCAATATTCTACATTCTGTGTTCTGCATTCTATGTTCTAAATTCTGGGTTCTGTATTCTGTTTTCCATATTCTATATTCTGTGTTCTATATTCTATATTCTGTATTCTATATTCTGCATTCCGTATTCTATACTCTATATTCTGTGTTCTTCATTCTATTATCCAAATTCTATATTCAGTATTCTGTATTCTATATTCTAAATTCTGTGTTCTGCATTCCATGTTCTAAATTCTGTGTTCTATATTGTCTTTTCTATATTCTATATTCTGTGTTCTACATTCAATATTCTAAATTCTATATTCAGTATTCTGTATTGTATATTCTAAATTCTGTGTTCTGCATACCATGTTCAAATTTCGGGGTTCTGTATTCTGTTTCCATATTTTATATTCTGTTTTCTAATTTCTATATTCTGTATACTATATTCTGCATTATGTATTCTATATTCTATATTTTGTGTTCTACATTCTATATTCTAAATTTTATATTCAGTATTCTTTATACTATTTTCTAAATTCTGGGTTCTGCATTCCATGTTCTAAATCCTATATTCAGTATTCTGTATTCTATATTCTAAATTCTGTGTTCCGCATTCTATATTCTAAATTCTATATTCAGTATTCTGTATTATAAATTCTAAATTCTGTGTTCTGCATTCCATGTTGTAAATACTGGGTTGTCTATTCTGTTTTCCATATTGTATAATTTGTGTTCTACATTCTATATTCTGTATTCTATATTCTGCATTCCGTATTCCATATTCTATAATCTGTGTTTTACATTCTATATTCTAAATTCTATATTCTGTATTCCGTATTCTATATTCTGAACTCTGTGTTCTACATTCTATATTCTAAATTCTATATTCAGTGGTCTGTATTCTATATTCTAAATTCTGTGTTCTGCATTACATGCTCTAAATTTTGGCTTCTATATTCTCTATTCTATATTCTATATGCTGTGTTCTACATTCTATACTCTGAATTGTATATTGATGTTTCTGTATTCTATATTCTAAATTCTGTGTCCTGCATTCCATTTTCTAAATTCTGGTTTCTATATTCTCTATTCTATTTTCTGAGTTGTATATTCTATATTCTAAATTCTATATTCAGTGTTCTGAATTCTATATTCTAAATTTTGTGTTCTACATCCGTGTTCTAAATTCTGGGTTCTATATTCTCTATTCTATATCTATACATTGTGTTCTTCATTCCATATTCTACATACCATATTCTGCATTCCGTATTCTATATTCTATATTCTGTGTTCTACATTCTATATTCTAAGAACTATATTCAGTCTTCTGTATTGTATATTCTAAATTCTTTGTTCTGCACTCCATTTCTTAATTCTGGGTTCTATATTCTCTATTCATTTCTATATTTTTTGTTTACATTCTATATTGTACGTACTATATTCTGCATTCCGTGTTTTATATTCTATATTATGTTTTCAACATTCTATATTCTAAATGCTATATTCAGTATTCTGAATTCTATATTCTAAATTCTGTGTTCTTCATTCCATGTTCTAAATTCTGGGTTCTATATTTTCTATACTATATTCTATATTCTGTGTTCTATATTCTATATTCTAAATTCTATATTCATTATTCTGTATTCTATATTCTTAATTCTGTGTTCTACATTCTATATTCTAAATTCTATATTCAGTATTCTGTATTCTATATTCTTAATTCTCTGTTCTTCATTCCATGTTCTAAGTTCTGGGTCCTATACTCTCTATTATATATTCTATATTTGTGTTCTTCATTCTATATTCTACATAGTATATTCTGCATTCCGTATCCTATATTCTATATTCTATGTTCTACATTCTAAATTCTAAAATCTATATTCAGTATTCTGTATTCTATAGTATAAATTCTCTGTTCTGCATTCCATTTCTAAATTGTGGTTTCTATATTCTCTATTCTATATTATATATTTGGTACGTTCATTCAGTATTCTACGTCCTATATTCTGCCATCCGTATTTTATATTCTATATTGTTTGTTCTATATTCTATATTCTAAATTCTATATTCAGTATTTTATATTCTTTATTCTAATTTGTGTGTTCTGCATTCCACGTACTAAATTCTTGGTTCTCTATTCTCTATTCTCTATTCTATATTCTGTGTTTACATTCTATATTCTAAATTCTATATTCAGTATTCTGTATTCTATATTCTAAATTCTGTGTTCTGCTTTCCTTTTTATAAATTCTCTATTCAGTACTGTGCTTTCTATATTCTAAATTCTGTGTTCTGCATTCTATTTTCTAAATTCTATATTCATTATTCTGTATATTATATTCTAAAATGTGTTCTGCATTCCATGTTCTAAATTCTGGGTTCTGTATTGTTTTCCATATTCTATATACTGTGTTCTTCATTGTATATTCTGTATTGTATATTATTTATGCCGTATTATATATTCTGTGTTCTTCATTCTATATTCTGTATTCTATATTCTACATTCCGTATTCTATATTCTATATTCTGTGTTCTACATTTTATACTCTAAATTCTATATTCAGTATTCTGTATTGTATATTCCAAATTCTGTGTTCTACATTGTATGTTCTAAACTTTGGGTTCTGTATTCTGTATTCCATATTCTATATTTTGTGTTCTATAGTCTATATTTGGTATTCAATATTCTGCATTCCGTATTCTATATTCTATATCCTGTGTTCTAAATTCTATATTCAGTATTCTGTGTTTTATTTTCTAACTTCTGTGTTCTGAATTCCATGTTCTAAATTCTGGGTTTTATATTCACTATTGTATGTACTACATTCTGTGTGCTTCATTCTATATTATAAATTCTATATTCAGTATTCTGTATTCTATATTCTAAGTTCTGTGTTTACATTCTATATTCTAAATTGCATATTCAGTATGCTGTATTCTATATTCTAAATTCTGAGTTCTGCTTTCCATGTTCCAAAATCTGGCTTCAATATTTTCCTTGCTATTTTTTTTTCTGTTTTCTACATTATATATTCTAAATTATTTATTCAGTATTATGTATTTTATATTCTATATTCTATACCCTACATAGAATTTTTTAATTTTTTATAAAATATTCCGTATATTATGTTCTAAATTCTGTGTTCTGCAATCCATGTTTTAAATTCTGGGTTCTGTATTTTGTTTTACATATTTTATATTTTGTGTTGTACATTCTATATTCTGTATTCAATATTCTGCATTCTGTATTCTAAATTGTATTTCTGTGTTCTACATTCTAAATTCTGTGTTCTGCATTCCATGTTCTAAATTCAATATTCAGTATTCTGTATTGTATATTCTAAATTCTGTGCTCTGCATTCTATGTTCTAAATTCTATATTCAGTATTCTGTATTCTATATTCTATATTCTGTGTTCTGCATTCCATGTTCTAAATTCTGGGTTCTGTATTCTCTTTTCCATATTCTATATTCTGTTTTCTACATTCTATATTCTGTATTCTATATTCTGCATTCCGTATTCTTTAATCTATATTCTGTGTTCTACATTCTGTACTCTAATTTCTATATTCAGTATTCTCTATTCTATATTCAAAATTCTGTGTTCTACATTGTATATTGTAAATTCTATATTCTATATTCAAAATTCTGTGTTCTTCATTCCGTGTTCTAAATTCTGTTTTCTATATTCTCTATCCTATATTGTGTGTACTTCATTCTATATTCTACATTCTATATTCTAAATTCTATATTGTATATTCCAAATCTGTGTTCTGGATTTCATATTCTAAATTCTGGGTTATGTATTCTGTATTCCATATTTTATATTTTGTTTTCTATATTCTTTATTTGGTATTCTATATTCTGCATTCCGTATTCTATATTCTATATCCTGTGTTCTAAATCCTATATTCAGTATTCTGTATTTTATTTTCTAAATTCTGTGTTCTGCATCTCCATGTTCTAAATTCTGTGTTCTCTATTCTTTTTTCCATATTCTAGATTCAGTGTTCTATATTCTATATTCTGTATTCTGTATTCTGCATTCCGTATTCTACAAAGTATATTCTGTGTTCTAAATTTTATTTTTCAAATTCTATATGTAGTATTCTGTATTGTATATTCTATATGCTGTTTTCTAAATTCTGTATTCTAAATTCTATATTCTTTATTCTAAATTCTGTGTTCTGCATACCGTGTTCAAAATTCTGTGTTCTATATTCTCTATTCTGTATTCTATAATTTGTGTTCTTCATTCTATATTCTATATCCTATATTCTGCATTCAGTTGTCTATATTGTATATTCTGTGTTCTACATTCTATATTCTAAATTCTATATTCAGTATTCTGTTTTATATATTCTAAATTCTGTGTTCTGTATTCTATGTTCTAAATTCTGGCTTCTATATTCTCCAGTCTATATTCTATATTTTGTGAACTCCATTCTTATTTCTACATTCTTTATTCTGCATTCCATATTCTATATTATATATTCTGTGTTCTACATTCTATATTCTAAATTCTATATTCCATATTCCGAAGTATATATTCTATATTCTATATTCTGCACTGTATATTCTAAATTCTTTATTCAGTAATCTGTATTCTAAATACGAAATTCTGTGTTCTGCATTTCATGTTCTGAATTCTGTTTTCTATATTCTCTTTTCTATATTTTATAATCTGGGTCCTTCATTCAATATTCTAAATTCTATATTCAGTATTCTCTATTCTATATTCTAAATTCTGTGTTCTGCATACCATGTTCGTATTTCGGGATTCTGTATTCTGATTCCATATTTTACATTCTGTGTTCTAAATTCCATATTCTGTATAATATATTCTGCATTATGTATTCAATATTGTATATTTTGTGTTCTACATTCTATATTCTAAATTCTATAATCTATATTCTAAATTCTGTGTTCTTTATTCCGTGTTCTTAATTCTGGGTTTTATAATCTCTTTTATATATTCTGTATTCTGTGTTTGACATTCCATATTCTAAATTCTATATTTAGTATTCTCAATTCTATATTCAAAATTCTGTGTTCTACATGCTATATTCTAAATTGTATATTCTATATTCAAAATTCTGTATTCTTCATTCTGTGTTCTAAATTCTGGGTTCTATATTCTCTATTCTATATTCTATATTCTGTGTTCTTCATTCTATATTCTACATTCTATATTCTGCATTCCGTATTCTATATTCTATATACTGTGTTCTACATTCTATATTCAAAATTCTATTTTCATTATCCTGTATTCCATATTCTAAATTCTGTGCTTTGAATTCCATGTTCTAAATTCTGGGTTCTATATTCTCTATTATATATTCTATATTTTTTGTTCTTCATTCTATATTGTACGTTCTATATCCTGCATTCCGTGTTATATATTCTATATTATGTTTTCTACATTCTATATTCTAAATTCTATATTCAGTATTCTGTATTCTATAATCTAAATTCTGTGTTCTGATTCAATTTTTAAATTCTGGGTTATAAATTCTCTTTTATATATTCTATATTTTGTGTTCCATATTCTATATTCTGTATTCTATATTCTGCATTCCGTATTCTATACTCTATATTCTGTGTTCTTCATTCTATTATCCAAATTCTATATTCAGTATTCTGTATTCTATATTCTTAATTCTGTGTTCTGCATTCTATGTTCTAAATTCTGGGTTCTGTATTCTCTTTTCCATATTCTATATTCTGTGTTCTATATTCTATATTCTGTATTCTATATTCTGCATTCCGTATTGTATACTCTATATTCTGTGTTCTTCATTCTATTATCCAAATTCTATATTCAGTATTCTGTATTCTATATTCTTAATTCTGTGTTCTGCATTCCATGTTCTAAATTCTGTGTTCTATATTGTCTTTTCTATATTCTATATTCTGTGTTCTACATTCAATATTCTAAATTCTATATTCAGTATTCTGTATTGTATATTCTAAATTCTGTGTTCTGCATACCATGTTCAAATTTCGGGGTTCTGTATTCTGTTTCCATATTTTATATTCTGTGTTCTAATTTCTATATTCTGTATAATATATTCTGCATTATGTATTCTATATTCTATATTTTGTGTTCTACATTCTATATTCTAAATTTTATATTCAGTATTCTTTATTCTATTTTCTAAATTCTGGGTTCTGCATTCCATGTTCTAAATCCTATATTCAGTATTCTGTATTCTATATTCTAAATTCTGTGTTCCGCATTCTATATTCTAAATTCTATATTCAGTATTCTGTACTATAAATTCTAAATTCTGTGTTCTGCATTCCATGTTGTAAATACTGGGTTGTCTATTCTGTTTTCCATATTGTATAATCTGTGTTCTACATTCTATATTCTGTATTCTATATTCTGCATTCCGTATTCCATATTCTATATTCTGTGTTTTACTTTCTATATTCTAAATTCTATATTCTGTATTCCGTATTCTGTATTCTGAACTCTGTGTTCTACATTCTATATTCTAAATTCTATATTCAGTGGTCTGTATTCTATATTCTAAATTCTGTGTTCTGCATTACATGCTCTAAATTTTGGCTTCTATATTCTCTATTCTATATTCTATATGCTGTGTTCTACATTCTATACTCTGAATTGTATATTGATGTTTCTGTATTCTATATTCTAAATTCTGTGTCCTGCATTCCATTTTCTAAATTCTGGTTTCTATATTCTCTATTCTATTTTCTGAGTTGTATATTCTATATTCTAAATTCTATATTCAGTATTCTGAATTCTATATTCTAAATTTTGTGTTCTACATCCGTGTTCTAAATTCTAGGTTCCATATTCTCTATTCTATATTCTATACATTGTGTTCTTCATTCCATATTCTACATACCATATTCTGCATTCCGTATTCTATATTCTATATTCTGTGTTCTACATTCTATATTCTAAAAACTATATTCAGTCTTCTGTATTGTATATTCTAAATTCTTTGTTCTGCACTCCATTTCTTTATTCTGGATTCTATATTCTCTATTCATTTCTATATTTTTTATTTACATTCTATATTGTGCGTTCTATATTCTGCATTCCGTGTTTTATATTCTATATTATGTTTTCAACATTCTATATTCTAAATGCTATATTCAGTATTCTGAATTCTATATTCTAAATTCTGTGTTCTGCATTCCATGTTCTAAATTCTGGGTTCTATATTTTCTATACTATATTCTATATTCTGTGTCTATATTCTATATTCTAAATTCTATATTCATTATTCTGTATTCTATATTCTTAATTCTGTGTTCTACATTCTATATTCTAAATTCTATAGTCAGTATTCTGTATTCTATATTCTTAATTCTCTATTCTTCATTCCATGTTCTAATTTCTGGGTCCTCTACTCTCTATTATATATTCTATATTTGTGTTCTTCATTCTATATTCTACATAGTATATTCTGCATTCCGTATCCTATATTCTATATTCTATGTTCTACATTCTAAATTCTAAAACCTATATTCAGTTTTCTGTATTCTATAGTATAAATTCTCTGTTCTGCATTCCATTTCTAAATTGTGGTTTCTATATTCTCTATTCTATATTATATATATCTGGGTCATTCATTCTATATTCTTCGTCCTATATTCTGCCATCCGTATTTTATATTCTATATTGTTTGTTCTATATTCTATATTCTAAATTCTATATTCAGTATTTTGTATTCTATATTCTAATTTGTGTGTTCTGCATTCCATGTACTAAATTCTGGGTTTTCTATTCTCTATTCCCTATTCTATATTGTGTGTTTACATTCTATATTCTAAATTCTATATTCAGTATTCTGTATTCTATATTCTAAATTCTGTGTTCTGCTTTCCTTTTTATAAATTCTATATTCAGTACTGTGCTTTCTATATTCTAAATTCTGTGTTCTGCATTCTATTTTCTAAATTCTATATTCATTATTCTGTATATTATATTCTAAAATCTGTGTTCTGCATTCCATGTTCTAAATTCTGGGTTCTGTATAGTTTTCCATATTCTATATACTGTGTTCTTCATTCTATATTCTGTATTGTATATTATTTATGCCGTATTATATATTCTGTGTTCTTCATTCTATATTCTGTATTCTATATTCTGCATTCCGTATTCTATATTCTATATTCTGTGTTCTACATTTTATAGTCTAAATTCTATATTCAGTACTCTGTATTGTATATTCCAAATTCTGTGTTCTGCATTCCATGTTGTAAATACTGGGTTGTCTATTCTGTTTTCCATATTGTATAATCTGTGTTCTACATTCTTTATTCTGTATTCTATATTCTGCATTCCCTATTCCACATTCTATATTCTGTGTTTTACATTCTATATTCTAAATTCTATATTCTGTATTCCGTTTTTGGTATTCTGAACTCTGTGTTCTACATTCTATATTCTAAATTCTATATTCAGTGGTCTGTATTCTATATTCTAAATTCTGTGTTCTGCATTACATGCTCTAAATTTTGGCTTCTATATTCTCTATTCTATATTCTATATGCTGTGTTCTACATTCTATACTCTGAATTGTATATTGAAGTTTCTGTATTCTATATTCTAAATTCTGTGTCCTGCATTCCATTTTCTAAATTCTGGTTTCTATATTCTCTATTCTATTTTCTGAGTTGTATATTCTATATTCTAAATTCTATATTCAGTATTCTGTATTGTATATTCCAAATTCTGTGTTCTGCATTGTATGTTCTAAACTTTGGGTTCTGTATTCTGTATTCCATATTCTATATTTTGTGTTCTATAGTCTATATTTGGTATTCAATATTCTGCATTCCGTATTCTATATTCTATATCCTGTGTTCTAAATTCTATATTCAGTATTCTGTGTTTTATTTTCTAAATTCTGTGTTCTGAATTCCATGTTCTAAATTCTGGGTTTTATATTCACTATTGTATATACTACATTCTGTGTGCTACATTCTATATTATAAATTCTATATTCAGTATTCTGTATTCTATATTCTAAGTTCTGTGTTTACATTCTATATTCTAAATTGTATATTCTGTATGCTGTATTCTATATTCTAAATTCTGAGTTCTGCTTTCCAAGTTCCAAAATCTGGCTTCAGTATTTTCCTTGCTATATTTTTTTCTGTTTTCTACATTATATATTCTAAATTATTTATTCAGTTTTATGTATTTATATTCTATATTCTATGTCCTACAAAGAATTTTTTAATTGTTTATAAAATATTCCGTATATTATGTTCTAAATTCTGTGTTCTCTATTCTCTTTTCTATTTTCTATATTCTGTGTTCTACATTCTATATTGTAAATATTATATTCAGCTTTCTGTATTCTATATTCTAAATTCTGTGTTCTGTATTCTATGTTCTAAATTCTGGCTTCTATATTCTCCAGTCTATATTCTATATTTTGTGAATTCCATTCTTATTTCTACATTCTTTATTCTGCATTCCATATTCTATATTATATATTCTGTGTTCTACATTCTATATTCTAAATTCTATATTCCTTATTCCGTAGTATATATTCTATATTCTATGTTCTGCATTGTATATTCTAAATTCTACATTCAGTATTCTGTATTCTAAATACTAAATTCTGTGTTCTGCATTTCATGTTCTAAATTCTGTGTTCTATATTCTCTTTTCTATATTCTATAATCTGTGTCCTTCATTCAATATTCTAAATTCTATATTCAGTATTCTCTATTCTATATTCTAAATTCTGTGTTCTGCATACCATGTTCGTATTTAGGGATTCTGTATTCTGTTTCCATATTTTACATTCTGTGTTCTAAATTCTATATTCTGTATAATATATTCTGCATTATGTATTCAATATTGTATATTTTGTGTTCTACATTCTATATTCTTAATTCTATAATCTATATTCTAAATTCTGTGTTCTTTATTCCGTGTTCTTAATTCTGGGTTCTATAATCTCTTTTCTATATTCTATATTCTGTGTTCGACATTCAATATTCTAAATTCTATATTTAGTATTCCCAATTCTATATTCAAAATTCTGTGTTCTACATGCTATATTCTAAATTCTATATTCTATATTCAAAATTCTGTATTCTTCATTCCGTGTTCTAAATTCTGGGTTCTATATTCTCTATCCTCTATTCTATATTCTGTGTTCTTCATTCTATATTCTACATTCTATATTCTGCATTCCGTATTCTATATTCTATATACTGTGTTCTACATTCTATATTCAAAATTCTATATTCATTATCCTGTATTCTATATTCTAAATTCTGTGCTTTGAATTCCATGTTCTAAATTCTGGGTTCTATAATCTCTATTATATATTCTATATTTTTTGTTCTTCATACTATATTGTACGTTCTATATTCTGCATTCCGTGTTATATATTCTATATTATGTTTTCTACATTCTATATTCTAAATTCTATATTCAGTATTCTGTATTCTATAACCTAATTCTGTGTTCTGATTCAATTTTTATATCCTGGGTTCTAAATTCTCTTTTATATATTCTATATTTTGTGTTCTTAGTTCTTTATTCTGCATTCTATATTCTGCATTCTGTATTTATGTTCTATATTCTGTGTTCTACATCTACTTTCCAATTCTATATTCTGTATTCTGTGTTCAATATTCTACATTCTGTGTTCTGCATTCTATGTTCTAAATTCTGGGTTCTGTATTCTGTTTTCCATATTCTATATTCTGTGTTCTATATTCTATATTCTGTATTCTATATTCTGCATTCCGTATTCTATACTCTATATTCTGTGTTCTTCATTCTATTATCCAAATTCTATATTCAGTATTCTGTATTCTATATTCTAAATTCTGTGTTCTGCATTCCATGTTCTAAATTCTGTGTTCTATATTGTCTTTTCTATATTCTATATTCTGTGTTCTACATTCAATATTCTAAATTCTATATTCAGTATTCTGTATTGTATATTCTAAATTCTGTGTTCTGCATACCATGTTCAAATTTCGGGGTTCTGTATTCTGTTTCCATATTTTATATTCTGTTTTCTAATTTCTATATTCTGTATACTATATTCTGCATTATGTATTCTATATTCTATATTTTGTGTTCTACATTCTATATTCTAAATTTTATATTCAGTATTCTTTATACTATTTTCTAAATTCTGGGTTCTGCATTCCATGTTCTAAATCCTATATTCAGTATTCTGTATTCTATATTCTAAATTCTGTGTTCCACATTCTATATTCTAAATTCTATATTCAGTATTCTGTATTATAAATTCTAAATTCTGTGTTCTGCATTCCATGTTGTAAATACTGGGTTGTCTATCCTGTTTTCCATATTCTATAATTTGTGTTCTACATTCTATATTCTGTATTCTATATTCTGCATTCCGTATTCCATATTCTATAATCTGTGTTTTACATTCTATATTCTAAATTCTATATTCTGTATTCCGTATTCTATATTCTGAACTCTGTGTTCTACATTCTATATTCTAAATTCTATATTCAGTGGTCTGTATTCTATATTCTAAATTCTGTGTTCTGCATTACATGCTCTAAATTTTGGCTTCTATATTCTCTATTCTATATTCTATATGCTGTGTTCTACATTCTATACTCTGAATTGTATATTGATGTTTCTCTATTCTATATTCTAAATTCTGTGTCCTGCATTCCATTTTCTAAATTCTGGTTTCTATATTCTCTATTCTATTTTCTGAGTTGTATATTCTATATTCTAAATTCTATATTCAGTGTTCTGAATTCTATATTCTAAATTTTGTGTTCTACATCCGTGTTCTAAATTCTGGGTTCTATATTCTCTATTCTATATCCTATACATTGTGTTCTTCATTCCATATTCTACATACCATATTCTGCATTCCGTATTCTATATTCTATATTCTGTGTTCTACATTCTATATTCTAAGAACTATATTCAGTCTTCTGTATTGTATATTCTAAATTCTTTGTTCTGCACTCCATTTCTTAATTCTGGGTTCTATATTCTCTATTCATTTCTATATTTTTTGTTTACATTCTATATTGTACGTACTATATTCTGCATTCCGTGTTTTATATTCTATATTATGTTTTCAACATTCTATATTCTAAATGCTATATTCAGTATTCTGAATTCTATATTCTAAATTCTGTGTTCTTCATTCCATGTTCTAAATTCTGGGTTCTATATTTTCTATACTATATTCTATATTCTGTGTTCTATATTCTATATTCTAAATTCTATATTCATTATTCTGTATTCTATATTCTTAATTCTGTGTTCTACATTCTATATTCTAAATTCTATATTCAGTATTCTGTATTCTATATTCTTAATTCTCTGTTCTTCATTCCATGTTCTAAGTTCTGGGTCCTATACTCTCTATTATATATTCTATATTTGTGTTCTTCATTCTATATTCTACATAGTATATTCTGCATTCCATATCCTATATTCTATATTCTATGTTCTACATTCTAAATTCTAAAATCTATATTCAGTATTCTGTATTCTATAGTATAAATTCTCTGTTCTGCATTCCATTTCTAAATTGTGGTTTCTATATTCTCTATTCTATATTATATATTTGGGTCGTTCATTCTGTATTCTACGTCCTATATTCTGCCATCCGTATTTTATATTCTATATTGTTTGTTCTATATTCTATATTCTAAATTCTATATTCAGTATTTTATATTCTTTATTCTAATTTGTGTGTTCTGCATTCCACGTACTAAATTCTTGGTTCTTTATTCTCTATTCTCTATTCTATATTCTGTGTTTACATTCTATATTCTAAATTCTATATTCAGTATTCTGTATTCTATATTCTAAATTCTGTGTTCTGCTTTCCTTTTTATAAATTCTCTATTCAGTACTGTGCTTTCTATATTCTAAATTCTGTGTTCTGCATTCTATTTTCTAAATTCTATATTCATTATTCTGTATATTATATTCTAAAATGTGTTCTGCATTCCATGTTCTAAATTCTGGGTTCTGTATTGTTTTCCATATTCTATATACTGTGTTCTTCATTGTATATTCTGTATTGTATATTATTTATGCCGTATTATATATTCTGTGTTCTTCATTCTATATTCTGTATTCTATATTCTGCATTCCGTATTCTATATTCTATATTCTGTGTTCTACATTTTATACTCTAAATTCTATATTCAGTATTCTGTATTGTATTTTCCAAATTCTGTGTTCTACATTGTATGTTCTAAACTTTGGGTTCTGTATTCTGTATTCCATATTCTATATTTTGTGTTCTATAGTCTATATTTGGTATTCAATATTCTGCATTCCGTATTCTATATTCTATATCCTGTGTTCTAAATTCTATATTCAGTATTCTGTGTTTTATTTTCTAACTTCTGTGTTCTGAATTCCATGTTCTAAATTCTGGGTTTTATATTCACTATTGTATATACTACATTCTGTGTGCTTCATTCTATATTATAAATTCTATATTCAGTATTCTGTATTCTATATTCTAAGTTCAGTGTTTACATTCTATATTCTAAATTGCATATTCTGTATGCTGTATTCTATATTCTAAATTCTGAGTTCTGCTTTCCATGTTCCAAAATCTGGCTTCAATATTTTCCTTGCTATTTTTTTTTCTGTTTTCTACATTATATATTCTAAATTATTTATTCAGTATTATGTATTTTATATTCTATATTCTATATCCTACGTAGAATTTTTTAATTTTTTATAAAATATTCCGTATATTATGTTCTAAATTCTGTGTTCTGCAATCCATGTTTTAAATTCTGGGTTCTGTATTTTGTTTTACATATTTTATATTTTGTGTTGTACATTCTATATTCTGTATTCAATATTCTGCATTCTGTATTCTAAATTGTATTTCTGTGTTCTACATTCTAAATTCTGTGTTCTGCATTCCATGTTCTAAATTCAATATTCAGTATTCTGTATTGTATATTCTAAATTCTGTGCTCTGCATTCTATGTTCTAAATTCTATATTCAGTATTCTGTATTCTATATTCTATATTCTGTGTTCTGCATTCCATGTTCTAAATTCTGGGTTCTGTATTCTCTTTTCCATATTCTATATTCTGTTTTCTACATTCTATATTCTGTATTCTATATTCTGCATTCCGTATTCTTTAATCTATATTCTGTGTTCTACATTCTGTACTCTAATTTCTATATTCAGTATTCTCTATTCTATATTCAAAATTCTGTGTTCTACATTGTATATTGTAAATTCTATATTCTATATTCAAAATTCTGTGTTCTTCATTCCGTGTTCTAAATTCTGTTTTCTATATTCTCTATCCTATATTGTGTGTACTTCATTCTATATTCTACATTCTATATTCTAAATTCTATATTGTATATTCCAAATCTGTGTTCTGGATTTCATATTCTAAATTCTGGGTTATGTATTCTGTATTCCATATTTTATATTTTGTTTTCTATATTCTTTATTTGGTATTCTATATTCTGCATTCCGTATTCTATATTCTATATCCTGTGTTCTAAATCCTATATTCAGTATTCTGTATTTTATTTTCTAAATTCTGTGTTCTGCATCTCCATGTTGTAAATTCTGTGTTCTCTATTCTTTTTTCCATATTCTAGATTCAGTGTTCTATATTCTATATTCTGTATACTGTATTCTGCATTCCGTATTCTACAAAGTATATTCTGTGTTCTAAATTTTATTTTTCAAATTCTATATGTAGTATTCTGTATTGTATATTCTATATGCTGTTTTCTAAATTCTGTATTCTAAATTCTATATTCTTTATTCTAAATTCTGTGTTCTGCATACCGTGTTCAAAATTCTGTGTTCTATATTCTCTATTCTGTATTCTATAATTTGTGTTCTTCATTCTATATTCTATATCCTATATTCTGCATTCAGTTGTCTATATTGTATATTCTGTGTTCTACATTCTATATTCTAAATTCTATATTCAGTATTCAGTTTTATATATTCTAAATTCTGTGTTCTGTATTCTATGTTCTAAATTCTGGCTTCTATATTCTCCAGTCTATATTCTATATTTTGTGAACTCCATTCTTATTTCTACATTCTTTATTCTGCATTCCATATTCTATATTATATATTCTGTGTTCTACATTCTATATTCTAAATTCTATATTCCTTATTCCGAAGTATATATTCTATATTCTATATTCTGCACTGTATATTCTAAATTCTATATTCAGTAATCTGTATTCTAAATACGAAATTCTGTGTTCTGCATTTCATGTTCTGAATTCTGTGTTCTATATTCTCTTTTCTATATTTTATAATCTGGGTCCTTCATTCAATATTCTAAGTTCTATATTCAGTATTCTCTATTCTATATTCTAAATTCTGTGTTCTGCATACCATGTTCGTATTTCGGGATTCTGTATTCTGATTCCATATTTTACATTCTGTGTTCTAAATTCTATATTCTGTATAATATATTCTGCATTATGTATTCAATATTGTATATTTTGTGTTTTACATTCTATATTCTAAATTCTATAATCTATATTCTAAATTCTGTGTTCTTTATTCCGTGTTCTTAATTCTGGGTTCTATAATCTCTTTTATATATTCTGTATTCTGTGTTTGACATTCCATATTCTAAATTCTATATTTAGTATTCTCAATTCTATATTCAAAATTCTGTGTTCTACATGCTATATTCTAAATTCTATATTCTATATTCAAAATTCTGTATTCTTCATTCCGTGTTCTAAATTCTGGGTTCTATATTCTCTATTCTATATTCTATATTCTGTGTTCTTCATTCTATATTCTACATTCTATATTCTGCATTCCGTATTCTATATTCTATATACTGTGTTCTACATTCTATATTCAAAATTCTATTTTCATTATCCTGTATTCTATATTCTAAATTCTGTGCTTTGAATTCCATGTTCTAAATTCTGGGTTCTATATTCTCTATTATATATTCTATATTTTTTGTTCTTCATTCTATATTGTACATTCTATATCCTGCATTCCGTGTTATATATTCTATATTATGTTTTCTACATTCTATATTCTAAATTCTATATTCAGTATTCTGTATTCTATAATCTAAATTCTGTGTTCTGATTCAATTTTTAAATTCTGGGTTCTAAATTCTCTTTTATATATTCTATATTTTGTGTTCTATATTCTATATTCTGTATTCTATATTCTGCATTCCGTATTCTATACTCTATATTCTGTGTTCCTCATTCTATTATCCAAATTCTATCTTCAGTATTCTGTATTCTATATTCTTAATTCTGTGTTCTGCATTCTATGTTCTAAATTCTGGGTTCTGTATTCTCTTTTCCATATTCTATATTCTGTGTTCTATATTCTATATTCTGTATTCTATATTCTGCATTCCGTATTCTGTACTCTATATTCTGTGTTCTTCATTCTATTATCCAAATTCTATATTCAGTATTTTGTATTCTATATTCTTAATTCTGTGTTCTGCATTCCATGTTCTAAATTCTGTGTTCTATATTGTCTTTTCTATATTCTATATTCTGTGTTCTACATTCAATATTCTAAATTCTATATTCAGTATTCTGTATTGTATATTCTAAATTCTGTGTTCTGCATACCATGTTCAAATTTCGGGGTTCTGTATTCTGTTTCCATATTTTATATTCTGTGTTCTAATTTCTATATTCTGTATAATATATTCTGCATTATGTATTCTATATTCTATATTTTGTGTTCTACATTCTATATTCTAAATTTTATATTCAGTATACTTTATTCTATTTTCTAAATTCTGGGTTCTGCATTCCATGTTCTAAATCCTATATTCAGTATTCTGTATTCTATATTCTAAATTCTGTGTTCCGCATTCTATATTCTAAATTCTATATTCAGTATTCTGTACTATAAATTCTAAATTCTGTGTTCTGCATTCCATGTTGTAAATACTGGGTTGTCTATTCTCTTTTCCATATTGTATAATCTGTGTTCTACATTCTATATTCTGTATTCTATATTCTGCATTCCGTATTCCATATTCTATATTCTGTGTTTTACTTTCTATATTCTAAATTCTATATTCTGTATTCCGTATTCTGTATTCTGAACTCTGTGTTCTACATTCTATATTCTAAATTCTATATTCAGTGGTCTGTATTCTATATTCTAAATTCTGTGTTCTGCATTACATGCTCTAAATTTTGGCTTCTATATTCTCTATTCTATATTCTATATGCTGTGTTCTACATTCTATACTCTGAATTGTATATTGATGTTTCTGTATTCTATATTCTAAATTCTGTGTCCTGCATTCCATTTTCTAAATTCTGGTTTCTATATTCTCTATTCTATTTTCTGAGTTGTATATTCTATATTCTAAATTCTATATTCAGTATTCTGAATTCTATATTCTAAATTTTGTGTTCTACATCCGTGTTCTAAATTCTAGGTTCCATATTCTCTATTCTATATCCTATACATTGTGTTCTTCATTCCATATTCTACATACCATATTCTGCATTCCGTATTCTATATTCTATATTCTGTGTTCTACATTCTATATTCTAAAAACTATATTCAGTCTTCTGTATTGTATATTCTAAATTCTTTGTTCTGCACTCCATTTCTTAATTCTGGATTCTATATTCTCTATTCATTTCTATATTTTTTATTTACATTCTATATTGTGCGTTCTATATTCTGCATTCAGTGTTTTATATTCTATATTATGTTTTTAACATTCTATATTCTAAATGCTATATTCAGTATTCTGAATTCTATATTCTAAATTCTGTGTTCTGCATTCCATGTTCTAAATTCTGGGTTCTATATTTTCTATACTATATTCTATATTCTGTGTTCTATATTCTATATTCTAAATTCTATATTCATTATTCTGTATTCTATATTCTTAATTCTGTGTTCTACATTCTATATTCTAAATTCTATATTCAGTATTCTGTATTCTATATTCTTAATTCTCTATTCTTCATTCCATGTTCTAATTTCTGGGTCCTCTACTCTCTATTATATAGTCTATATTTGTGTTCTTCATTCTATATTCTACATAGTATATTCTGCATTCCGTATCCTATATTCTATATTCTATGTTCTACATTCTAAATTCTAAAACCTATATTCAGTTTTCTGTATTCTATAGTATAAATTCTCTGTTCTGCATTCCATTTCTAAATTGTGGTTTCTATATTCTCTATTCTATATTATATATATCTGGGTCATTCATTCTCTATTCTTCGTCCTATATTCTGCCATCCGTATTTTATATTCTATATTGTTTGTTCTATATTCTATATTCTAAATTCTATATTCAGTATTTTGTATTCTATATTCTAATTTGTGTGTTCTGCATTCCATGTACTAAATTCTGGGTTTTCTATTCTCTATTCCCTATTCTATATTCTGTGTTTACATTCTATATTCTAAATTCTATATTCAGTATTCTGTATTCTATATTCTAAATTCTGTGTTCTGCTTTCCTTTTTATAAATTCTATATTCAGTACTGTGCTTTCTATATTCTAAATTCTGTGTTCTGCATTCTATTTTCTAAATTCTATATTCATTATTCTGTATATTATATTCTAAAATCTGTGTTCTGCATTCCATGTTCTAAATTCTGGGTTCTGTATAGTTTTCCATATTCTATATACTGTGTTCTTCATTCTATATTCTGTATTGTATATTATTTATGCCGTATTATATATTCTGTGTTCTTCATTCTATATTCTGTATTCTATATTCTGCATTCCGTATTCTATATTCTATATTCTGTGTTCTACATTTTATAGTCTAAATTCTATATTCAGTACTCTGTATTGTATATTCCAAATTCTGTGTTCTGCATTCCATGTTGTAAATACTGGGTTGTCTATTCTGTTTTCCATATTGTATAATCTGTGTTCTACATTCTTTATTCTGTATTCTATATTCTGCATTCCCTATTCCACATTCTATATTCTGTGTTTTACATTCTATATTCTAAATTCTATATTCTGTATTCCGTTTTTGGTATTCTGAACTCTGTGTTCTACATTCTATATTCTAAATTCTATATTCAGTGGTCTGTATTCTATATTCTAAATTCTGTGTTCTGCATTACATGCTCTAAATTTTGGCTTCTATATTCTCTATTCTATATTCTATATGCTGTGTTCTACATTCTATACTCTGAATTGTATATTGAAGTTTCTGTATTCTATATTCTAAATTCTGTGTCCTGCATTCCATTTTCTAAATTCTGGTTTCTATATTCTCTATTCTATTTTCTGAGTTGTATATTCTATATTCTAAATTCTATATTCAGTATTCTGTATTGTATATTCCAAATTCTGTGTTCTGCATTGTATGTTCTAAACTTTGGGTTCTGTATTCTGTATTCCATATTCTATATTTTGTGTTCTATAGTCTATATTTGGTATTCAATATTCTGCATTCCGTATTCTATA
Source organism: Vicugna pacos (assembly GCF_048564905.1). Classification (NCBI taxonomy): domain Eukaryota; kingdom Metazoa; phylum Chordata; class Mammalia; order Artiodactyla; family Camelidae; genus Vicugna; species Vicugna pacos. Next base: position 4,161,998 of record NW_027328871.1, read on the forward strand.
TTCTATATCCTGTGTTCTAAATTCTATATTCAGTATTCTGTGTTTTATTTTCTAAATTCTGTGTTCTGAATTCCATGTTCTAAATTCTGGGTTTTATATTCACTATTGTATATACTACATTCTGTGTGCTACATTCTATATTATAAATTCTATATTCAGTATTCTGTATTCTATATTCTAAGTTCTGTGTTTACATTCTATATTCTAAATTGCATATTCAGTATGCTGTATTCTATATTCTAAATTCTGAGTTCTGCTTTCCAAGTTCCAAAATCTGGCTTCAGTATTTTCCTTGCTATATTTTCTTCTGTTTTCTACATTATATATTCTAAATTATTTATTCAGTATTATGTATTTATATTCTATATTCTATGTCCTACATAGAATTTTTTAATTGTTTATAAAATATTCCGTATATTATGTTCTAAATTCTGTGTTCTCTATTCTCTTTTCTATTTTCTATATTCTGTGTTCTACATTCTATATTGTAAATATTATATTCAGCTTTCTGTATTCTATATTCTAAATTCTGTGTTCTGTATTCTATGTTCTAAATTCTGGCTTCTATATTCTCCAGTCTATATTCTATATTTTGTGAACTCCATTCTTATTTCTACATTCTTTATTCTGCATTCCATATTCTATATTATATATTCTGTGTTCTACATTCTATATTCTAAATTCTATATTCCTTATTCCGTAGTATATATTCTATATTCTATGTTCTGCATTGTATATTCTAAATTCTACATTCAGTATTCTGTATTCTAAATACTAAATTCTGTGTTCTGCATTTCATGTTCTAAATTCTGTGTTCTATATTCTCTTTTCTATATTCTATAATCTGTGTCCTTCATTCAATATTCTAAATTCTATATTCAGTATTCTCTATTCTATATTCTAAATTCTGTGTTCTGCATACCATGTTCGTATTTCGGGATTCTGTATTCTGTTTCCATATTTTACATTCTGTGTTCTAAATTCTATATTCTGTATAATATATTCTGCATTATGTATTCAATATTGTATATTTTGTGTTCTACATTCTATATTCTTAATTCTATAATCTATATTCTAAATTCTGTGTTCTTTATTCCGTGTTCTTAATTCTGGGTTCTATAATCTCTTTTCTATATTCTATATTCTGTGTTCGACATTCAATATTCTAAATTCTATATTTAGTATTCCCAATTCTATATTCAAAATTCTGTGTTCTACATGCTATATTCTAAATTCTATATTCTATATTCAAAATTCTGTATTCTTCATTCCGTGTTCTAAATTCTGGGTTCTATATTCTCTATTCTCTATTCTATATTCTGTGTTCTTCATTCTATATTCTACATTCTATATTCTGCATTCCGTATTCTATATTCTATATACTGTGTTCTACATTCTATATTCAAAATTCTATATTCATTATCCTGTATTCTATATTCTAAATTCTGTGCTTTGAATTCCATGTTCTAAATTCTGGGTTCTATATTCTCTATTATATATTCTATATTTTTTGTTCTTCATTCTATATTGTACGTTCTATATTCTGCATTCCGTGTTATATATTCTATATTATGTTTTCTACATTCTATATTCTAAATTCTATATTCAGTATTCTGTATTCTATAACCTAATTCTGTGTTCTGATTCAATTTTTAAATTCTGGGTTCTAAATTCTCTTTTATATATTCTATATTTTGTGTTCTTAGTTCTTTATTCTGCATTCTATATTCTGCATTCTGTATTTATGTTCTATATTCTGTGTTCTACATCTACTTTCCAAATTCTATATTCTGTATTCTGTGTTCAATATTCTACATTCTGTGTTCTGCATTCTATGTTCTAAATTCTGGGTTCTGTATTCTGTTTTCCATATTCTATATTCTGTGTTCTATATTCTATATTCTGTATTCTATATTCTGCATTCCGTATTCTATACTCTATATTCTGTGTTCTTCATTCTATTATCCAAATTCTATATTCAGTATTCTGTATTCTATATTCTAAATTCTGTGTTCTGCATTCCATGTTCTAAATTCTGTGTTCTATATTGTCTTTTCTATATTCTATATTCTGTGTTCTACATTCAATATTCTAAATTCTATATTCAGTATTCTGTATTGTATATTCTAAATTCTGTGTTCTGCATACCATGTTCAAATTTCGGGGTTCTGTATTCTGTTTCCATATTTTATATTCTGTTTTCTAATTTCTATATTCTGTTTACTATATTCTGCATTATGTATTCTATATTCTATATTTTGTGTTCTACATTCTATATTCTAAATTTTATATTCAGTATTCTTTATACTATTTTCTAAATTCTGGGTTCTGCATTCCATGTTCTAAATCCTATATTCAGTATTCTGTATTCTATATTCTAAATTCTGTGTTCCGCATTCTATATTCTAAATTCTATATTCAGTATTCTGTATTATAAATTCTAAATTCTGTGTTCTGCATTCCATGTTGTAAATACTGGGTTGTCTATTCTGTTTTCCATATTGTATAATTTGTGTTCTACATTCTATATTCTGTATTCTATATTCTGCATTCCGTATTCCATATTCTATATTCTGTGTTTTACATTCTATATTCTAAATTCTATATTCTGTATTCCGTATTCTATATTCTGAACTCTGTGTTCTACATTCTATATTCTAAATTCTATATTCAGTGGTCTGTATTCTATATTCTAAATTCTGTGTTCTGCATTACATGCTCTAAATTTTGGCTTCTATATTCTCTATTCTATATTCTATATGCTGTGTTCTACATTCTATACTCTGAATTGTATATTGATGTTTCTGTATTCTATATTCTAAATTCTGTGTCCTGCATTCCATTTTCTAAATTCTGGTTTCTATATTCTCTATTCTATTTTCTGAGTTGTATATTCTATATTCTAAATTCTATATTCAGTGTTCTGAATTCTATATTCTAAATTTTGTGTTCTTCATCCGTGTTCTAAATTCTGGGTTCTATATTCTCTATTCTATATCCTATACATTGTGTTCTTCATTCCATATTCTACATACCATATTCTGCATTCCGTATTCTATATTCTATATTCTGTGTTCTACATTCTATATTCTAAGAACTATATTCAGTCTTCTGTATTGTATATTCTAAATTCTTTGTTCTGCACTCCATTTCTTAATTCTGGGTTCTATATTCTCTATTCATTTCTATATTTTTTGTTTACATTCTATATTGTACGTACTATATTCTGCATTCCGTGTTTTATATTCTATATTATGTTTTCAACATTCTATATTCTAAATGCTATATTCAGTATTCTGAATTCTATATTCTAAATTCTGTGTTCTTCATTCCATGTTCTAAATTCTGGGTTCTATATTTTCTATAGTATATTCTGTATTCTGTGTTCTATATTCTATATTCTAAATTCTATATTCATTATTCTGTATTCTATATTCTTAATTCTGTGTTCTACATTCTATATTCTAAATTCTATATTCAGTATTCTGTATTCTATATTCTTAATTCTCTGTTCTTCATTCCATGTTCTAAGTTCTGGGTCCTATACTCTCTATTATATATTCTATATTTGTGTTCTTCATTCTATATTCTACATAGTATATTCTGCATTCCGTATCCTATATTCTATATTCTATGTTCTACATTCTAAATTCTAAAATCTATATTCAGTATTCTGTATTCTATAGTATAAATTCTCTGTTCTGCATTCCATTTCTAAATTGTGGTTTCTATATTCTCTATTCTATATTATATATTTGGGTCGTTCATTCTGTATTCTACGTCCTATATTCTGCCATCCGTATTTTATATTCTATATTGTTTGTTCTATATTCTATATTCTAAATTCTATATTCAGTATTTTATATTCTTTATTCTAATTTGTGTGTTCTGCATTCCACCTACTAAATTCTTGTTTCTCTATTCTCTATTCTCTATTCTATATTCTGTGTTTACATTCTATATTCTAAATTCTATATTCAGTATTCTGTATTCTATATTCTAAATTCTGTGTTCTGCTTTCCTTTTTATAAATTCTCTATTCAGTACTGTGCTTTCTATATTCTAAATTCTGTGTTCTGCATTCTTTTTTGTAAATTCTATATTCATTATTCTGTATATTATATTCTAAAATGTGTTCTGCATTCCATGTTCTAAATTCTGGGTTCTGTATTGTTTTCCATATTCTATATACTGTGTTCTTCATTGTATATTCTGTATTGTATATTATTTATGCCGTATTATATATTCTGTGTTCTTCATTCTATATTCTGTATTCTATATTCTGCATTCCGTATTCTATATTCTATATTCTGTGTTCTACATTTTATACTCTAAATTCTATATTCAGTATTCTGTATTGTATATTCCAAATTCTGTGTTCTACATTGTATGTTCTAAACTTTGGGTTCTGTATTCTGTATTCCATATTCTATATTTTGTGTTCTATAGTCTATATTTGGTATTCAATATTCTGCATTCCGTATTCTATATTCTATATCCTGTGTTCTAAATTCTATATTCAGTATTCTGTGTTTTATTTTCTAACTTCTGTGTTCTGAATTCCATGTTCTAAATTCTGGGTTTTATATTCACTATTGTATATACTACATTCTGTGTGCTTCATTCTATATTATAAATTCTATATTCAGTATTCTGTATTCTATATTCTAATTTCTGTGTTTACATTCTGTATTCTAAATTGCATATTCAGTATGCTGTATTCTATATTCTAAATTCTGAGTTCTGCTTTCCATGTTCCAAAATCTGGCTTCAATATTTTCCTTGCTATTTTTTTTTCTGTTTTCTACATTATATATTCTAAATTATTTATTCAGTATTATGTATTTTATATTCTATATTCTATATCCTACATAGAATTTTTTAATTTTTTATAAAATATTCCGTATATTATGTTCTAAATTCTGTGTTCTGCAATCCATGTTTTAAATTCTGGGTTCTGTATTTTGTTTTACATATTTTATATTTTGTGTTGTACATTCTATATTCTGTATTCAATATTCTGCATTCTGTATTCTAAATTGTATTTCTGTGTTCTACATTCTAAATTCTGTGTTCTGCATTCCATGTTCTAAATTCAATATTCAGTATTCTGTATTGTATATTCTAAATTCTGTGCTCTGCATTCTATGTTCTAAATTCTATATTCAGTATTCTGTATTCTATATTCTATATTCTGTGTTCTGCATTCCATGTTCTAAATTCTGGGTTCTGTATTCTCTTTTCCATATTCTATATTCTGTTTTCTATATTCTATATTCTGTATTCTATATTCTGCATTCCGTATTCTTTAATCTATATTCTGTGTTCTACATTCTGTACTCTAAATTCTATATTCAGTATTCTCTATTCTATATTCAAAATTCTGTGTTCTACATTGTATATTGTAAATTCTATATTCTATATTCAAAATTCTGTGTTCTTCATTCCGTGTTCTAAATTCTGTTTTCTATATTCTCTATCCTATATTGTGTGTACTTCATTCTATATTCTACATTCTATATTCTAAATTCTATATTGTATATTCCAAATCTGTGTTCTGGATTTCATATTCTAAATTCTGGGTTATGTATTCTGTATTCCATATTTTATATTTTGTTTTCTATATTCTTTATTTGGTATTCTATATTCTGCATTCCGTATTCTATATTCTATATCCTGTGTTCTAAATCCTATATTCAGTATTCTGTATTTTATTTTCTAAATTCTGTGTTCTGCATCTCCATGTTCTAAATTCTGTGTTCTCTATTCTTTTTTCCATATTCTAGATTCAGTGTTCTATATTCTATATTCTGTATTCTGTATTCTGCATTCCGTATTCTACAAAGTATATTCTGTGTTCTAAATTTTATTTTTCAAATTCTATATGTAGTATTCTGTATTGTATATTCTATATGCTGTTTTCTAAATTCTGTATTCTAAATTCTATATTCTTTATTCTAAATTCTGTGTTCTGCATACCGTGTTCAAAATTCTGTGTTCTATATTCTCTATTCTGTATTCTATAATTTGTGTTCTTCATTCTATATTCTATATCCTATATTCTGCATTCAGTTGTCTATATTGTATATTCTGTGTTCTACATTCTATATTCTAAATTCTATATTCAGTATTCTGTTTTATATATTCTAAATTCTGTGTTCTGTATTCTATGTTCTAAATTCTGGCTTCTATATTCTCCAGTCTATATTCTATATTTTGTGAACTCCATTCTTATTTCTACATTCTTTATTCTGCATTCCATATTCTATATTATATATTCTGTGTTCTACATTCTATATTCTAAATTCTATATTCCTTATTCCGAAGTATATATTCTATATTCTATATTCTGCACTGTATATTCTAAATTCTATATTCAGTAATCTGTATTCTAAATACGAAATTCTGTGTTCTGCATTTCATGTTCTGGATTCTGTGTTCTATATTCTCTTTTCTATATTCTTTAATCTGGGTCCTTCATTCAATATTCTAAATTCTATATTCAGTATTCTCTATTCTATATTCTAAATTCTGTGTTCTGCATACCATGTTCGTATTTCGGGATTCTGTATTCTGATTCCATATTTTACATTCTGTGTTCTAAATTCTATATTCTGTATAATATATTCTGCATTATGTATTCAATATTGTATATTTTGTGTTCTACATTCTATATTCTAAATTCTATAATCTATATTCTAAATTCTGTGTTCTTTATTCCGTGTTCTTAATTCTGGGTTCTATATTCTCTTTTATATATTCTGTATTCTGTGTTTGACATTCCATATTCTAAATTCTATATTTAGTATTCTCAATTCTATATTCAAAATTCTGTGTTCTACATGCTATATTCTAAATTCTATATTCTATATTCAAAATTCTGTATTCTTCATTCCGTGTTCTAAATTCTGGGTTCTATATTCTCTATTCTATATTCTATATTCTGTGTTCTTCATTCTATATTCTACATTCTATATTCTGCATTCCGTATTCTATATTCTATATACTGTGTTCTACATTCTATATTCAAAATTCTATTTTCATTATCCTGTATTCCATATTCTAAATTCTGTGCTTTGAATTCCATGTTCTAAATTCTGGGTTCTATATTCTCTATTATATATTCTATATTTTTTGTTCTTCATTCTATATTGTACGTTCTATATTCTGCATTCCGTGTTATATATTCTATATTATGTTTTCTACATTCTATATTCTAAATTCTATATTCAGTATTCTGTATTCTATAATCTAAATTCTGTGTTCTGATTCAATTTTTAAATTCTGGGTTCTAAATTCTCTTTTATATATTCTATAATTTGTGTTCTATATTCTATATTCTGTATTCTATATTCTGCATTCCGTATTCTATACTCTATATTCTGTGTTCTTCATTCTATTATCCAAATTCTATATTCAGTATTCTGTATTCTATATTCTTAATTCTGTGTTCTGCATTCCATGTTCTAAATTCTGTGTTCTATATTGTCTTTTCTATATTCCATATTTTGTGTTCTACATTCAATATTCTAAATTCTATATTCAGTATTCTGTATTGTATATTCTAAATTCTGTGTTCTGCATACCATGTTCAAATTTCGGGGTTCTGTATTCTGTTTCCATATTTTATATTCTGTGTTCTAATTTCTATATTCTGTATAATATATTCTGCATTATGTATTCTATATTCTATATTTTGTGTTCTACATTCTATATTCTAAATTTTATATTCAGTATTCTTTATTCTATTTTCTAAATTCTGGGTTCTGCATTCCATGTTCTAAATCCTATATTCAGTATTCTGTATTCTATATTCTATATTCTGTGTTCCGCATTCTATATTCTAAATTCTATATTCATTATTCTGTATTATAAATTCTAAATTCTGTGTTCTGCATTCCATGTTGTAAATACTGGGTTGTCTATTCTGTTTTCCATATTGTATAATCTGTGTTCTACATTCTATATTCTGTATTCTATATTCTGCATTCCGTATTCCATATTCTATATTCTGTGTTTTACATTCTATATTCTAAATTCTATATTCTGTATTCCGTATTCTGTATTCTGAACTCTGTGTTCTACATTCTATATTCTAAATTCTATATTCAGTGGTCTGTATTCTATATTCTAAATTCTGTGTTCTGCATTACATGCTCTAAATTTTGGCTTCTATATTCTCTATTCTATATTCTATATGCTGTGTTCTACATTCTATACTCTGAAATGTATATTGATGTTTCTGTATTCTATATTCTAAATTCTGTGTCCTGCATTCCATTTTCTAAATTCTGGTTTCTATATTCTCTATTCTATTTTCTGAGTTGTATATTCTATATTCTAAATTCTATATTCAGTATTCTAAATTCTGTATACTAAATTTTGTGTTCTACATCCGTGTTCTAAATTCTAGGTTCCATATTCTCTATTCTATATTCTATACATTGTGTTCTTCATTCCATATTCTACATACCATATTCTGCATTCCGTATTCTATATTCTATATTCTGTGTTCTACATTCTATATTCTAAAAACTATATTCAGTCTTCTGTATTGTATATTCTAATTCTTTTTTCTGCACTCCATTTCTTAATTCTGGGTTCTATATTCTCTATTCATTTCTATATTTTTTATTTACATTCTATATTGTGCGTTCTATATTCTGCATTCCGTGTTTTATATTCTATATTATGTTTTCAACATTCTATATTCTAAATGCTATATTCAGTATTCTGAATTCTATATTCTAAATTCTGTGTTCTGCATTCCATGTTCTAAATTCTGGGTTCTATATTTTCTATACTATATTCTATATTCTGTGTTCTATATTCTATATTCTAAATTCTATATTCAGTATTCTGTATTCTATATTCTTAATTCTCTATACTTCATTCCATGTTCTAATTTCTGGGTCCTCTACTCTCTATTATATATTCTATATTTGTGTTCTTCATTCTATATTCTACATAGTATATTCTGCATTCCGTATCCTATATTCTATATTCTATGTTCTACATTCTAAATTCTAAAACCTATATTCAGTTTTCTGTATTCTATAGTATACATTCTCTGCTCTGCATTCCATTTCTAAATTGTGGTTTCTATATTCTCTATTCTATATTATATATATCTGGGTCATTCATTCTATATTCTTCGTCCTATATTCTGCCATCCGTATTTTATATTCTATATTGTTTGCTCTATATTCTATATTCTAAATTCTATATTCAGTATTTTGTATTCTATATTCTAATTTGTGTGTTCTGCTTTCCATGTACTAAATTCTGGGTTCTCTATTCTCTATTCCCTATTCTATATTCTGTGTTTACATTCTATATTCTAAATTCTATATTCAGTATTCTGTATTCTATATTCTAAATTCTGTGTTCTGCTTTCCTTTTTATAAATTCTATATTCAGTACTGTGCTTTCTATATTCTAAATTCTGTGTTCTGCATTCTATTTTCTAAATTCTATATTCATTATTCTGTATATTATATTCTAAAATCTGTGTTCTGCATTCCATGTTCTAAATTCTGGGTTCTGTATTTTTTCCATATTCTATATACTGTGTTCTTCATTCTATATTCTGTATTGTATATTATTTATGCCGTATTATATATTCTGTGTTCTTCATTCTATATTCTGTATTCTATATTCTGCATTCCGTATTCTATATTCTATATTCTGTGTTCTACATTTTATAGTCTAAATTCTATATTCAGTACTCTGTATTGTATATTCCAAATTCTGTGTTCTGCATTCCATGTTGTAAATACTGGGTTGTCTATTCTGTTTTCCATATTGTATAATCTGTGTTCTACATTCTTTATTCTGTATTCTATATTCTGCATTCCCTATTCCACATTCTATATTCTGTGTTTTACATTCTATATTCTAAATTCTATATTCTGTATTCCGTTTTTGGTATTCTGAACTCTGTGTTCTACATTCTATATTCTAAATTCTATATTCAGTGGTCTGTATTCTATATTCTAAATTCTGTGTTCTGCATTACATGCTCTAAATTTTGGCTTCTATATTCTCTATTCTATATTCTATATGCTGTGTTCTACATTCTATACTCTGAATTGTATATTGAAGTTTCTGTATTCTATATTCTAAATTCTGTGTCCTGCATTCCATTTTCTAAATTCTGGTTTCTATATTCTCTATTCTATTTTCTGAGTTGTATATTCTATATTCTAAATTCTATATTCAGTATTCTGTATTGTATATTCCAAATTCTGTGTTCTGCATTGTATGTTCTAAACTTTGGGTTCTGTATTCTGTATTCCATATTATATATTTTGTGTTCTATAGTCTATATTTGGTATTCAATATTCTGCATTCCGTATTCTATATTCTATATCCTGTGTTCTAAATTCTATATTCAGTATTCTGTGTTTTATTTTCTAAATTCTGTGTTCTGAATTCCATGTTCTAAATTCTGGGTTTTATATTCACTATTGTATATACTACATTCTGTGTGCTACATTCTATATTATAAATTCTATATTCAGTATTCTGTATTCTATATTCTAAGTTCTGTGTTTACATTCTATATTCTAAATTGCATATTCAGTATGCTGTATTCTATATTCTAAATTCTGAGTTCTGCTTTCCAAGTTCCAAAATCTGGCTTCAGTATTTTCCTTGCTATATTTTTTTCTGTTTTCTACATTATATATTCTAAATTATTTATTCAGTATTATGTATTTATATTCTATATTCTATGTCCTACATAGAATTTTTTAATTGTTTATAAAATATTCCGTATATTATGTTCTAAATTCTGTGTTCTCTATTCTCTTTTCTATTTTCTATATTCTGTGTTCTACATTCTATATTGTAAATATTATATTCAGCTTTCTGTATTCTATATTCTAAATTCTGTGTTCTGTATTCTATGTTCTAAATTCTGGCTTCTATATTCTCCAGTCTATATTCTATATTTTGTTAACTCCATTCTTATTTCTACATTCTTTATTCTGCATTCCATATTCTATATTATATATTCTGTGTTCTACATTCTATATTCTAAATTCTATATTCCTTATTCCGTAGTATATATTCTATATTCTATGTTCTGCATTGTATATTCTAAATTCTACATTCAGTATTCTGTATTCTAAATACTAAATTCTGTGTTCTGCATTTCATGTTCTAAATTCTGTGTTCTATATTCTCTTTTCTATATTCTATAATCTGTGTCCTTCATTCAATATTCTAAATTCTATATTCAGTATTCTCTATTCTATATTCTAAATTCTGTGTTCTGCATACCATGTTCGTATTTCGGGATTCTGTATTCTGTTTCCATATTTTACATTCTGTGTTCTAAATTCTATATTCTGTATAATATATTCTGCATTATGTATTCAATATTGTATATTTTGTGTTCTACATTCTATATTCTTAATTCTATAATCTATATTATAATTCTGTGTTCTTTATTCCGTGTTCTTAATTCTGGGTTCTATAATCTCTTTTCTATATTCTATATTCTGTGTTCGACATTCAATATTCTAAATTCTATATTTAGTATTCCCAATTCTATATTCAAAATTCTGTGTTCTACATGCTATATTCTAAATTCTATATTCTATATTCAAAATTCTGTATTCTTCATTCCGTGTTCTAAATTCTGGGTTCTATATTCTCTATTCTCTATTCTATATTCTGTGTTCTTCATTCTATATTCTACATTCTATATTCTGCATTCCGTATTCTATATTCTATATACTGTGTTCTACAGTCTATATTCAAAATTCTATATTCATTATCCTGTATTCTATATTCTAAATTCTGTGCTTTGAATTCCATGTTCTAAATTCTGGGTTCTATATTCTCTATTATATATTCTATATTTTTTGTTCTTCATTCTATATTGTACGTTCTATATTCTGCATTCCGTGTTATATATTCTATATTATGTTTTCTACATTCTATATTCTAAATTCTATATTCAGTATTCTGTATTCTATAACCTAATTCTGTGTTCTGATTCAATTTTTAAATTCTGGGTTCTAAATTCTCTTTTATATATTCTATATTTTGTGTTCTTAGTTCTTTATTCTGCATTCTATATTCTGCATTCTGTATTTATGTTCTATATTCTGTGTTCTACATCTACTTTCCAAGTTCTATATTCTGTATTCTGTATTCAATATTCTACATTCTGTGTTCTGCATTCTATGTTCTAAATTCTGGGTTCTGTATTCTCTTTTCCATATTCTATATTCTGTGTTCTATATTCTATATTCTGTATTCTATATTCTGCATTCCGTATTCTATACACTATATTCTGTGTTCTTCATTCTATTATCCAAATTCTATACTCAGTATTCTGTATTCTATATTCTAAATTCTGTGTTCTGCATTCCATGTTCTAAATTCTGTGTTCTATATTGTCTTTTCTATATTCTATATTCTGTGTTCTACATTCAATATTCTAAATTCTATATTCAGTATTCTGTATTGTATATTCTAAATTCTGTGTTCTGCATACCATGTTCAAATTTCGGGGTTCTGTATTCTGTTTCCATATTATATAGTCTGTTTTCTAATTTCTATATTCTGTATACTATATTCTGCATTATGTATTCTATATTCTATATTTTGTGTTCTACATTCTATATTCTAAATTTTATATTCAGTATTCTTTATACTATTTTCTAAATTCTGGGTTCTGCATTCCATGTTCTAAATCCTATATTCAGTATTCTGTATTCTATATTCTAAATTCTGTGTTCCGCATTCTATATTCTAAATTCTATATTCAGTATTCTGTATTATAAATTCTAAATTCTGTGTTCTGCATTCCATGTTGTAAATACTGGGTTGTCTATTCTGTTTTCCATATTGTATAATTTGTGTTCTACATTCTATATTCTGTATTCTATATTCTGCATTCCGTATTCCATATTCTATATTCTGTGTTTTACATTCTATATTCTAAATTCTATATTCTGTATTCCGTATTCTATATTCTGAACTCTGTGTTCTACATTCTATATTCTAAATTCTATATTCAGTGGTCTGTATTCTATATTCTAAATTCTGTGTTCTGCATTACATGCTCTAAATTTTGGCTTCTATATTCTCTATTCTATATTCTATATGCTGTGTTCTACATTCTATACTCTGAATTGTATATTGATGTTTCTGTATTCTATATTCTAAATTCTGTGTCCTGCATTCCATTTTCTAAATTCTGGTTTCTATATTCTCTATTCTATTTTCTGAGTTGTATATTCTATATTCTAAATTCTATATTCAGTGTTCTGAATTCTATATTCTAAATTTTGTGTTCTACATCCGTGTTCTAAATTCTGGGTTCTATATTCTCTATTCTATATCTTATACATTGTGTTCTTCATTCCATATTCTACATACCATATTCTGCATTCCGTATTCTATATTCTATATTCTGTGTTCTACATTCTATATTCTAAGCACTATATTCAGTCTTCTGTATTGTATATTCTAAATTCTTTGTTCTGCACTCCATTTCTTAATTCTGGGTTCTATATTCTCTATTCATTTCTATATTTTTTGTTTACATTCTATATTGTACGTACTATATTCTGCATTCCGTGTTTTATATTCTATATTATGTTTTCAACATTCTATATTCTAAATGCTATATTCAGTATTCTGAATTCTATATTCTAAATTCTGTGTTCTTCATTCCATGTTCTAAATTCTGGGTTCTATATTTTCTATACTATATTCTATATTCTGTGTTCTATATTCTATATTCTAAATTCTATATTCATTATTCTGTATTCTATATTCTTAATTCTGTGTTCTACATTCTATATTCTAAATTCTATATTCAGTATTCTGAATTCTATATTCTTAATTCTCTGTTCTTCATTCCATGTTCTAAGTTCTGGGTCCTATACTCTCTATTATATATTCTATATTTGTGTTCTTCATTCTATATTCTACATAGTATATTCTGCATTCCATATCCTATATTCTATATTCTATGTTCTACATTCTAAATTCTAAAATCTATATTCAGTATTCTGTATTCTATTGTATAAATTCTCTGTTCTGCATTCCATTTCTAAATTGTGGTTTCTATATTCTCTATTCTATATTATATATTTGGGTCTTTCATTCTGTATTCTACGTCCTATATTCTGCCATCCGTATTTTATATTCTATATTGTTTGTTCTATATTCTATATTCTAAATTCTATATTCAGTATTTTGTATTCTTTATTCTAATTTGTGTGTTCTGCATTCCACGTACTAAATTCTTGGTTCTCTATTCTCTATTCTCTATTCTATATTCTGTGTTTACATTCTATATTCTAAATTCTATATTCAGTATTCTGTATTGTATATTCCAAATTCTGTGTTCTACATTGTATGTTCTAAACTTTGGGTTCTGTATTCTGTATTCCATATTCTATATTTTGTGTTCTATAGTCTATATTTGGTATTCAATATTCTGCATTCCGTATTCTATATTCTATATCCTGTGTTCTAAATTCTATATTCAGTATTCTGTGTTTTATTTTCTAACTTCTGTGTTCTGAATTCCATGTTCTAAATTCTGGGTTTTATATTCACTATTGTATATACTACATTCTGTGTGCTTCATTCTATATTATAAATTCTATATTCAGTATTCTGTATTCTATATTCTAAGTTCTGAGTTCTGCTTTCCATGTTCCAAAATCTGGCTTCAATATTTTCCTTGCTATTTTTTTTCTGTTTTCTACATTATATATTCTAAATTATTTATTCAGTATTATGTATTTTATATTCTATATTCTATACCCTACATAGAATTTTTTAATTTTTTATAAAATATTCCGTATATTATGTTCTAAATTCTGTGTTCTGCAATCCATGTTTTAAATTCTGGGTTCTGTATTTTGTTTTACATATTTTATATTTTGTGTTGTACATTCTATATTCTGTATTCAATATTCTGCATTCTGTATTCTAAATTGTATTTCTGTGTTCTACATTCTAAATTCTGTGTTCTGCATTCCATATTCTAAATTCAATATTCAGTATTCTGTATTGTATATTCTAAATTCTGTGCTCTGCATTCTATGTTCTAAATTCTATATTCAGTATTCTGTATTCTATATTCTATATTCTGTGTTCTGCATTCCATGTTCTAAATTCTGGGTTCTGTATTCTCTTTTCCATATTCTATATTCTGTTTTCTACATTCTATATTCTGTATTCTATATTTTGCATTCCGTATTCTTTAATCTATATTCTGTGTTCTACATTCTGTACTCTAAATTCTATATTCAGTATTCTCTATTCTATATTCAAAATTCTGTGTTCTACATTGTATATTGTAAATTCTATATTCTATATTCAAAATTCTGTGTTCTTCATTCCGTGTTCTAAATTCTGTTTTCTATATTCTCTATCCTATATTGTGTGTACTTCATTCTATATTCTACATTCTATATTCTAAATTCTATATTGTATATTCCAAATCTGTGTTCTGGATTTCATATTCTAAATTCTGGGTTATGTATTCTGTATTCCATATTTTATATTTTGTTTTCTATATTCTTTATTTGGTATTCTATATTCTGCATTCCGTATTCTATATTCTATATCCTGTGTTCTAAATCCTATATTCAGTATTCTGTATTTTATTTTCTAAATTCTGTGTTCTGCATCTCCATGTTCTAAATTCTGTGTTCTCTATTCTTTTTTCCATATTCTAGATTCAGTGTTCTATATTCTATATTCTGTATTCTGTATTCTGCATTCCGTATTCTACAAAGTATATTCTGTGTTCTAAATTTTATTTTTCAAATTCTATATGTAGTATTCTGTATTGTATATTCTATATGCTGTTTTCTAAATTCTGTATTCTAAATTCTATATTCTTTATTCTAAATTCTGTGTTCTGCCTACCGTGTTCTAAATTCTGTGTTCTATATTCTCTATTCTGTATTCTATAATTTGTGTTCTTCATTCTATATTCTATATCCTATATTCTGCATTCAGTTGTCTATATTGTATATTCTGTGTTCTACATTCTATATTCTAAATTCTATATTCAGTATTCTGTTTTATATATTCTAAATTCTGTGTTCTGTATTCTATGTTCTAAATTCTGGCTTCTATATTCTCCAGTCTATATTCTATATTTTGTGAACTCCATTCTTATTTCTACATTCTTTATTCTGCATTCCATATTCTATATTATATATTCTGTGTTCTACATTCTATATTCTAAATTCTATATTCCTTATTCCGAAGTATATATTCTATATTCTATATACTGCACTGTATATTCTAAATTCTATATTCAGTAATCTGTATTCTAAATACGAAATTCTGTGTTCTGCATTTCATGTTCTGAATTCTGTGTTCTATATTCTCTTTTCTATATTCTATAATCTGGGTCCTTCATTCAATATTCTAAATTCTATATTCAGTATTCTCTATTCTATATTCTAAATTCTGTGTTCTGCATACCATGTTCGTATTTCGGGATTCTGTATTCTGATTCCATATTTTACATTCTGTGTTCTAAATTCTATATTCTGTATAATATATTCTGCATTATGTATTCAATATTGTAT
Source organism: Vicugna pacos (assembly GCF_048564905.1). Lineage (NCBI taxonomy): Eukaryota > Metazoa > Chordata > Mammalia > Artiodactyla > Camelidae > Vicugna > Vicugna pacos. The sequence goes on from NW_027328871.1 coordinate 4,178,584, forward strand.
ATTTTGTGTTCTACATTCTATATTCTAAATTCTATAATCTATATTCTAAATTCTGTGTTCTTTATTCCGTGTTCTTAATTCTGGGTTCTATAATCTCTTTTATATATTCTGTATTCTGTGTTTGACATTCCATATTCTAAATTCTATATTTAGTATTCTCAATTCTATATTCAAAATTCTATGTTCTACATGCTATATTCTAAATTCTATATTCTATATTCAAAATTCTGTATTCTTCATTCCGTGTTCTAAATTCTGGGTTCTATATTCTCTTTTATATATTCTATATTTTGTGTTCTTAGTTCTTTATTCTGCATTCTATATTCTGCATTCTGTATTTATGTTCTATATTCTGTGTTCTACATCTACTTTCCAAATTCTATATTCTGTATTCTGTATTCAATATTCTACATTCTGTGTTCTGCATTCTATGTTCTAAATTCTGGGTTCTGTATTCTGTTTTCCATATTCTATATTCTGTGTTCTATATTCTATATTCTGTATTCTATATTCTGCATTCCGTATTCTATACTCTATATTCTGTGTTCTTCATTCTATTATCCAAATTCTATATTCAGTATTCTGTATTCTATATTCTAAATTCTGTGTTCTGCATTCCATGTTCTAAATTCTGTGTTCTATATTGTCTTTTCTATATTCTATATTCTGTGTTCTACATTCAATATTCTAAATTCTATATTCAGTATTCTGTATTGTATATTCTAAATTCTGTGTTCTGCATACCATGTTCAAATTTCGGGGTTCTGTATTCTGTTTCCATATTTTATATTCTGTTTTCTAATTTCTATATTCTGTATACTATATTCTGCATTATGTATTCTATATTCTATATTTTGTGTTCTACATTCTATATTCTAAATTTTATATTCAGTATTCTTTATACTATTTTCTAAATTCTGGGTTCTGCATTCCATGTTCTAAATCCTATATTCAGTATTCTGTATTCTATATTCTAAATTCTGTGTTCCGCATTCTATATTCTAAATTCTATATTCAGTATTCTGTATTATAAATTCTAAATTCTGTGTTCTGCATTCCATGTTGTAAATACTGGGTTGTCTATTCTGTTTTCCATATTGTATAATTTGTGTTCTACATTCTATATTCTGTATTCTATATTCTGCATTCCGTATTCCATATTCTATATTCTGTGTTTTACATTCTATATTCTAAATTCTATATTCTGTATTCCGTTTTTGGTATTCTGAACTCTGTGTTCTACATTCTATATTCTAAATTCTATATTCAGTGGTCTGTATTCTATATTCTAAATTCTGTGTTCTGCATTACATGCTCTAAATTTTGGCTTCTATACTCTCTATTCTATATTCTATATGCTGTGTTCTACATTCTATACTCTGAAATGTATATTGATGTTTCTGTATTCTATATTCTAAATTCTGTGTCCTGCATTCCATTTTCTAAATTCTGGTTTCTATATTCTCTATTCTATTTTCTGAGTTGTATATTCTATATTCTAAATTCTATATTCAGTGTTCTGAATTCTATATTCTAAATTTTGTGTTCTACATCCGTGTTCTAAATTCTGGGTTCTATATTCTCTATTCTATATCCTATACATTGTGTTCTTCATTCCATATTCTACATACCATATTCTGCATTCCGTATTCTATATTCTATATTCTGTGTTCTACATTCTATATTCTAAGAACTATATTCAGTCTTCTGTATTGTATATTCTAAATTCTTTGTTCTGCACTCCATTTCTTAATTCTGGGTTCTATATTCTCTATTCATTTCTATATTTTTTGTTTACATTCTATATTGTACGTACTATATTCTGCATTCCGTGTTTTATATTCTATATTATGTTTTCAACATTCTATATTCTAAATGCTATATTCAGTATTCTGAATTCTATATTCTAAATTCTGTGTTCTTCATTCCATGTTCTAAATTCTGGGTTCTATATTTTCTATACTATATTCTATATTCTGTGTTCTATATTCTATATTCTAAATTCTATATTCATTATTCTGTATTCTATATTCTTAATTCTGTGTTCTACATTCTATATTCTAAATTCTATATTCAGTATTCTGTATTCTATATTCTTAATTCTCTGTTCTTCATTCCATTTTCTAAGTTCTGTGTCCTATACTCTCTATTATATATTCTATATTTGTGTTCTTCATTCTATATTCTACATAGTATATTCTGCATTCCGTATCCTATATTCTATATTCTATGTTCTACATTCTAAATTCTAAAATCTATATTCAGTATTCTGTATTCTATAGTATAAATTCTCTGTTCTGCATTCCATTTCTAAATTGTGGTTTCTATATTCTCTATTCTATATTATATATTTGGGTCGTTCATTCTGTATTCTACGTCCTATATTCTGCCATCCGTATTTTATATTCTATATTGTTTGTTCTATATTCTATATTCTAAATTCTATATTCAGTATTTTGTATTCTTTATTCTAATTTGTGTGTTCTGCATTCCACGTACTAAATTCTTGGTTCTCTATTCTCTATTCTCTATTCTATATTCTGTGTTTACATTCTATATTCTAAATTCTATATTCAGTATTCTGTATTCTATATTCTAAATTCTGTGTTCTGCTTTCCTTTTTATAAATTCTCTATTCAGTACTGTGCTTTCTATATTCTAAATTCTGTGTTCTGCATTCTATTTTCTAAATTCTATATTCATTATTCTGTATATTATATTCTAAAATGTGTTCTGCATTCCATGTTCTAAATTCTGGGTTCTGTATTGTTTTCCATATTCTATATACTGTGTTCTTCATTGTATATTCTGTATTGTATATTATTTATGCCGTATTATATATTCTGTGTTCTTCATTCTATATTCTGTATTCTATATTCTGCATTCCGTATTCTATATTCTATATTCTGTGTTCTACATTTTATACTCTAAATTCTATATTCAGTATTCTGTATTGTATATTCCAAATTCTGTGTTCTACATTGTATGTTCTAAACTTTGGGTTCTGTATTCTGTATTCCATATTCTATATTTTGTGTTCTATAGTCTATATTTGGTATTCAATATTCTGCATTCCGTATTCTATATTCTATATCCTGTGTTCTAAATTCTATATTCAGTATTCTGTGTTTTATTATCTAACTTCTGTGTTCTGAATTCCATGTTCTAAATTCTGGGTTTTATATTCACTATTGTATATACTACATTCTGTGTGCTTCATTCTATATTATAAATTCTATATTCAGTATTCTGTATTCTATTTTCTAAGTTCTGTGTTTACATTCTATATTCTAAATTGCATATTCAGTATGCTGTATTCTATATTCTAAATTCTGAGTTCTGCTTTCCATGTTCCAAAATCTGGCTTCAATATTTTCCTTGCTATTTTTTTTTCTGTTTTCTACATTATATATTCTAAATTATTTATTCAGTATTATGTATTTTATATTCTATATTCTATATCCTACATAGAATTTTTTAATTTTTTATAAAATATTCCGTATATTATGTTCTAAATTCTGTGTTCTGCAATCCATGTTTTAAATTCTGGGTTCTGTATTTTGTTTTACATATTTTATATTTTGTGTTGTACATTCTATATTCTGTATTCAATATTCTGCATTCTGTATTCTAAATTGTATTTCTGTGTTCTACATTCTAAATTCTGTGTTTTGCATTCCATATTCTAAATTCAATATTCAGTATTCTCTATTCTATATTCAAAATTCTGTGTTCTACATTGTATATTGTAAATTCTATATTCTATATTCAAAATTCTGTGTTCTTCATTCCGTGTTCTAAATTCTGTTTTCTATATTCTCTACCCTATATTGTGTGTACTTCATTCTATATTCTACATTCTATATTCTAAATTCTATATTGTATATTCCAAATCTGTGTTCTGGATTTCATATTCTAAATTCTGGGTTATGTATTCTGTATTCCATATTTTATATTTTGTTTTCTATATTCTTTATTTGGTATTCTATATTCTGCATTCCGTATTCTATATTCTATATCCTGTGTTCTAAATCCTATATTCAGTATTCTGTATTTTATTTTCTAAATTCTGTGTTCTGCATCTCCATGTTCTAAATTCTGTGTTCTCTATTCTTTTTTCCATATTCTAGATTCAGTGTTCTATATTCTATATTCTGTATTCTGTATTCTGCATTCCGTATTCTACAAAGTATATTCTGTGTTCTAAATTTTATTTTTCAAATTCTATATGTAGTATTCTGTATTGTATATTCTATATGCTGTTTTCTAAATTCTGTATTCTAAATTCTATATTCTTTATTCTAAATTCTGTGTTCTGCATACCGTGTTCTAAATTCTGTGTTCTATATTCTCTATTCTGTATTCTATAATTTGTGTTCTTCATTCTATATTCTATATCCTATATTCTGCATTCAGTTGTCTATATTGTATATTCTGTGTTCTACATTCTATATTCTAAATTCTATATTCAGTATTCTGTTTTATATATTCTAAATTCTGTGTTCTGTATTCTATGTTCTAAATTCTGGCTTCTATATTCTCCAGTCTATATTCTATATTTTGTGAACTCCATTCTTATTTCTACATTCTTTATTCTGCATTCCATATTCTATATTATATATTCTGTGTTCTACATTCTATATTCTAAATTCTATATTCCTTATTCCGAAGTATATATTCTATATTCTATATTCTGCACTGTATATTCTAAATTCTATATTCAGTAATCTGTATTCTAAATACGAAATTCTGTGTTCTGCATTTCATGTTCTGAATTCTGTGTTCTATATTCTCTTTTCTATATTCTATAATCTGGGTCCTTCATTCAATATTCTAAATTCTATATTCAGTATTCTCTATTCTATATTCTAAATTCTGTGTTCTGCATACCATGTTCGTATTTCGGGATTCTGTATTCTGATTCCATATTTTACATTCTGTGTTCTAAATTCTATATTCTGTATAATATATTCTGCATTATGTATTCAATATTGTATATTTTGTGTTCTACATTCTATATTCTAAATTCTATAATCTATATTCTAAATTCTGTGTTCTTTATTCCGTGTTCTTAATTCTGGGTTCTATAATCTCTTTTATATATTCTGTATTCTGTGTTTGACATTCCATATTCTAAATTCTATATTTAGTATTCTCAATTCTATATTCAAAATTCTGTGTTCTACATGCTATATTCTAAATTCTATATTCAAAATTCTGTATTCTTCATTCCGTGTTCTAAATTCTGGGTTCTATATTCTCTATTCTATATTCTATATTCTGTGTTCTTCATTCTATATTCTACATTCTATATTCTGCATTCCGTATTCTATATTCTATATTCTGTGTTCTACATTCTATATTCAAAATTCTATTTTCATTATCCTGTATTCTATATTCTAAATTCTGTGCTTTGAATTCCATGTTCTAAATTCTGGGTTCTATATTCTCTATTATATATTCTATACTTTTTGTTCTTCATTCTATATTGTACGTTCTATATTCTGCATTCCGTGTTATATATTCTATATTATGTTTTCTACATTCTATATTCTAAATTCTATATTCAGTATTCTGTATTCTATAATCTAAATTCTGTGTTCTGATTCAATTTTTAAATTCTGGGTTCTAAATTCTCTTTTATATGTTCTATATTCAATATTCTGTATTCTATATTCTTAATTCTATGTTCTGCATTCCGGGTTCTAAATTCTCTGTTCTATTCTCTCTAGTATATATTCTATATTTGTGTTCTTCATTCTACATTCTACAAAGTATATTCTGCATTCCGTATTCTATATTCTATATTCTATGTTCTACATTCTATATTCTAAAATATTTATTCAGTTTTCTGAATTCTATATTCTAAATTCTCTGTTCTGCATTCCATTTCTAAATTCTGGTTGCTATATTCTCTATTCTATATTCTATATTTTGTGTTCTTCATTCTATATTCTAACTTCTTTATTCTGCATTCCGTATTTTATATTCTATATTCTGTGTTCTATTTCTATATTCTAAATTCTATATTCACTATTTTGTATTATATATTATAATTTTTGTGATCTGCATTCCATGTTATAAATTCTGGGTTCTATATTCACTATTCCATGTTATATATTCTGTGTTCTACATTCTATATTCTAAATTCTATATTCAGTATTGTTTATTCTATATTCTAAATTCTGTGCTTTGAATTCCATGTTCTAAATTCTGGGTTCTATATTCTCTATTATATATTCTATATTTTTTGTTCTTCATTCTATATTGTACGTTCTTTATTCTGCATTCCGTGTTATATATTCTATATTATGTTTTCTACATTCTATATTCTAAATTCTATATTCAGTATTCTGTATTCTATAATCTAAATTCTGTGTTCTTATTCAATTTTTAAATTCTGGGTTCTAAATTCTCTTTAATATATTCTATATTTTGTGCTCTTAGTTCTTTATTCTGCATTCTATATTCTGCATTCTGTATTTATGTTCTATATTCTGTGTTCTACATCTACTTTCTAAATTCTATATTCTGTATTCTGTATTCAATATTCTACATTCTGTGTTCTGCATTCTATGTTCTAAATTCTGGGTTCTGTATTCTGTTTTCCATATTCTATATTCTGTGTTCTATATTCTATATTCTGTATTCTATATTCTGCATTCCGTATTCTATACTCTATATTCTGTGTTCTTCATTCTATTATCCAAATTCTATATTCAGTATTCTGTATTCTATATTCTAAATTCTGTGTTCTGCATTCCATGTTCTAAATTCTGTGTTCTATATTGTCTTTTCTATATTCTATATTCTGTACTCTACATTCAATATTCTAGATTCTATATTCAGTATTATGTATTGTATATTCTAAATTCTGTGTTCTGCATACCATGTTCAAATTTCGGGGTTCTGTATTCTGTTTCCATATTTTATATTCTGTGTTCTAATTTCTATATTCTGTACTCTATATTCTGCATTATGTATTCTATATTCTATATTTTGTGTTCTACATTCTATATTCTAAATTTTATATTCAGTATTCTTTATTCTATTTTCTAAATTCTGGGTTCTGCATTCCATGTTCTAAATCCTATATTCAGTATTCTGTATTCTATATTCTAAATTCTGTGTTCCGCATTCTATGTTCTAAATTCTATATTCCGTATTCTGTATTATAAATGCTAAATTCTGTGTTCTGCATTCCATGTTGTGAATACTGGGTTGTCTATTCTGTTTTCCATATTGTATAATCTGTGTTCTACTTTCTATATTCTGTATAATATATTCTGCATTCCGTATTCCATATTCTATATTCTGTGTTTTACATTCTATATTCTAAATTCTATATTCTGTATTCCGTATTATATATTCTGAACTCTGTGTTCTACATTCTATATTCTAAATTCTATATTCAGTGGTCTGTATTCTATATTCTAAATTCTGTGTTCTGCATTACATGCTCTAAATTTTGGCTTCTATATTCTCTATTCTATATTCTATATACTGTGTTCTACATTCTATATTCTGAATTGTATATTGAGGTTTCTGTATTCTATATTCTAAATTCTGTGTCCTGCATTCCATTTTCTAAATTCTGGTTTCTATATTCTCTATTCTATTTTCTGAGTTGTATATTCTATATTCTAAATTCTATATTCAGTATTCTGTATTCTGTATTGTAAATTTTGTGTTCTACATCCGTGTTCTAAATTCTGGGTTCTATATTCTCTATTCTATATTCTATACATTGTGTTCTTCATTCCATATTCTACATACCATATTCTGCATTCCGTATTCTATATTCTATATTCTGTGTTCTACATTCTATATTCTAAAAACAATATTCAGTCTTCTGTATTGTATATTCTAAATTCTTTGTTCTGCACTCCATTTCTTAATTCTGGGTTCTATATTCTCTATTCATTTCTGTATTTTTTGTTTACATTCTATATTGTACGTTCTATATTCTGCATTCCGTGTTTTATATTCTATATTATGTTTTCAACATTCTATATTCTAAATTCTATATTCAGTATTCTGAATTCTATATTCTAAATTCTGTGTTCTGCATTCCATGTTCTAAATTCTGGGTTCTATATTTTCTATACTATATTCTATATTCTGTGTTCTATATTCTATATTCTAAATTCTATATTCATTATTCTGTATTCTATATTCTTAGTTCTGTGTTCTACATTGTATATTCTAAACTCTATATTCAGTATTCTGTATTCTATATTCTTAATTCTCTGTTCTTCATTCCATGTTCTAATTTCTGGGTCCTATACTCTCTATTATATATTCTATATTTGTGTTCTTCTTTCTATATTCTACATAGTATATTCTGCATTCCGTATCCTATATTCTATATTCTATGTTCTACATTCTAAATTCTAAAATCTATATTCAGTATTCTGTATTCTATAGTATAAATTCTCTGTTCTGCATTCCATTTCTAAATTGTGGTTTCTATATTCTCTATTCTATATTAAATATTTGGGTCGTTCATTCTATATTCTACGTCTTATATTCTGCCATCCGTATTTTATATTCTATATTGTTTGTTCTATATTCTGTATTCTAAATTCTATATTCAGTATTTTGTATTCTATATTCTAATTTGTGTGTTCTGCATTCCATGTACTAAATTCTGGGTTCTCTATTCTCTATTCTCTATTCTATATTCTGTGTTTACATTCTATATTCTAAATTCTATATTCAGTATTCTGTATTCTATATTCTAAATTCTGTGTTCTGCTTTCCTTTTTATAAATTCTATATTCAGTACTGTGCATTCTATATTCTAAATTCTGTGTTCTGCATTCTATTTTCTAAATTCTATATTCATTATTCTGTATATTATATTCTAAAATGTGTTCTGCATTCCATGTTCTAAATTCTGGGTTCTGTATTGTTTTCCATATTCTATATACTGTGTTCTTCATTGTATATTCTGTATTGTATATTATTTATGCCGTATTATATATTCTGTGTTCTTCATTCTATATTCTGTATTCTATATTCTGCATTCCGTATTCTATATTCTATATTCTGTGTTCTACATTTTATACTCTAAATTCTATATTCAGTATTCTGTATTGTATATTCCAAATTCTGTGTTCTACATTGTATGTTCTAAACTTTGGGTTCTGTATTCTGTATTCCATATTCTATATTTTGTGTTCTATAGTCTATATTTGGTATTCAATATTCTGCATTCCGTATTCTATATTCTATATCCTGTGTTCTAAATTCTATATTCAGTATTCTGTGTTTTATTATCTAACTTCTGTGTTCTGAATTCCATGTTCTAAATTCTGGGTTTTATATTCACTATTGTATATACTACATTCTGTGTGCTTCATTCTATATTATAAATTCTATATTCAGTATTCTGTATTCTATTTTCTAAGTTCTGTGTTTACATTCTATATTCTAAATTGCATATTCAGTATGCTGTATTCTATATTCTAAATTCTGAGTTCTGCTTTCCATGTTCCAAAATCTGGCTTCAATATTTTCCTTGCTATTTTTTTTTCTGTTTTCTACATTATATATTCTAAATTATTTATTCAGTATTATGTATTTTATATTCTATATTCTATATCCTACATAGAATTTTTTAATTTTTTATAAAATATTCCGTATATTATGTTCTAAATTCTGTGTTCTGCAATCCATGTTTTAAATTCTGGGTTCTGTATTTTGTTTTACATATTTTATATTTTGTGTTGTACATTCTATATTCTGTATTCAATATTCTGCATTCTGTATTCTAAATTGTATTTCTGTGTTCTACATTCTAAATTCTGTGTTTTGCATTCCATATTCTAAATTCAATATTCAGTATTCTCTATTCTATATTCAAAATTCTGTGTTCTACATTGTATATTGTAAATTCTATATTCTATATTCAAAATTCTGTGTTCTTCATTCCGTGTTCTAAATTCTGTTTTCTATATTCTCTACCCTATATTGTGTGTACTTCATTCTATATTCTACATTCTATATTCTAAATTCTATATTGTATATTCCAAATCTGTGTTCTGGATTTCATATTCTAAATTCTGGGTTATGTATTCTGTATTCCATATTTTATATTTTGTTTTCTATATTCTTTATTTGGTATTCTATATTCTGCATTCCGTATTCTATATTCTATATCCTGTGTTCTAAATCCTATATTCAGTATTCTGTATTTTATTTTCTAAATTCTGTGTTCTGCATCTCCATGTTCTAAATTCTGTGTTCTCTATTCTTTTTTCCATATTCTAGATTCAGTGTTCTATATTCTATATTCTGTATTCTGTATTCTGCATTCCGTATTCTACAAAGTATATTCTGTGTTCTAAATTTTATTTTTCAAATTCTATATGTAGTATTCTGTATTGTATATTCTATATGCTGTTTTCTAAATTCTGTATTCTAAATTCTATATTCTTTATTCTAAATTCTGTGTTCTGCATACCGTGTTCTAAATTCTGTGTTCTATATTCTCTATTCTGTATTCTATAATTTGTGTTCTTCATTCTATATTCTATATCCTATATTCTGCATTCAGTTGTCTATATTGTATATTCTGTGTTCTACATTCTATATTCTAAATTCTATATTCAGTATTCTGTTTTATATATTCTAAATTCTGTGTTCTGTATTCTATGTTCTAAATTCTGGCTTCTATATTCTCCAGTCTATATTCTATATTTTGTGAACTCCATTCTTATTTCTACATTCTTTATTCTGCATTCCATATTCTATATTATATATTCTGTGTTCTACATTCTATATTCTAAATTCTATATTCCTTATTCCGAAGTATATATTCTATATTCTATATTCTGCACTGTATATTCTAAATTCTATATTCAGTAATCTGTATTCTAAATACGAAATTCTGTGTTCTGCATTTCATGTTCTGAATTCTGTGTTCTATATTCTCTTTTCTATATTCTATAATCTGGGTCCTTCATTCAATATTCTAAATTCTATATTCAGTATTCTCTATTCTATATTCTAAATTCTGTGTTCTGCATACCATGTTCGTATTTCGGGATTCTGTATTCTGATTCCATATTTTACATTCTGTGTTCTAAATTCTATATTCTGTATAATATATTCTGCATTATGTATTCAATATTGTATATTTTGTGTTCTACATTCTATATTCTAAATTCTATAATCTATATTCTAAATTCTGTGTTCTTTATTCCGTGTTCTTAATTCTGGGTTCTATAATCTCTTTTATATATTCTGTATTCTGTGTTTGACATTCCATATTCTAAATTCTATATTTAGTATTCTCAATTCTATATTCAAAATTCTGTGTTCTACATGCTATATTCTAAATTCTATATTCAAAATTCTGTATTCTTCATTCCGTGTTCTAAATTCTGGGTTCTATATTCTCTATTCTATATTCTATATTCTGTGTTCTTCATTCTATATTCTACATTCTATATTCTGCATTCCGTATTCTATATTCTATATTCTGTGTTCTACATTCTATATTCAAAATTCTATTTTCATTATCCTGTATTCTATATTCTAAATTCTGTGCTTTGAATTCCATGTTCTAAATTCTGGGTTCTATATTCTCTATTATATATTCTATACTTTTTGTTCTTCATTCTATATTGTACGTTCTATATTCTGCATTCCGTGTTATATATTCTATATTATGTTTTCTACATTCTATATTCTAAATTCTATATTCAGTATTCTGTATTCTATAATCTAAATTCTGTGTTCTGATTCAATTTTTAAATTCTGGGTTCTAAATTCTCTTTTATATGTTCTATATTCAATATTCTGTATTCTATATTCTTAATTCTATGTTCTGCATTCCGGGTTCTAAATTCTCTGTTCTATTCTCTCTAGTATATATTCTATATTTGTGTTCTTCATTCTACATTCTACAAAGTATATTCTGCATTCCGTATTCTATATTCTATATTCTATGTTCTACATTCTATATTCTAAAATATTTATTCAGTTTTCTGAATTCTATATTCTAAATTCTCTGTTCTGCATTCCATTTCTAAATTCTGGTTGCTATATTCTCTATTCTATATTCTATATTTTGTGTTCTTCATTCTATATTCTAACTTCTTTATTCTGCATTCCGTATTTTATATTCTATATTCTGTGTTCTATTTCTATATTCTAAATTCTATATTCACTATTTTGTATTATATATTATAATTTTTGTGATCTGCATTCCATGTTATAAATTCTGGGTTCTATATTCACTATTCCATGTTATATATTCTGTGTTCTACATTCTATATTCTAAATTCTATATTCAGTATTGTTTATTCTATATTCTAAATTCTGTGCTTTGAATTCCATGTTCTAAATTCTGGGTTCTATATTCTCTATTATATATTCTATATTTTTTGTTCTTCATTCTATATTGTACGTTCTTTATTCTGCATTCCGTGTTATATATTCTATATTATGTTTTCTACATTCTATATTCTAAATTCTATATTCAGTATTCTGTATTCTATAATCTAAATTCTGTGTTCTTATTCAATTTTTAAATTCTGGGTTCTAAATTCTCTTTAATATATTCTATATTTTGTGCTCTTAGTTCTTTATTCTGCATTCTATATTCTGCATTCTGTATTTATGTTCTATATTCTGTGTTCTACATCTACTTTCTAAATTCTATATTCTGTATTCTGTATTCAATATTCTACATTCTGTGTTCTGCATTCTATGTTCTAAATTCTGGGTTCTGTATTCTGTTTTCCATATTCTATATTCTGTGTTCTATATTCTATATTCTGTATTCTATATTCTGCATTCCGTATTCTATACTCTATATTCTGTGTTCTTCATTCTATTATCCAAATTCTATATTCAGTATTCTGTATTCTATATTCTAAATTCTGTGTTCTGCATTCCATGTTCTAAATTCTGTGTTCTATATTGTCTTTTCTATATTCTATATTCTGTACTCTACATTCAATATTCTAGATTCTATATTCAGTATTATGTATTGTATATTCTAAATTCTGTGTTCTGCATACCATGTTCAAATTTCGGGGTTCTGTATTCTGTTTCCATATTTTATATTCTGTGTTCTAATTTCTATATTCTGTACTCTATATTCTGCATTATGTATTCTATATTCTATATTTTGTGTTCTACATTCTATATTCTAAATTTTATATTCAGTATTCTTTATTCTATTTTCTAAATTCTGGGTTCTGCATTCCATGTTCTAAATCCTATATTCAGTATTCTGTATTCTATATTCTAAATTCTGTGTTCCGCATTCTATGTTCTAAATTCTATATTCCGTATTCTGTATTATAAATGCTAAATTCTGTGTTCTGCATTCCATGTTGTGAATACTGGGTTGTCTATTCTGTTTTCCATATTGTATAATCTGTGTTCTACTTTCTATATTCTGTATAATATATTCTGCATTCCGTATTCCATATTCTATATTCTGTGTTTTACATTCTATATTCTAAATTCTATATTCTGTATTCCGTATTATATATTCTGAACTCTGTGTTCTACATTCTATATTCTAAATTCTATATTCAGTGGTCTGTATTCTATATTCTAAATTCTGTGTTCTGCATTACATGCTCTAAATTTTGGCTTCTATATTCTCTATTCTATATTCTATATACTGTGTTCTACATTCTATATTCTGAATTGTATATTGAGGTTTCTGTATTCTATATTCTAAATTCTGTGTCCTGCATTCCATTTTCTAAATTCTGGTTTCTATATTCTCTATTCTATTTTCTGAGTTGTATATTCTATATTCTAAATTCTATATTCAGTATTCTGTATTCTGTATTGTAAATTTTGTGTTCTACATCCGTGTTCTAAATTCTGGGTTCTATATTCTCTATTCTATATTCTATACATTGTGTTCTTCATTCCATATTCTACATACCATATTCTGCATTCCGTATTCTATATTCTATATTCTGTGTTCTACATTCTATATTCTAAAAACAATATTCAGTCTTCTGTATTGTATATTCTAAATTCTTTGTTCTGCACTCCATTTCTTAATTCTGGGTTCTATATTCTCTATTCATTTCTGTATTTTTTGTTTACATTCTATATTGTACGTTCTATATTCTGCATTCCGTGTTTTATATTCTATATTATGTTTTCAACATTCTATATTCTAAATTCTATATTCAGTATTCTGAATTCTATATTCTAAATTCTGTGTTCTGCATTCCATGTTCTAAATTCTGGGTTCTATATTTTCTATACTATATTATATATTCTGTGTTCTATATTCTATATTCTAAATTCTATATTCATTATTCTGTATTCTATATTCTTAGTTCTGTGTTCTACATTGTATATTCTAAACTCTATATTCAGTATTCTGTATTCTATATTCTTAATTCTCTGTTCTTCATTCCATGTTCTAATTTCTGGGTCCTATACTCTCTATTATATATTCTATATTTGTGTTCTTCTTTCTATATTCTACATAGTATATTCTGCATTCCGTATCCTATATTCTATATTCTATGTTCTACATTCTAAATTCTAAAATCTATATTCAGTATTCTGTATTCTATAGTATAAATTCTCTGTTCTGCATTCCATTTCTAAATTGTGGTTTCTATATTCTCTATTCTATATTAAATATTTGGGTCGTTCATTCTATATTCTACGTCTTATATTCTGCCATCCGTATTTTATATTCTATATTGTTTGTTCTATATTCTGTATTCTAAATTCTATATTCAGTATTTTGTATTCTATATTCTAATTTGTGTGTTCTGCATTCCATGTACTAAATTCTGGGTTCTCTATTCTCTATTCTCTATTCTATATTCTGTGTTTACATTCTATATTCTAAATTCTATATTCAGTATTCTGTATTCTATATTCTAAATTCTGTGTTCTGCTTTCCTTTTTATAAATTCTATATTCAGTACTGTGCATTCTATATTCTAAATTCTGTGTTCTGCATTCTATTTTCTAAATTCTATATTCATTATTCTGTATATTATATTCTAAAATCTGTGTTCTGCATTCCATGTTCTAAATTCTGGGTTCTGTATTGTTTTCCATATTCTATATACTGTGTTCTTCATTCTATATTCTGTATTGTATATTATTTATGCCGTATTATATATTCTGTGTTCTTCATTCTATATTCTGTTTTCTATATTCTGCATTCCGTATTCTATATTCTATATTCTGTGTTCTACATTTTATACTCTAAATTCTATATTCAGTATTCTGTATTGTATATTCCAAATTCTGTGTTCTGCATTGTATGTTCTAAACTTTGGGTTCTGTATTCTGTATTCCATATTCTATAATTTGTGTTCTATAGTCTATATTTGGTATTCAATATTCTGCATTCCATATTCTATATTCTATATCTTGTGTTCTAAATTCTATATTCAGTATTCTGTGTTTTATTTTCTAAATTCTGTGTTCTGCATTCCATGTTCTAAATTCTGGGTTTTATATTAAATATTGTATATACTACATTCGGTGTGCTACATTCTATATTATAAATTCTATATTCAGTATTCTGTATTCTATATTCTAAATTCTGTGTTTACATTCTATATTCTAAATTGCATATTCAGTATGCTGTATTCTATATTCTAAATTCTGAGTTCTGCTTTCCATATTCCAAAATCTGGCTTCAATATTTTCCTTGCTATTTTTTTTCTGTTTTCTACATTATATATTCTAAATTATTTATTCAGTATTTTGTATTTTATATTCTATATTCTATGTCTTACATAGAATTTTGTAATTGTTTATAAAATATTCCGTATATTATGTTCTAAATTCTGTGTTCCATATTCTCTTTTCTATTTTCTATATTCTGTGTTCTACATTCTATATTGTAAATTTTATATTCAGCATTCTGTATTCTATATTCTAAATTCTGTGTTCTGCATCACATGTTCTAAATTCTCGATACTATACTCTCTATTGTATATTCTATATTCTATAAACTGTGTTCTACATTTTATATTCTAAAATCTATATTAATTAATGTGTATTCTATAGTCTTAATTCTGTGTTCTGCATTCAAAGTTCTAAATTCTGGGTTCAATATTCTGTTTTCCATATTTTAATACTGTGTTCTACATTCTATATTCTAAATTCTATATTCAGTATTCTGTATTCTATATTCTTAATTCTCTGTTCTTCATTCCATGTTCTAAGTTCTGGGTCCTATACTCTCTATTATATATTCTATATTTGTGTTCTTCTTTCTATATTCTACATAGTATATTCTGCATTCCGTATCCTATATTCTATATTCTATGTTCTACATTCTAAATTCTAAAATCTATATTCAGTATTCTGTATTCTATAGTATAAATTCTCTGTTCTGCATTCCATTTCTAAATTGTGGTTTCTATATTCTCTATTCTATATTATATATTTGGGTCGTTCATTCTATATTCTACGTCCTATATTCTGCCATCCGTATTTTATATTCTATATTGTTTGTTCTATATTCTATATTCTAAATTCTATATTCAGTATTTTGTATTCTATATTCTAATTTGTGTGTTCTGCATTCCATGTACTAAATTCTGGGTTCTCTATTCTCTATTCTCTATTCTATATTGTGTGTTTACATTCTATATTCTAAATTCTATATTCAGTATTCTGTATTCTATATTCTAAATTCTGTGTTCTGCTTTCCTTTTTATAAATTCTATATTCAGTACTGTGCATTCTATATTCTAAATTCTGTGTTCTGCATTCTATTTTCTAAATTCTATATTCATTATTCTGTATATTATATTCTAAAATCTGTGTTCTGCATTCCATGTTCTAAATTCTGGGTTCTGTATTGTTTTCCATATTCTATATACTGTGTTCTTCATTCTATATTCTGTATTGTATATTATTTATGCCGTATTATATATTCTGTGTTCTTCATTCTATATTCTGTATTCTATATTCTGCATTCCGTATTCTATATTCTATATTCTGTGTTCTACATTTTATACTCCAAATTCTATATTCAGTATTCTGTATTGTATATTCCAAATTCTGTGTTCTGCATTGTATGTTCTAAACTTTGGGTTCTGTATTCTGTATTCCATATTCTATAATTTGTGTTCTATAGACTATATTTGGTATTCAATATTCTGCATTCCATATTCTATATTCTATATCTTGTGTTCTAAATTCTATATTCAGTATTCTGTGTTTTATTTTCTAAATTCTGTGTTCTGCATTCCATGTTCTAAATTCTGGGTTTTATATTAACTATTGTATATACTACATTCGGTTTGCTACATTCTATATTATAAATTCTATATTCAGTATTCTGTATTCTATATTCTAAATTCTGTGTTTACATTCTATATTCTAAATTGCATGTTCACTATGCTGTAGTCTATATTCTAAATTCTGAGTTCTGCTTTCCATGTTCCAAAATCTGGCTTCAATATTTTCCTTGCTATTTTTTTTCTGTTTTCTACATTATATATTCTAAATTATTTATTCAGTATTATGTATTTTATATTCTATAATCTATGTCTTACATAGAATTTTGTAATTATTTATAAAATATTCCGTATATTATGTTCTAAATTCTGTGTTCCATATTCTCTTTCTATTTTCTATATTCTGTGTTCTACATTCTATATTGTAAATTTTATATTCAGCATTCTGTATTCTATATTCTAAATTCTGTGTTCTGCATCACATGTTCTAAATTCTCGATACTATACTCTCTATTGTATATTCTATATTCTATATACTGTGTTCTACATTCTATATTCTAAAATCTATATTAATTAATGTGTATTCTATAGTCTTAATTCTGTGTTCTGCATTCAAAGTTCTAAATTCTGGGTTCAATATTCTGTTTTCCATATTTTAATACTGTGTTCTACATTCTATATTCTAAATTCTATATTCAGTATTTTGTATTCTATAATCTAAATTCTGTGTTCTGCATTCTATGTTCTAAATTCTCTATTCTATATTCTGTGTTCTACTTTCTATATTCTTAATTATATATTTTGTATTCAGTATTCTATATTCTAAATTTTGTGTTCTATGTTCTATTTTCTATATTCTATATTCTGTGTCCTTCATTCAATATTCTAAATTCTATATTCAGTATTCTCTATTTTATATTCTAAATACTGTGTTCTGCATAACATGTTCGTATTTCTGGATTCTGTATTCTGTTTCCATATTTTACATTCTGTGTTCTAAATAATATATTCTGTATAATATATTCGGCATTATGTATTCAATATTGTATATTTTGTGTTCTACATTCTATATTCTAAATTCTATAATCTATATTCTAAATTCTGTGTTCTTTATTCCGTGTTCTTAATTCTGGGTTCTATAATCTCTTTTCTATATTATATATTCTGTGTTCGACATTCAATATTCTAAATTCTACATTTAGTATTCTCAATTCTATATTCAAAATTCTGTGTTCTACATGCTATATTCTAAATTCTATATTCTACATTCAAAATTCTGTATTCTTCATTCCGTGTTCTAAATTCTGGGTTCTATATTCTCTATTCTATATTCTATATTCTGTGTTCTTCATTCTATATTCTACATTCTATATTCTGCATTCCGTATTCTATATTCTATATACTGTGTTCTACATTCTATATTCAAAATACTATTTTCATTATCCTGTATTCTATATTCTAAATTCTGTGCTTTGAATTCCATGTTCTAAATTCTGGGTTCTATATTCTCTATTATATATTCTATATTTTTTGTTCTTCATTCTATATTGTACGTTCTATATTCTGCATTCCATGTTATACATTCTATATTATTTTTCCTACATTCTATATTCTAAATTCTATATTCAGTATTCTGTATTCTATAATCTAAATTCTGTGTTCTGATTCAATTTTTAAATTCTGGGTTCTAAATTCTCTTTTATATATTCTATATTTTTATTCTTAGTTCTTTATTCTGCATTCTATATTCTGCATTCTGTATTTATGTTCTATACTCTGTGTTCTACATCTACTTTCTAAATTCTATATTCTGTATTCTGTATTCTAAATTCTACATTCTGTGTTCTGCATTCTATATTCTAAATTCTGGGATCTGTATTCTGTTTTCCATATTCTATATTCTGTGTTCTATATTCTATATTCTGTATTCTATATTCTGCATTCCGTATTCTATACTCTATATTCTGTGTTCTTCATTCTATTATCCAAATTCTATATTCAGTATTCTGTATTCTATATTCTAAATTCTGTGTTCTGCATTCCATGTTCTAAATTCTGTGTTCTATATTGTCTTTTCTATATTCTATATTCTGTGTTCTACATTCAATATTCTAAATTCTATATTCAGTATTCTGTATTGTATATTCTAAATTCTGTGTTCTGCATACCATGTTCATATTTCGGGGTTCTGTATTCTGTTTCCATATTTTATATTCTGTGTTCTAATTTCTATATTCTGTATATTATATTCTGCATTATGTATTCTATATTCTATATTTTGTGTTCTACATTCTATATTCTAAATTTTATATTCAGTATTCTTTATTCTATTTTCTAAATTCTGGTTTCTGCATTCCATGTTCTAAATCCTATATTCAGTATTCTGTATTCTATATTCTAAATTCTGTGTTCCGCATTCTATGTTCTAAATTCTATATTCAATATTCTGTATTATAAATTCTAAATTCTGTGTTCTGCATTCCATGTTGTAAATACTGGGTTCTCTATTCTGTGTTCCATATAGTATAATCTGTGTTCTACATTCTATATTCTGTATTCTATTTTCTGCATTCCGTATTCCATATTCTGTGTTTTACATTCTATATTCTAAATTCTATATTCTGTATTCCGTATTCTATATTCTGAACTCTGTGTTCTATATTCTATATTCTAAATTCTATATTCAGTGGTCTGTATTCTATATTCTATATTCTAAATTCTGCATACCATTTTCTAAATTCTGGGATCTATAATCTTTATTCTATATTCTATACTCTGTGTTATATATTCTATATTCTAAATAGTATATTAAGCTTTCTGTATTCTATATTATAAATTCTGTGTTCTACATTCTATATTCTAAATACTATATTCAGAATTATTTAATCTATATTATAAATTCTGGGTTCTACATTCTATATTCTAAATTGTATATTCAGTATGCAGAATTCTATGTTCTAATTTCTGAGTTTGCTTTCCATGTTCCAAATACTGGCTTCAATATTTTCTATGCTATTTATTTTATTCTGTTTTCTACATTATATATTCTAAATTATTTATTCAGTATTATGTATTTTATATTTTATATTCATTGTCCTACATAGAATTATTTAATTGTTTATAAAATATTCCGTATATTATATTCTAAATTTTATGTTCTGCATTCTATGTCCTAAATTCTGGGTTCTGCTTTCCTTTTTATAAATTCTATATTCAGTACTGTGCATTCAATATTCTAAATTCTGTGTTCTGCATTCTATTTTCTAAATTCTATATTCATTATTCTGTATATTATATTCTAAAATCTGTGTTCTGCATTCCATGTTCTAAATTCTGGGTTCTGTATTGTTTTCCATATTCTATATACTGTGTTCTTCATTCTATATTCTGTATTGTATATTATTTATGCCGTATTATATATTCTGTGTACTTCATTCTATATTCTGTATTCTATATTCTGCATTCCATATTCTATATTCTATATTCTGTGTTCTACATTTTATACTCTAAATTCTATATTCAGTATTCTGTATTGTATATTCCAAATTCTGTGTTCTGCATTGTATGTTCTAAACTTTGGGTTCTGTATTCTGTATTCCATATTCTATATTTTGTGTTCTATAGTCTATATTTGGTATTCAATATTCTGCATTCCGTATTCTATATTCTATATCCTGTGTTCTAAATTCTATATTCAGTATTCTGTGTTTTATTTTCTAAATTCTGTGTTCTGCATTCCATGTTCTAAATTCTGGGTTATATATTCACTATTGTATATACTACATTCTGTGTGCTACATTCTATATTATAAATTCTATATTCAGTATTCTGTATTCTATATTCTAAATTCTGTGTTTACATTCTATACTCTAAATTGCATATCCAGTATGCTGTATTCTATATTCTAAATTCTGAGTTCTGCTTTCCATGTTCCAAAATCTGGCTTCAATATTTTCTTGCTATTTTTTTTCTGTTTTCTACATTATATATTCTAAATTATTTATTCAGTATTATGTATTTTATATTCTATATTCTATGTCCTACATAGAATTTTTTATTTGTTTATAAAATATTCCGTATATTATGTACTAAATTCTGTGTTCTATATTCTCTTTTCTATTTTCTATATTCTGTGTTCTACATTCTATATTGTAAATTTATATTCAGCATTCTGTATTCTATATTCTATATTCTGTGTTCTACATTCTATATTCTAAATTCTATATTCAGTGTTCTGTATTCTATATTCTAAATTCTGTGTTCTGCATTCCATGTCCTAAATTCTCGGTTCTGTATTCTGTTCTCCATATTCTGCATTCTGTGTTCTATATTCCATATTCTGTAGTCTATTTTCGGCATTCCGTATTCTATATTCCATATTCTGTGTTCTAAATTCTATATTCTATATTCTATATTCAGTATTCAGTATTCTATATTCTATACTCTGTGTTCTATATTTTATATTCTAAATTCTATATTCAGTATTCCGTATTCTATATTCTATATTCTGGATTCTTCATTCCATGTTCTAAAATCTATATTCAGTATTCTTTATTCTATATTTTAAATTTTGATTTTGTATTCCATGTTCTAAATTCTATATTCAGTATAAATAATTTATATTCTACGTTCTGTGTTCTGCATTCTATTTTCTTAATTCAGTTTACTATATTCTGTTTTCCATATTCTATATACTGTGTTCTAGATTGTATATTCTGTATTCTATATTCTGCATTCCGTATTCTATATTCTATATTCTGTGTTCTACATTCTATATTCTAAATACTTATTTCAGTGTTCTGTATTCTATATTCTTAATTCTGTGTTCTGCATTCCATGTTGTAAATTCTGGGTTCTGTATTCTGTTTTCCATATTCTAAATTCTGTGTTCTACATTCTATATTCTGTATTCTATATTCTGCATTCCGTATTCTATATTCTAAATTCTGTGTTCTATATTCTATATTCAAATTTCTGTATTCAGTATTCTGTATTCTACATTGTAAATTCTGTGTTCTGCATTCCATTTTCTAAATTCTGGGTTCTATAAATTTTATCCTATATTCTATATTCTGTGTTCTACATTCTATATTCTAAATACTATATTCAGTAGTCCATGTTCTATATTCTAAATTCTGTGTTCTACATTCTATATTCTATATTCTATATCCAGTATTCTGTATTCTATATTCTACATTCTGTGTTCTGCATTCCATGTTCCAAATTCAGGGTTCTATAAATTTTATTCTATATTCTATATTCTGTGTTCTCCACTACATTCTAAATACTATATTCAGTATTCTGTGTTCTATATTCTAAATTCTGTGTTCTACATTCTATATTCTATATTCTATATCCAGTATTCTGTATTCTATATTCTATATTCTGTGTTCTGCATTCCAAGTTCTAAATTTTGTGTTCTATATTCTCTATTCTATATTTTATATTCTGTGTTCTACATTCTATATTTTAAATTTTGTATTCAGTATTCTGTATTCTATATTCTAAATTCTGTGTTCTCCATTCTATATTTTAAATTCTATATTCAGTAGTCTGTGTTCTATATTCTAAATTCTGTGTTCTGCATTCCATGTCCTAAATTCTATATTCAGTATTCTGTATTCTAGATTCTAAATTCTATGTTATGCATTCTATGTTATAAATTCTATATTCAGTATTCCTTATGCTATATTATAAATTCTGTGTTCTGCATTCCATGTTCTAAATTCTGGGATCTATAATCTATTTTCTATATTCTATGTTCTGTGTTCTACAGTCTATATTCTAAAAACTGTATTCAGCTTTCTGTATAGTATATTATAAATTCTGTGTTCTACATTCTATATTCTAAATTCTATATTCAGTATTATTTAATCTGTATTCTAAATTCTGTGTTCTGCATAGCATGTTCTTTATTCTGGATTCTTTATTCTGTATTCTACATTCTATATTCTGTATTCTACATTTTATATTCTAAATTCTATATTCAATATTCTTTATTCTATATTCTAAATTCTGTGTTCTACATTCTATATTCTATATTGTATGTTCAGTATTCTGTATTCCATATTCAAAATTCTGAGTTCTGCTTTCCATGTTCCAAAATCAGGGTTCAATATTCTCTAAGCTAAATTTTTTATTCTGTTTTCTGAATTCTATATTCTAAATTATATATTCAGTATTACTTATTTTATATTCTATAATCTGTCATCTACATACAACTTTATAATTGCTTATAAGTATTCTGTAATATATATTCTAAATTCTGTGTTCTGCATTCCATGATCTAAATTCTGTTTTCTGTATTCTTTTTTCCATATTCTATATTCTCTTTTCTACATTGTATATTCTGTATTCTATTCTCTGCATTCCGTTTTCTATATACCACATTCTGTTTTCTACATTCTATATTCTAAATTCTATATTCAGCATTCCGTATGCTATATTCTAAATTCTGCATTCCATGTTCTAATTTCTGGGATCTATAATCTATATTCTATATTCTATACTCTGTGTTATACATTCTATATTCTTAATACTATATTCAGTTTTCTGTATTCTATATTATAAATTTTGTGTTCTACATTCTATATTCTAAATTGCATATTCAGTATTATTTAATCTATATTCTAAATTCTGTGTTCTGCATAGCATGTTCTTTATTCTGGTTTCTATATTCTGTATTCTGCATTCTATATTCTGTGTTCTGCATTCTATATTCTAAATTCTATATTCAGTATTCTTTATTCTATATTCTAAATTCTGTGTTCTACATTCTATATTCTAAATTGTATATTCAGTATGCTGTATTCTAAATTCTAAATTCTGAGTTCTGCTTTCCATGTTCCAAATACTGTCTTCAATATTTTCTAAGCTATTTTTTTATTCTGTTTTCTACATTTTATATACTAAATTATTTATTCAGTATTATGTATTTTATATTTCATATTCTTTGTCCTACATAGAATTATTTAATTGTTTATAATGTATTCCGTATATTATACTTTAAATTTTATGTTCTGCATTCCATGTCCTAAATTCTGGGTTCTATATTCTCTTTTCTGTTTTCTATATTCTGTGTTGTACATTCTATATTTAAATTTTATATTCAGCATTCTGTATTCTATATTCTAAATTCTGTGTTCTACATTCTATATTCTATATTCTATATTCAGTATAATATATTCTATATTCTAAATTCTGTGTTCTGCATCCCATGTTCTAAATTCTCGATACTATACTCTCTATTGTATATTCTATATTCTATATACTGTGTTCTACATCCTATATTCTAAAATCTATATTCATTAATCTGTATTCTATACTCGTAATTCTGTGTTCTGCATTCCAAGTTCTAAATTCTGTGTTCTATATTCTGTTTTCCATATTTTAATTCTGTGTTCTACATTCTATATTCTAAATTCTATATTCATTATTATGTATTCTATAATCTAAATTCTGTGTTCTGCATTCCATGTTCTAAATTCTCTAATCTATATTCTGTGTTCTACTTTATATATTCTTAATTATATATTCTGTATTCTGTATTCTATATTCTAAATTCTGTGTTCTGCATTCCATGTTCTAAATTCTGGTTTCTACATTCTCTATTCTATATTCTATATTGTGTGTTTTTCATTCTAGGTTTTACATACAATATTTTGCATTCCGTATACTATATTCTATATTCTGTGTTGTACATTCTATATTCTATAATTCTATATTCAATATTCCGTATTCTATATTCTAAATTCTCTGTTCTGCATTCCATGTTCTTAATTCTGGTTTCTATATCCTCTTTTCTATATTCTATATCCTGTGTTCCTCATTGTATAGTCTAAATACTATATTCTGCGTTCTGTATTCTATATTCTAAATTATGTGTTCTGCATTCCATGTTTAAATTGTGGGTTCTATATTCTGTTTTCCATATTTTATATTCTGTGTTCTACATTCTATATTCTGTATACCATATTCTGCATTCAGTATTCTACATTATATATTCTGTGTTCAACCTACTATTTTCAAATTTCTGTATTCAGTATTCTGTATTCTATATTCTAAATTCTGTGTTCTGCATTACATGTTGTAAATTGTTTTTTCTATATTCTGTATTCTGTGTTCTACTTTCTATATTCTAAATTCTATATTCAGTATTTTGTATTCTATATTTTTAATTCTGTTTTCTGCATTCCATTTCTAAATTCTGGGTTCTATATTCTCATTCATATATTCTATATTCTGTGTTCTTCATTCTTGATCCTTCATACTAAATTTTGTATTCCGCATTGTATATTTTATATTCTGTGTTCTACATTTTTATTCTAAATTCTATATTCTGTATTCTGTATTCTATGTTATAAATTCTGTGTTCTACATTCCATGTTCTAATTCTGGGTTCTATATTCTCTATTCTATATTCTATAATTTGTGTTCTTCCTTCTATATACTATATTCTGCTTTTCGAAGTCTATATTCTATATTTTGTGTTGTACATTCTATATTCTAAATTCTATATTCAGTATTCTGTATTCTAAATTCAAAATTCTGTGTTCTTCATTCCATTTTCTAAATCTGGGTTCTATATTCTCTATTCTATATTTTATATTCTGTGTTCTTCATTCTATATTCTAAATTCTATATTTAGTATTCTTTATTCTATATTCTTAATTCTGTTTTCTTCATTCCATGATCTGAATTCTGTCTTCTCTATTCTCTACCCTATATTCTATATTTTGTGTACTCCATTCTATATTCTGCATTCTTTATTCTGCCTTCCGTATTCTGTATTCTATATTCTGTGTTCTACAATCTATATTCATAATTCTATAATCAGTGTTCTGTATTCTATATTCTAAATTCTGTGTTCTGCATGCCCTAAATTCTGGGTTGTGTGTTCTGTTTTCCATATTCTATTTTGTGTGTTGTATATTCTATATTCTGTATTCTATTTTCGGCATTCCGTATTCTATATTCTATACTCTGTGTTCTACATTCTATATTCTAAATTCTATATTCAGTATTATTTATTCTATATTCTAAATTCTGTGTTCTGCATCTATGTTGTAAATTCTATATTCAGTACATTGAATTCTATACTCAAAATTCTGTGTTCTGGATTCCATGTTCTAAATCCTATATTTAGTTTTCTGTATTCTATATTATAAATTCTGTGCTATGCATTCCATGTTCTAAATTCTTTATTCAGTATTCCGTATTCTAAATTCTAAATTCTGTGTTCTATATTCCATGTTCTAAATTCTGGGTTCTATATTCTATATTCTATATTGTATATTCTGTTTTCTACATTCTATATTCTGCATTCTATATTCTGCATTCCGTATTCTATATTCCGTGTTCTACATTCTATATTCTACGTTCTATATTGTGCATTCTGAACTCTATTTTCTAAATTCTCTGTGGTGAATTCCATATTCTAAATTCTGCGTTCTGTAGTCTGCATTCTATATTCTGTGTTCTTGCGTTCTATATTCTACTTTCTTATTCTGTATTCTGTATTCTATACTCTGTATTCTTCATTCTATATTCTGTTCCCTGTATTCTATATTCTTAATTCTTTGTTCTGCATTCCATGTTCTATATTCTGTGTTATGAATTCTGTATTCTATATTCTATAATCTGTGTTCTACACTCTATATTCCGTATTCTTTATTCTATATAATAAATTCTGTGTTGTGAATTCCATGTCCTAAATTCTGGGTACTGTATTTTGTATTTTATATTCTATATTCTGTGTTCTACAAAATGTATTCTACATTCTGTGTTCTGTATTCAGTATTCTATATACTGTGTTATATATTCTATATTCTACTTTATATTTCTGTATTCTATATTCTATATTCTGTGCACTAAATTCCATGTTCTAAATTCTAGGTTCTGTATTCTGAATTCTATATTCTATATTCTGTGTTCAGCATTCTGTATTCTACATTGTATATTCTAGATTCTGTATTCTAATTTCTAAATTCTTTGTTCTGAATTCCATGTTCTAAATTCTGGGTTCTGTCTTCTGTATTCTATATTCTATATACTGCGTTGTAAATTTTTGATAATACATTCTACATTCTGTATTCTATTTTCTATATTCTGTGTTCTGCGTTACATTTCTAAATTCTGGGTTCTGTATTGTTAATTCTATATTCTATATTCTCTGTTCTACATTCAATATTCCACATTCTATATTTTGTATACTGTAATCTATATTCTAAACTCTTTCTTCTGAATTCCATGTTCTAAATTCTGGGTTCTGTATACTGCATTCTAAATTCTACATTTTGTGTTCTACATTGTATATTCTAAATTTTATATTCGGTTTTCTGTATTTTATATTGTATAGTGTGTGTACTGCATTCTATATTGTAAAATTTATTTTCTGTTTTCTGTATTCTATATTCTAAATTTCGTTCTGCGTTCCATGTTCTACATTCTGGGTTCTGCATTCTGTTTTCTATATTCTATATTCTGTATTCTGTATTCTAATTTCTATATACTGTATTCTATATTATTTATTCTACATTCTATATTCTGTTTTCTATACACTATATTCTAAGTTCTTAGTTGTGTATTGCATGTTCTAAATTCTGGGTTCTGTATTCTGCATTCTCTATTCTTTATTCTGTGTTCTGCATTCTCTATTCTACATTCTCTATTCTGTATTCTATATTCTACATTCTGTGTTCTGCATTCAATGTTCTAAATTCTGGTTTCTGTATTCTGTATTCTATAGTCTGTTTTGTACATTAAAAAGTCTACATACTATATTCTGTATTCTGTACTCTATATTCTAAATTCAGTGTTCTGAATTCTACGTTCTAAACTCTGGGTTCTGTATTCTGTTTTCTATATTCTATATTCTGTGTTATACATTCTATAATCAACATTCTGTATACTGTATTCTATATTCTAAATTCTGTTTTCTGAATTCCATGTTCTAAATAATGGGTTCTGCATTGTGTATTCTATATTCTATAATCTGTGTTGTATATTCTGTGTTATACATTCTATATTCAGTATTCAATATTCTATAATCTAAACTCTGTGTTCTGAATTCCATGCTCTAAATTCTGTGTTCTGTAGTGTGTATTGTGAATTCCATATTCTCTGTATTACAACAAGTATTCTACATTCTATATTCTGTATTCTGTATACAATATTCCATATACTGTGTTCAACAATGTAAATTCAATATTCTATATTCTGTATTCTGCACTCTATATTCTAAATTTTGTGTTCAGAATTACAACTTGTATAATCAAGTTTCTGCATTCTGTATTCTATATTCTATATTCTGTGTTCTACATTCTGTATTCTACATTGTATATTATGTATTCTGTATCCTATATTCTATATTCTGCGTTCTGAATTCCATGTTCTAAATTCTGGGTTCTGTATTCCGTAATCTGTATTCAATATTCTGTGTTCTACATTCTGTATTGTACATTCTATATACTCTATTCTATATTATAAATTCTGTGTAAAACATTCTATATACCACATAATATTTCGGTCTTCTTTATTATATATTCTGTGTTCTGAATTCCTTGTTCTAAATTCTGCATACTGCAATCTGTATTCTATATTCTATATACTGTGTTCTACATTCTATATCCTATATTCTATTCCTTTATTCTATATTATGTATTCTGTGTTCTGAATTCCATGTTCTGAATCCTGCGTTCTGTATTCTGTATTCCATATTCTGTGTTCTGCATTCTATGTTCTAAATTTTATATTCAGCATTCTGTATTCTATAGTCTTAATTCTGTGTTCTGCATTCTATGGTCTAAATTCTGGGTTCTGTATTCTGTTTTCCATATTCCATATTCTGTGTTCTATATTCTATATTCTGTATTCCGTATTCTATATTCTATATTTTGTGTTCTACATTCTATATTCTGCCTACTGTATTCAATATAATATACTCTATATTCTAAATTCTGTGTTCTGCATTCCATGTTCTAAATTCTGGGTTCTATATTTTCTTATCTATATTCTATATTCTGTGTTCTATATTCTACATTCTAAATTCTATATTTAGTATTCTCTATTTTATATTCTTTATTCAGTGTTCTGCATTCTATATTCTAAGTTCTATATTCAATATTCTGTATTCTATATTGTTAATTCTATTTTCTGCATTCCGGGTTCTACGTTCTGGATTCTATACTCTCTATTATGTATTCTATATTTGTGTTCTTCATTCTATATTCTACAAAGTGTATTCTGCATTCTGTATTCTATATTCTATATTCTATGTTTTACATTCTATATTCTCAAATCTTTATTCAGTTTTCTGAATTCTATATTCTAAATTCTCTGTTCTGCATTCCATTTCTAAATTCTGGTTTCTATATTCTCTATTCTTTATTCTACATTTTGTGTTCTTCATTCTATATTCTACTTCTATATTCTGCATTCCATATTTTATATTCCATATTCTGTGATCTATTTCTATATTCTAAATCCTATATTCACTATTTTGTATTCTGTATTCTAATTTTTGTGATCTGCATTCCATATTCTAAATTCTGGGTTCTATATTCTATATTCTATGTTATATATTCTGTGTTCTACTTTCTATATTCTAAATTCTATATTCAGTACTCTGTATTATATATTCTAAATTCTGTGTTATGCTTTCCTCTATATAAATTCTATATTTAGTATTCTGCATTCTATATTCTAAATTCTGTGTTCTGCATTCTATGTTCTAAATTCTCTATTCAGTATTCTGTATATTATATTCTAAATTCTGTGTTCTGCAATCCATGTTCTAAATTCTGGTTTCTGTATTCTGTTTTCCATTTTTTATATTCTGTGTTCTACATTCTATAGTCTGTATTGTATATTCTTTATGCCATATTCCCTATTCTGTGTTTTTCATTCTATATTCTGTATTCTATGTTCTGCATTCCGTATTCTATGTTCTATATTCTGTGTTCTACATTCTATACTCTTAATTGTATATTCAGTATTCTGTATCCTATATTCCAAATCCTGTGTTCTGCATTCCATGTTCTACATTCTGGATCCTGTATTCTGTATTCCATATTCTATATTCTGTTTTCTACATTCTATATTCTGTATTCTACATTCTGCATTTCTAATTCTATATACAATATTCTGTGTTCTACATTCCATATTCTAAATTCTATATTCAGTATTCCGTATGCTATATTCTAAATTCTGTGTTCTGCATTCCATGTTCTAAATTCTGGGATCTATAAAATATATTCTATATTCTATATTCTGTGTTCTACACTCTATATTCTAAATACTATATTCAGATTTCTGTATTTCATATTGTATATTCTGTGTTCTACATTCCATGTTCTAAATTCTGGGTCCTATATTCTCTATTCTATATTCTATAATTTGTGTTCTTCTTTCTATATACTATATTCTGCATTCCGTAGTCTATATTCTATATTTTGTGTTGTATATTCTATATTCTAAATTCTATATTCAGTATTCTGTATTCTAAATTCAAAATTCTGTGTTCTTCATTCCATTTTCTAAATCTGGGTTCTATATTCTCTATTCTATATTTTATATTCTGTGTTCTTCATTCTATATTCAGTATTCTTTATTCTATATTCTAAATTCTGTTTTCTGCATTCCATGATCTAAATTTTGTCTTCTCTATTCTCTACTCTACATTCTATATTTTTTGTACTCCATTCTATATTCTACATTCTTTATTCTCTATTCCGTATACTATATTCTATATTCTGTGTTCTACAATCTATAATCTTAATTCTATATCCAGTTTTCTGTATTCTACATTCTAAATTCTGTGTTCAGCATTCCATGTCCTAAATTCTGGGTTGTTGTATTCTGTTTTCCATATTCTATATTGTGTGTTCTATATTCTATATTCTGTATTCTATTTTCGGCATTCCGTATTCTATATTCTATACTCTGTGTTCTACATTCTATATTCTAATTCTATATTCAGTATTATTTATTCTATATTCTAAATTCCGTGTTCTGCATCTAGGTTCTAAATTCTATATTCAGTAAAATTATTCTATACTCTAAATTCTGTGTTCTGGATTCCATGTTCTAAATCTTATATTTAGTTTTCTGTATTCCATATTATAAATTCTGTGCTATGCATTCCATGTTCTAAATTCTTTATTCAGTATACTGTATTCTAAATTCTAAATTCTGTGTTCTGCATTCTATGTCCTAAATTCTATATTCAGTATTCTGTATTCTATATTCTATATTCTGTGTTCTTCATTCCATGTTCTAAATTCTGTGTTCTGCTTTCCTGTTTATAAATTCTATATTCAGTACTCTGCATTCTATATTCTAAATTCTGTGTTCTGCATTCTATGTTCTAAATTCTATGTTCAGTATACTGTATTATATATTCTAAATTCTGTGCTCTGCATTTCATGTTCTAAATTGGGATTTCTGTATTCTTTTTTCCATATTCTATATTCTGTTTACTACATTCTGTATTCTGTATTCTGTACTCTGCATTCCGTATTCTACATACAATATTCTGTGTTCTACATTCTATTTCTAAATTCTATATTCAGCATTCCGTATGCTATATTCTAAATTCTGTGTTCTGCATTCCATGTTCTAAATTCTGGGATCTATATTCTATATTCTATATTCTATACTCTGTGTTCTACATTCTATAATCTAAATACTATATTCAGCTTTCTGTATTCTATATTATAAATTCTGTGTTCTACATTCTATATTCTAAATTCTATATTCAGTATTATTTAATCTATATTCTAAATTCTGTGTTCTGCATAGCATGTTCTTTATTCTGGATTCTATATTCTGTATTCTACATTCTATATTCTGTGTTCTGCATTCTATATTCTAAATTCTATATTCAGTATTCTTTTTTCTATATTCTAAATTCTCTGTTCTGCATTCTATATACTAAATTGTATATTCAGTATGCTGTATTCTATATTCTAATTTCTTAGTTCTGCTTTCCATGTTCCAAAATCTGGCTTCAATATTTCCTAAGCTATTTTTTTATTCTGTTTTCTACATTCTATATTCTAAATTATTTATTCAGTATTCTGTATTTCATATTCTATATTCTGTGTTCTACATAGAATTTTTTAATTATTTATATAGTATTCTATATATTATATTCTCAATTCTGTGTTCTGCATTCCATGTTCTAAATTCTGGGTTCTATATTCTCTTTTCTTTTTTCTATATTCTGTGTTCTACATTGTATATTGTAAATTTTATATTCAGCATTATGTATTCTATATTCTAAATTCTGTGTTCTACATTCTATATTCTATATTCTATATTCAGTATAATGTATTCTATATTCTAAATTCTGTGTTCTGCATTACATGTTCTAAATTCTCGATTCTATACTCTCTATTGTATATTCTATATTCTATATTCTGTGTTCTACATTCTATATTCTAAATTCTATATTCATTAATGTGTATTCTATACACTTAATTCTGTGTTCTGCATTCCAAGTTCTAAATTCTGGGTTCTATATTCTGTTTTCCATATTTTAATTCTGTGTTCTACATTCTATGTTCTAAATTTTATATTCAGTATTATGTATTGTATAATCTAAATTCTATGTTCTGCATTCCATGATCTATATTCTGTTTTCTGTATTCTTTTTTCCATATTCTATATTCTCTTTTCTACATTGTATATTCTGTATTCTATTCTCTGCATTCCGTTTTCTATATACAATATTCTGTGTTGTACATTCTATATTCTAAATTCTATATTCAGCATTCCGTATGCTATATTCTAAATTCTGCATTCCATGTTCTAAATTCTGGGATCTATAATCTATATTCTATATTCTATACTCTGTGTTATATATTCTATATTCTAAATACTATATTCAGCTTTCTGTATTCTATATTATAAATTCTGTGTTCTACATTGTATATTCTAAATTGTATATTCAGTATTATTTAATCTATATTCTAAATTCTGTGTTCTGCATAGCATGTTCTTTATTCTGGATTCTATATTCTGTATTCTACATTCTATATTCTGTGTTCTGCATTCTATATTCTAAATTCTATATTCAGTATTCTTTATTCTATATTCTAAATTCTGTGTTCTACATTCTATATTCTAAATTGTATATTCAGTATGCTGTATTCTATATTCTAAATTCTGAGTTCTGCTTTCCATGTTCCAAATACTGGCTTCAATATTTTCTAAGCTATTTATTTTATTCTGTTTTCTACATTATATATACTAAATTATTTATTCAGTATTATGTATTTTATATTTTATATTCTTTGTCCTACATAGAATTATTTAATTGTTTATAAAGTATTCCGTATATTATACTTTAAATTTTATGTTCTGCATTCCATGTCCTAAATTCTGGGTTCTATATTCTCTTTTCTGTTTTCTATATTCTGTGTTGTACATTCTATATTTAAATTTTATATTCAGCATTCTGTATTCTATATTCTAAATTCTGTGTTCTACATTCTATATTCTATATTCTATATTCAGTATAATATATTCTATATTCTAAATTCTGTGTTCTGCGTCCCATGTTCTAAATTCTCGATACTATACTCTCTATTGTATATTCTATATTCTATATACTGTGTTCTACATCCTATATTCTAAAATCTATATTCATTAATCTGTATTCTATACTCGTAATTCTGTGTTCTGCATTCCAAGTTCTAAATTCTGTGTTCTATATTCTGTTTTCCATATTTTAATTCTGTGTTCTACATTCTATATTCTAAATTCTATATTCATTATTATGTATTCTATAATCTAAATTCTGTGTTCTGCATTCCATGTTCTAAATTCTCTAATCTATATTCTGTGTTCTACTTTATATATTCTTAATTATATATTCTGTATTCTGTATTCTATATTCTAAATTCTGTGTTCTGCATTCCATGTTCTAAATTCTGGTTTCTACATTCTCTATTCTATATTCTATATTGTGTGTTTTTCATTCTAGGTTTTACATACAATATTTTGCATTCCGTATACTATATTCTATATTCTGTGTTGTACATTCTATATTCTAAATTCTATATTCAATATTCCGTATTCTATATTCTAAATTCTCTCTTCTGCATTCCATGTTCTTAATTCTGGTTTCTATATCCTCTTTTCTATATTCTATATCCTGTGTTCCTCATTGTATAGTCTAAATTCTATATTCTGCGTTCTGTATTCTATATTCTAAATTATGTGTTCTGCATTCCATGTTTAAATTGTGGGTTCTATATTCTGTTTTCCATATTTTATATTCTGTGTTCTACATTCTATATTTTGTATACTATATTCTGCATTCAGTATTCTACATTATATATTCTGTGTTCAACCTACTATTTTCAAAATTCTGTATTCAGTATTCTGTATTCTATATTCTAAATTCTGTGTTCTGCATTACATGTTGTAAATTGTCTTTTCTATATTCTGTATTCTGTGTTCTACTTTCTATATTCTAAATTCTATATTCAGTATTTTGTATTCTATATTTTTAATTCTGTTTTCTGCATTCCATTTCTAAATTCTGGGTTCTATATTCTCATTTATATATTCTATATTCTGTGTTCTTCATTCTTGATCCTTCATACTAAATTTTGTATTCCGCATTGTATATTTTATATTCTGTGTTCTACATTTTTATTCTAAATTCTATATTCTGTATTCTGTATTCTATGTTATAAATTCTGTGTTCTACATTCCATGTTCTAATTCTGGGTTCTATATTCTCTATTGTATATTCTATAATTTGTGTTCTTCATTCTATATACTATATTCGGCTTTTTGAAGTCTATATTCTATATTTTGTGTTGTACATTCTATATTCTAAATTCTATATACAGTATTCTGTATTCTAAATTCAAAATTCTGTGTTCTTCATTCCATTTTCTAAATCTGGGTTCTATATTCTCTATTCTATATTTTATATTCTGTGTTCTTCATTCTATATTCTAAATTCTATATTTAGTATTCTTTATTCTATATTCTAAATTCTGTTTTCTTCATTCCATGATCTGAATTCTGTCTTCTCTATTCTCTACCCTATATTGTATATTTTGTGTACTCCATTCTATATTCTACATTCTTTATTCTGCCTTCCGTATTCTATATTCTATATTCTGTGTTCTACAATCTATATTCTTAATTCTATAATCAGTGTTCTGTATTCTATATTCTAAATTCTGTGTTCTGCATGCCCTAAATTCTGGTTTGTGTGTTCTGTTTTCCATATTCTATTTTGTGTGTTGTATATTCTATATTCTGTATTCTATTTTCGGCATTCCGTATTCTATAATCTATACTCTGTGTTCTACATTCTATATTCTAAATTCTATATTCAGTATTATTTATTCTATATTCTAAATTCTGTGTTCTGCATCTATGTTGTAAATTCTATATTCAGTAAAAAGT
This sequence comes from Vicugna pacos, assembly GCF_048564905.1. Classification (NCBI taxonomy): domain Eukaryota; kingdom Metazoa; phylum Chordata; class Mammalia; order Artiodactyla; family Camelidae; genus Vicugna; species Vicugna pacos. The sequence goes on from NW_027328871.1 coordinate 4,214,229, forward strand.
ATTCTATACTCTAAATTCTGTGTTCTGGATTCCATGTTCTAAATCCTATATTTAGTTTTCTGTATTCTATATTATAAATTCTGTGCTATGCATTCCATGTTCTAAATTCTTTATTCAGTATTCCGTATTCTAAATTCTAAATTCTGTGTTCTATATTCCATGTTCTAAATTCTGGGTTCTATATTCTATATTCTATATTGTATATTCTGTTTTCTACATTCTATATTCTGCATTCTATATTCTGCATTCCGTATTCTATATTCCGTGTTCTACATTCTATATTCTACGTTCTATATTGTGCATTCTGAACTCTATTTTCTAAATTCTCTGTGGTGAATTCCATATTCTAAATTCTGCGTTCTGTAGTCTGCATTCTATATTCTGTGTTCTTGCATTCTATATTCTACTTTCTTATTCTGTATTCTGTATTCTATACTCTGTATTCTTCATTCTATATTCTGTTCCCTGTATTCTATATTCTTAATTCTTTGTTCTGCATTCCATGTTCTATATTCTGTGTTATGAATTCTGTATTCTATATTCTATAATCTGTGTTCTACACTCTATATTCCGTATTCTTTATTCTATATAATAAATTCTGTGTTGTGAATTCCATGTCCTAAATTCTGGGTACTGCATTTTGTATTTTATATTCTATATTCTGTGTTCTACAAAATGTATTCTACATTCTGTGTTCTGTATTCAGTATTCTATATACTGTGTTATATATTCTATATTCTACTTTATATTTCTGTATTCTATATTCTATATTATGTGCACTAAATTCCATGTTCTAAATTCTAGGTTCTGTATTCTGAATTCTATATTCTATATTCTGTGTTCAGCATTCTGTATTCTACATTGTATATTCTAGATTCTGTATTCTAATTTCTAAATTCTTTGTTCTGAATTCCATGTTCTAAATTCTGGGTTCTGTCTACTGTATTCTATATTCTATATACTGCGTTGTAAATTTTTGATAATACATTCTATATTCTGTATTCTATTTTCTATATTCTGTGTTCTGCATTCCATTTTCTAAATTCTGGGTTCTGTATTGTTAATTCTATATTCTATATTCTCTGTTCTACATTCAATATTCCACATTATATATTTTGTATACTGTAATCTATATTCTAAACTCTTTCTTCTGAATTCCATGTTCTAAATTCTGGGTTCTGTATACTGCATTCTAAATTCTACATTTTGTGTTCTACATTGTATATTCTAAATTTTATATTCGGTTTTCTGTATTTTATATTGTATAGTGTGTGTACTGCATTCTATATTGTAAAATTTATTTTCTGTTTTCTGTATTCTATATTCTAAATTCCGTTCTGTGTTCCATGTTCTACATTCTGGGTTCTGCATTCTGTTTTCTATATTCTATATTCTGTATTCTGTATTCTAATTTCTATATACTGTATTCTATATTATTTATTCTACATTCTATATTCTGTTTTCTATACACTATATTCTAAGTTCTTAGTTGTGTATTGCATGTTCTAAATTCTGGGTTCTGTATTCTGCATTCTCTGTTCTTTATTCTGTGTTCTGCATTCTCTATTCTACATTCTCTATTCTGTATTCTATATTCTACATTCTGTGTTCTGCATTCAATGTTCTAAATTCTGGTTTCTGTATTCTGTATTCTATAGTCTGTTTTGTACATTAAAAAGTCTACATTCTATATTCTGTATTCTGTACTCTATATTCTAAATTCAGTGTTCTGAATTCTACGTTCTAAACTCTGGGTTCTGTATTCTGTTTTCTATATTCTATATTCTGTGTTATACATTCTATAATCAACATTCTGTATACTGTATTCTATATACTAAATTCTGTTTTCTGAATTCCATGTTCTAAATAATGGGTTCTGCATTGTGTATTCTATATTCTATAATCTGTGTTGTATATTCTGTGTTATACATTCTATATTCAGTATTCAATATTCTATAATCTAAACTCTGTGTTCTGAATTCCATGCTCTAAATTCTGTGTTCTGTAGTGTGTATTGTGAATTCCATATTCTCTGTATTACAACCAGTATTCTACATTCTATATCCTGTATTCTGTATACAATATTCCATATACTGTGTTCAACAATGTAAATTCAATATTCTATATTCTGTATTCTGCACTCTATATTCTAAATTTTGTGTTCTGAATTACAACTTGTATAATCAAGTTTCTGCATTCTGTATTCTATATTCTATATTCTGTGTTCTACATTCTGTATTCTACATTGTATATTATGTATTCTGTATCCTATATTCTATATTCTGCGTTCTGAATTCCATGTTCTAAATTCTGGGTTCTGTATTCCGTAATCTGTATTCAATATTCTGTGTTCTACATTCTGTATTGTACATTCTATATACTATATTCTATATTATAAATTCTGTGTACAACATTCTATATACCACATAATATTTCGGTATTCTTTATTATATATTCTGTGTTCTGAATTCCTAGTTCTAAATTCTGCACACTGCATTCTGTATTCTATATTCTATATTCTGTGTTCTACATTCTATATTCTACATTCTATTCCTTTATTCTATATTATGTATTGTGTGTTCTGAATTCCATGTTCTGAATCCTGCGTTCTGTATGCTGTATTCCATATTTTGCGTTTTGAATTCTATGTTCTAAATTCTATATTCAGCATTCTGTAATCTAAAGTCTTAATTCTGTGTTCTGCATTCTATGGTCTAAATTCTGGGTTCTGTATTCTGTTTTCCATATTCCATATTCTGTGTTCTATATTCTATATTCTGTATTCCGTATTCTATATTCTATACTCTGTGTTCTACATTCTATATTCTGCATACTGTATTCAGTATACTGTATTCTATATTCTAAATTCTGTGTTCTGCACCCATGTTCTAAATCCTGGGTTCTATATTTTCTTATCTATATTCTATATTCTGTGCTCTATATTCTACATTCTAAATTCTATATTCAGTATTCTGTATTTTATATTCTTTATTAAGTGTTCTACATTCTATATTCTAAGTTCTATATTCAATATTCTGTATTCTATATTCTTAATTCTATGTTCTGCATTCCGGGTTCTAAGTTCTGTGTTCTATTCTCTCTAGTATATATTCTATATTTGTGTTCTTCATTCTACATTCTACAAAGTATATTCTGCATTCCATATTCTATATTCTATGTTCTATGTTCTACATTCTATATTCTAAAATATTTATTCAGTTTTCTGAATTCTATATTCTAGATTCTCTGTTCTGCATTAGATTTCTAAATTCTGGTTGCTATATTCTCTATTCTATTTTCTATATTTTGTGTTCTTCATTCTATATTCTACCTTCTTTATTCTGCATTCCGTATTTTATATTCTATATTCTGTGTTCTATTTCTATATTCTAAATTCTCTATTCACTATTTTGTATTCTATATTATAATTTTTGTGATCTGCATTCCATGTTCTAAATTCTGGGTTCTATATTCTCTATTCTATGTTATATATTCTGTGTTCTACATTATATATTCTAAATTCTATATTCAGTATTGTTTATTCTATGTTCTTAATTCTGTGTCTGAATTCTATGTTCTAAATTCTATATTCAGTATTCTGTATATCATATTCTAAATTCTGTGTTCTGAAATCCATGTTCTAAATTCTGGTTTCTGTAATCTGTTTTCCATTTTTTATATTCTGTGTTCTTCATTCTATATTGTGTATTGTATATTCTTTATGCTGTATTCTCTATTCTGTGTTTTTCATTCTATATTCTGTATTCTATATTCCGCATTCCGTATTCTATATTCTATATTCTGTGTTCTACTTTCTATACTCTAAATTCTATATTCAGTATTCTGTATTCTATATTCCAAATTCTGTGTTCTGCAATCCAGGTTCTAAATTCTGGTTTCTGTATTCTGTGTTCCATTATTTATATTCTGTGTTCTACATTCTATATTGTGTATTGTATTTTCTTTATGCCGTATTCTCTATTCTGAGTTTTTCATTCTATATTCTGTATTCCATATTCTGCATTCCGTATTCTATATTCTATATTCTGTGTTCTACATTCTGTACTCTAAATTCTATATTCAGTTTTCTCTATTTTATATTCAAAATTCTGTGTTCTACATTGTATATTCTAAATTCTATATTCTATATTCAAAATTCTGTGTTCTTCATTCCGTGTTCGAAATTCTGAGTTCTATATTCTCTCTTCTATATTCTTTATTGTGTGTTCTTCATTCTATATTCTACATTCTATATTCTAAATTCTATATTCTATATTCCAAATTCTGTGTTCTGCATTTCATATTCTAAATTCTGGGTTATGTATTCTGTATTCCATATTTTATATTTTGTGTTCTATATTCTATATTTTCTATTCTTTTTTCTGCATTCCGTATTCTATATTCTATATCCTGTGTTCTAAATCCTATATTCAGTATTCTGTATTTTATTTTCTAAATTCTGTGTTCTGCATTCCATGTTTAAATTCTGGGTTCTATATTCTCTATTTTATATACTATATTCTGTGTGCTACATTCTATATTCTAAATTCTATATTCATTATTCTGTATTCAATATTCTAAATTCTGTGTTCTGCATTCCATGTTCTAAATTCTACATTCAGTATTCTGTATTCTATATTCTAAATTCTGGTTTCTGCATTCTATGTTCTAAACTCTATATTAAGTATTCTGTATTCTATTTTCTAAATCCTGTGTTCTGCAATCCATGTTTTAAATACTGGGTTCTGTATTTTGTTTTACATATTTTATGTTTTGTGTTGTACATTCTATATTCTGTATTCAATATTCTGCATTCTGTATTCTAAATTGTATTTCTGTGTTCTACATTCTAAATTCTGTGTTCTGCATTCCATGTTCTAAATTCAATATTCAGTATTCTGTATTCTATATTCTAAATGCTGTGTTCTGCATTCTATGTTCTAAATTCTATATTCAGTATTCTGTATTCTATATTCTATATTCTGTGTTCTGCATTCCATGTTCTAAATTCTGGGTTCTGTATTCTCTTTTCCATATTCTATATTCTGTTTTCTACATTCTATATTCTGTATTCTATATTCTGCATTCCGTATTCTTTAATCTATATTCTGTGTACTACATTCTGTGCTCTAAATTCTATATTCAGTATTCTCTATTCTATATTCAAAATTCTGTGTTCTAAATTGTATATTGTAAATTCTATATTCTATATTCAAATTCTGTGTTCTTCATTCCGTGTTCTAAATTCTGTTTTCTACATTCTCTATCCTATATTGTGTGTTCTTCATTCTATATTCTACATTCTATATTCTAAATTCTATATTGTATATTCCAAATTCTGTGTTCTGCATTTCATATTCTTAATTCTGGGTTATGTATTCTGTATTCCATATTTTATATTTTGTTTTCTATATTCTATATTTGGTATTCTATATTCTGCATTCCGTATTCTATATTCTATATCCTGTGTTCTAAATCCTATATTCAGTATTCTGTATTTTATTTTCTAAATTCTGTGTTCTGTATTCTATGTTCTAAATTCTGGCTTCTATATTCTCCAGTCTATATTCTATATTTTGTGATCTCCATTCTTATTTCTACATTCTTTATTCTGCATTCCATATTCTATATTATATATTCTGTGTTCTACATTCTATATTCTAAATTCTATATTCCTTATTCCGTAGTATATATTCTATATTCTATGTTCCGCATTGTATATTCTAAATTCTACATTCAGTATTCTGTATTCTAAATACGAAATTCTGTGTTCTGCATTTCATGTTCTAAATTCTGTGTTCTATATTCTCTTTTCTATATTCTATATTCTGTGTCCTTCATTCAATATTCTAAATTCTATATTCAGTATTCTCTATTCTATATTCTAAATTCTGTGTTCTGCATACCATGTTCGTATTTCGGGATTCTGTATTCTGTTTCCATATTTTACATTCTGTGTTCTAAATTCTATATTCTGTATAATATATTCTGCATTATGTATTCAATATTGTATATTTTGTGTTCTACATTCTATATTCTAAATTCTATAATCTATATTCTAAATTCTGTGTTCTTTATTCCGTGTTCTTAATTCTGGGTTCTATAATCTCTTTTTTATATTCTATATTCTGTGTTCGACATTCAATATTCTAAATTCTACATTTAGTATTCTCAATTCTATATTCAAAATTCTGTGTTCTACATGCTATATTCTAAATTCTATATTCTATATTCAAAATTCTGTATTTTTCATTCCGTGTTCTAAATTCTGGGTTCTATATTCTCTATTCTATATTCTATATTCTGTGTTCTTCATTCTATATTCTACATTCAATATTCTGCATTCGTATTCTATATTCTATATACTGTGTTCTACATTCTATATTCAAAATTCTATATTCATTATCCTGTATTCTATATTCTAAATTCTGTGCTTTGAATTCCATGTTCTAAATTCTGGGTTCTATATTCTCTATTATATATTCTATATTTTTTGTTCTTCATTCTATATTGTACGTTCTATATTCTGCATTCCGTGTTATATATTCTATATTATGTTTTCTACATTCTATATTCTAAATTCTATATTCAGTATTCTGTATTCTATAATCTAAATTCTGTGTTCTGATTCAATTTTTAAATTCTGGGTTCTAAATTCTCTTGTATATATTCTATATTTTGTGTTCTTAGTTCTTTATTCTACATTCTATATTCTGCATTCTGTATTTATGTTCTGTATTCTGTGTTCTACATCTACTTTCTAAATTCTATATTCAATATTCTTTATTCTATATTCTAAATTCTGTGTTCTACATTCTATATTCTATATTGTATGTTCAGTATTCTGTATTCCATATTCAAAATTCTGAGTTCTGCTTTCCATGTTCCAAAATCAGGGTTCAATATTCTCTAAGCTAAATTTTTTATTCTGTTTTCTGAATTCTATATTCTAAATTATATATTCAGTATTACTTATTTTATATTCTATAATCTGTCATCTACATACAACTTTATAATTGCTTATAAGTATTCTGTAATATATATTCTAAATTCTGTGTTCTGCATTCCATGATCTAAATTCTGTTTTCTGTATTCTTTTTTCCATATTCTATATTCTCTTTTCTACATTGTATATTCTGTATTCTATTCTCTGCATTCCGTATTCTATATACCACATTCTGTTTTCTACATTCTATATTCTAAATTCTATATTCAGCATTCCGTATGCTATATTCTAAATTCTGCATTCCATGTTCTAATTTCTGGGATCTATAATCTATATTCTATATTCTATACTCTGTGTTATACATTCTATATTTTAAATACTATATTCAGCTTTCTGTATTCTATATTATAAATTCTGTGTTCTACATTCTATATTCTAAATTGTATATTCAGTATTATTTAATCTATATTCTAAATTCTGTGTTCTGCATAGCATGTTCTTTATTCTGGTTTCTATATTCTGTATTCTGCATTCTATATTCTGTGTTCTGCATTCTATATTCTAAATTCTATATTCAGTATTCTTTATTCTATATTCTAAATTCTGTGTTCTACATTCTATATTCTAAATTGTATATTCAGTATGCTGTATTCTATATTCTAAATTCTGAGTTCTGCTTTCCATGTTCCAAATATTGTCTTCAATATTTTCTAAGCTATTTTTTTATTCTGTTTTCTACATTTTATATACTAAATTATTTATTCAGTATTATGTATTTTATATTTTATATTCTTTGTCCTACATAGAATTATTTAATTGTTTATAAAGTATTCCGTATATTATACTTTAAATTTTATGTTCTGCATTCCATGTCCTAAATTCTGGGTTCTATATTCTCTTTTCTGTTTTCTATATTCTGTGTTGTACATTCTATATTTAAATTTTATATTCAGCATTATGTATTCTATATTCTAAATTCTGTGTTCTACATTCTATATTCTATATTCTATATTCAGTATAATATATTCTATATTCTAAATTCTGTGTTCTGCGTCCCATGTTCTAAATTCTCGATACTATACTCTCTATTGTATATTCTATATTCTATATACTGTGTTCTACATCCTATATTCTAAAATCTATATTCATTAATCTGTATTCTATACTCGTAATTCTGTGTTCTGCATTCCAAGTTCTAAATTCTGTGTTCTATATTCTGTTTTCCATATTTTAATTCTGTGTTCTACATTCTATATTCTAAATTCTATATTCATTATTATGTATTCTATAATCTAAATTCTGTGTTCTGCATTCCATGTTCTAAATTCTCTAATCTATATTCTGTGTTCTACTTTATATATTCTTAATTATATATTCTGTATTCTGTATTCTATATTCTAAATTCTGTGTTCTGCATTCCATGTTCTAAATTCTGGTTTCTACATTCTCTATTCTATATTCTATATTGTGTGTTTTTCATTCTAGGTTTTACATACAATATTTTGCATTCCTTATACTATATTCTATATTCTGTGTTGTACATTCTATATTCTAAATTCTATATTCAATATTCCGTATTCTATATTCTAAATTCTCTGTTCTGCATTCCATGTTCTTAATTCTGGTTTCTATATCCTCTTTTCTATATTCTATATCCTGTGTTCCTCATTGTATAGTCTAAATACTATATTCTGCGTTCTGTATTCTATATTCTAAATTCTGTGTTCTGCATTCCATGTTTAAATTGTGGGTTCTATATTCTGTTTTCCATATTTTATATTCTGTGTTCTACATTCTATATTCTGTATACTATATTCTGCATTCAGTATTCTACATTATATATTCTGTGTTCAACCTACTATTTTCAAATTTCTGTATTCAGTATTCTGTATTCTATATTCTAAATTCTGTGTTCTGCATTACATGTTGTAAATTGTCTTTTCTATATTCTGTATTCTGTGTTCTACTTTCTATATTCTAAATTCTATATTCAGTATTTTGTTTTCTATATTTTTAATTCTGTTTTCTGCATTCCATTTCTAAATTCTGGGTTCTATATTCTCATTTATATATTCTATATTCTGTGTTCTTCATTCTTGATCCTTCATACTAAATTTTGTATTCCGCATTGTATATTTTATATTCTGTGTTCTACATTTTTATTCTAAATTCTATATTCTGTATTCTGTATTCTATGTTATAAATTCTGTGTTCTACATTCCATGTTCTAATTCTGGGTTCTATATTCTCTATTCTATATTCTATAATTTGTGTTCTTCCTTCTATATACTATATTCTGCTTTTCGAAGTCTATATTCTATATTTTGTGTTGTACATTCTATATTCTAAATTCTATATTCAGTATTCTGTATTCTAAATTCAAAATTCTGTGTTCTTCATTCCATTTTCTAAATCTGGGTTCTATATTCTCTATTCTATATTTTATATTCTGTGTTCTTCATTCTATATTCTAAATTCTATATTTAGTATTCTTTATTCTATATTCTAAATTCTGTTTTCTTCATTCCATGATCTGAATTCTGTCTTCTCTATTCTCTACCCTATATTCTATATTTTGTGTACTCCATTCTATATTCTGCATTCTTTATTCTGCCTTCCGTATTCTGTATTCTATATTCTGTGTTCTACAATCTATATTCATAATTCTATAATCAGTGTTCTGTATTCTATATTCTAAATTCTGTGTTCTGCATGCCCTAAATTCTGGGTTGTGTGTTCTGTTTTCCATATTCTATTTTGTGTGTTGTATATTCTATATTCTGTATTCTATTTTCGGCATTCCGTATTCTATATTCTATACTCTGTGTTCTACATTCTATATTCTAAATTCTATATTCAGTATTATTTATTCTATATTCTAAATTCTGTGTTCTGCATCTATGTTGTAAATTCTATATTCAGTAAATAGAATTCTATACTCTAAATTCTGTGTTCTGGATTCCATGTTCTAAATCCTATATTTAGTTTTCTGTATTCTATATTATAAATTCTGTGCTATGCATTCCATGTTCTAAATTCTTTATTCAGTATTCCGTATTCTAAATTCTAAATTCTGTGTTCTATATTCCATGTTCTAAATTCTGGGTTCTATATTCTATATTCTATATTGTATATTCTGTTTTCTACATTCTATATTCTGCATTCTATATTCTGCATTCCGTATTCTATATTCCGTGTTCTACATTCTATATTCTACGTTCTATATTGTGCATTCTGAACTCTATTTTCTAAATTCTCTGTGATGAATTCCATATTCTAAATTCTGCGTTCTGTAGTCTGCATTCTATATTCTGTGTTCTTGCGTTCTATATTCTACTTTCTTATTCTGTATTCTGTATTCTATACTCTGTATTCTTCATTCTATATTCTGTTCCCTGTATTCTATATTCTTAATTCTTTGTTCTGCATTCCATGTTCTATATTCTGTGTTATGAATTCTGTATTCTATATTCTATAATCTGTGTTCTACACTCTATATTCCGTATTCTTTATTCTATATAATAAATTCTGTGTTGTGAATTCCATGTCCTAAATTCTGGGTACTGTATTTTGTATTTTATATTCTATATTCTGTGTTCTACAATATGTATTCTACATTCTGTGTTCTGTATTCAGTATTCTATATACTGTGTTATATATTCTATATTCTACTTTATATTTCTGTATTCTATATTCTATATTCTGTGCACTAAATTCCATGTTCTAAATTCTAGGTTCTGTATTCTGAATTCTATATTCTATATTCTGTGTTCAGCATTCTGTATTCTACATTGTATATTCTAGATTCTGTATTCTAATTTCTAAATTCTTTGTTCTGAAATTCCATGTTCTAAATTCTGGGTTCTGTCTTCTGTATTCTATATTCTATATACTGCGTTGTAAATTTTTGATAATACATTCTATATTCTGTATTCTATTTTCTATATTCTGTGTTCTGCGTTACATTTCTAAATTCTGGGTTCTGTATTGTTAATTCTATATTCTATATTCTCTGTTCTACATTCAATATTCCACATTCTATATTTTGTATACTGTAATCTATATTCTAAACTCTTTCTTCTGAATTCCATGTTCTAAATTCTGGGTTCTGTATACTGCATTCTAAATTCTACATTTTGTGTTCTACATTGTATATTCTAAATTTTATATTCGGTTTTCTGTATTTTATATTGTATAGTGTGTGTACTGCATTCTATATTGTAAAATTTATTTTCTGTTTTCTGTATTCTATATTCTAAATTCCGTTCTGCGTTCCATGTTCTACATTCTGGGTTCTGCATTCTGTTTTCTATATTCTATATTATGTATTCTGTATTCTAATTTCTATATACTGTATTCTATATTATTTATTCTACATTCTATATTCTGTTTTCTATACACTATATTCTAAGTTCTTAGTTGTGTATTGCATGTTCTAAATTCTGGGTTCTGTATTCTGCATTCTCTATTCTTTATTCTGTGTTCTGCATTCTCTATTCTACATTCTCTATTCTGTATTCTATATTCTACATTCTGTGTTCTGCATTCAATGTTCTAAATTCTGGTTTCTGTATTCTGTATTCTATAGTCTGTTTTGTACATTAAAAAGTCTACATTCTATATTCTGTATTCTGTACTCTATATTCTAAATTCAGTGTTCTGAATTCTACATTCTAAACTCTGGGTTCTGTATTCTGTTTTCTATATTCTATATTCTGTGTTATACATTCTATAATCAACATTCTGTATACTGTATTCTATATTCTAAATTCTGTTTTCTGAATTCCATGTTCTAAATAATGGGTTCTGCATTGTGTACTCTATATTCTATAATCTGTGTTGTATATTCTGTGTTATACATTCTATATTCAGTATTCAATATTCTATAATCTAAACTCTGTGTTCTGAATTCCATGCTCTAAATTCTGTGTTCTGTAGTGTGTATTGTGAATTCCATATTCTCTGTATTAGAAGTATTCTACATTCTATATTCTGTATTCTGTATACAATATTCCATATACTGTGTTCAACAATGTAAATTCAATATTCTATATTCTGTATTCTGCACTCTATATTCTAAATTTTGTGTTCAGAATTACAACTTGTATAATCAAGTTTCTGCATTCTGTATTCTATATTCTATATTCTGTGTTCTACATTCTGTATTCTACATTGTATATTATGTATTCTGTATCCTATATTCTATATTCTGCGTTCTGAATTCCATGTTCTAAATTCTGGGTTCTGTATTCCGTAATCTGTATTCAATATTCTGTGTTCTACATTCTGTATTGTACATTCTATATACTGTATTCTATATTATAAATTCTGTGTAAAACATTCTATATACCACATAATATTTCGGTCTTCTTTATTATATATTCTGTGTTCTGAATTCCTTGTTCTAAATTCTGCATACTGCAATCTGTATTCTATATTCTATATACTGTGTTCTACATTCTATATCCTATATTCTATTCCTTTATTCTATATTATGTATTCTGTGTTCTGAATTCCATGTTCTGAATCCTGCGTTCTGTATTCTGTATTCCATATTCTGTGTTCTGCATTCTATGTTCTAAATTTTATATTCAGCATTCTGTATTCTATAGTCTTAATTCTGTGTTCTGCATTCTATGGTCTAAATTCTGGGTTCTGTATTCTGTTTTCCATATTCCATATTCTGTGTTCTATATTCTATATTCTGTATTCCGTATTCTATATTCTATATTTTGTGTTCTACATTCTATATTCTGCCTACTGCATTCAATATAATATATTCTATATTCTAAATTCTGTGTTCTGCATTCCATGTTCTAAATTCTGGGTTCTATATTCTATATTCTATATTGTATATTCTGTTTTCTACATTCTATATTCTGCATTCTATATTCTGCATTCCGTATTCTATATTCCGTGTTCTACATTCTATATTCTACGTTCTATATTGTGCATTCTGAACTCTATTTTCTAAATTCTCTGTGATGAATTCCATATTCTAAATTCTGCGTTCTGTAGTCTGCATTCTATATTCTGTGTTCTTGCGTTCTATATTCTACTTTCTTATTCTGTATTCTGTATTCTATACTCTGTATTCTTCATTCTATATTCTGTTCCCTGTATTCTATATTCTTAATTCTTTGTTCTGCATTCCATGTTCTATATTCTGTGTTATGAATTCTGTATTCTATATTCTATAATCTGTGTTCTACACTCTATATTCCGTATTCTTTATTCTATATAATAAATTCTGTGTTGTGAATTCCATGTCCTAAATTCTGGGTACTGTATTTTGTATTTTATATTCTATATTCTGTGTTCTACAATATGTATTCTACATTCTGTGTTCTGTATTCAGTATTCTATATACTGTGTTATATATTCTATATTCTACTTTATATTTCTGTATTCTATATTCTATATTCTGTGCACTAAATTCCATGTTCTAAATTCTAGGTTCTGTATTCTGAATTCTATATTCTATATTCTGTGTTCAGCATTCTGTATTCTACATTGTATATTCTAGATTCTGTATTCTAATTTCTAAATTCTTTGTTCTGAAATTCCATGTTCTAAATTCTGGGTTCTGTCTTCTCTATTCTTTATTCTATATACTGCGTTGTAAATTTTTGATAATACATTCTATATTCTGTATTCTATTTTCTATATTCTGTGTTCTGCGTTACATTTCTAAATTCTGGGTTCTGTATTGTTAATTCTATATTCTATATTCTCTGTTCTACATTCAATATTCCACATTCTATATTTTGTATACTGTAATCTATATTCTAAACTCTTTCTTCTGAATTCCATGTTCTAAATTCTGGGTTCTGTATACTGCATTCTAAATTCTACATTTTGTGTTCTACATTGTATATTCTAAATTTTATATTCGGTTTTCTGTATTTTATATTGTATAGTGTGTGTACTGCATTCTATATTGTAAAATTTATTTTCTGTTTTCTGTATTCTATAATCTAAATTCCGTTCTGCGTTCCATGTTCTACATTCTGGGTTCTGCATTCTGTTTTCTATATTCTATATTATGTATTCTGTATTCTAATTTCTATATACTGTATTCTATATTATTTATTCTACATTCTATATTCTGTTTTCTATACACTATATTCTAAGTTCTTAGTTGTGTATTGCATGTTCTAAATTCTGGGTTCTGTATTCTGCATTCTCTATTCTTTATTCTGTGTTCTGCATTCTCTATTCTACATTCTCTATTCTGTATTCTATATTCTACATTCTGTGTTCTGCATTCAATGTTCTAAATTCTGGTTTCTGTATTCTGTATTCTATAGTCTGTTTTGTACATTAAAAAGTCTACATTCTATATTCTGTATTCTGTACTCTATATTCTAAATTCAGTGTTCTGAATTCTACATTCTAAACTCTGGGTTCTGTATTCTGTTTTCTATATTCTATATTCTGTGTTATACATTCTATAATCAACATTCTGTATACTGTATTCTATATTCTAAATTCTGTTTTCTGAATTCCATGTTCTAAATAATGGGTTCTGCATTGTGTACTCTATATTCTATAATCTGTGTTGTATATTCTGTGTTATACATTCTATATTCAGTATTCAATATTCTATAATCTAAACTCTGTGTTCTGAATTCCATGCTCTAAATTCTGTGTTCTGTAGTGTGTATTGTGAATTCCATATTCTCTGTATTAGAAGTATTCTACATTCTATATTCTGTATTCTGTATACAATATTCCATATACTGTGTTCAACAATGTAAATTCAATATTCTATATTCTGTATTCTGCACTCTATATTCTAAATTTTGTGTTCAGAATTACAACTTGTATAATCAAGTTTCTGCATTCTGTATTCTATATTCTATATTCTGTGTTCTACATTCTGTATTCTACATTGTATATTATGTATTCTGTATCCTATATTCTATATTCTGCGTTCTGAATTCCATGTTCTAAATTCTGGGTTCTGTATTCCGTAATCTGTATTCAATATTCTGTGTTCTACATTCTGTATTGTACATTCTATATACTGTATTCTATATTATAAATTCTGTGTAAAACATTCTATATACCACATAATATTTCGGTCTTCTTTATTATATATTCTGTGTTCTGAATTCCTTGTTCTAAATTCTGCATACTGCAATCTGTATTCTATATTCTATATACTGTGTTCTACATTCTATATCCTATATTCTATTCCTTTATTCTATATTATGTATTCTGTGTTCTGAATTCCATGTTCTGAATCCTGCGTTCTGTATTCTGTATTCCATATTCTGTGTTCTGCATTCTATGTTCTAAATTTTATATTCAGCATTCTGTATTCTATAGTCTTAATTCTGTGTTCTGCATTCTATGGTCTAAATTCTGGGTTCTGTATTCTGTTTTCCATATTCCATATTCTGTGTTCTATATTCTATATTCTGTATTCCGTATTCTATATTCTATATTTTGTGTTCTACATTCTATATTCTGCCTACTGTATTCAATATAATATATTCTATTTCTAAATTCTGTGTTCTGCATTCCATGTTCTAAATTCTGGGTTCTATATTTTCTTATCTATATTCTATATTCTGTGTTCTATATTCTACATTCTAAATTCTATATTTAGTATTCTCTATTGTATATTCTTTATTCAGTGTTCTGCATTCTATATTCTAAGTTCTATATTCAATATTCTGTATTCTATATTGTTAATTCTATTTTCTGCATTCCGGGTTCTACGTTCTGGATTCTATACTCTCTATTATGTATTCTATATTTGTGTTCTTCATTCTATATTCTACAAAATGTATTCTGCATTCTGTATTCTATATTCTATATTCTATGTTTTACATTCTATATTCTCAAATCTTTATTCAGTTTTCTGAATTCTATATTCTAAATTCTCTGTTCTGCATTCCATTTCTAAATTCTGGTTTCTATATTCTCTATTCTATATTCTATATTTTGTGTTCTTCATTCTATATTCTACTTCTATATTCTGCATTCCATATTTTATATTCCATATTCTGTGATCTATTTCTATATTCTAAATCCTATATTCACTATTTTGTATTCTGTATTCTAATTTTTGTGATCTGCATTCCATATTCTAAATTCTGGGTTCTATATTCTATATTCTATGTTATATATTCTGTGTTCTACATTCTATATTCTAAATTCTATATTCAGTACTCTGTATTCTATATTCTAAATTCTGTGTTATGCTTTCCTCTATATAAATTCTATATTTAGTATTCTGCATTCTATATTCTAAATTCTGTGTTCTGCATTCTATGTTCTAAATTCTCTATTCAGTATTCTGTATATTATATTCTAAATTCTGTGTTCTGCAATCCATGTTCTAAATTCTGGTTTCTGTATTCTGTTTTCCATTTTTTATATTCTGTGTTCTACATTCTATAGTCTGTATTGTATATTCTTTATGCCATATTCCCTATTCTGTGTTTTTCATTCTATATTCTGTATTCTATGTTCTGCATTCCGTATTCTATGTTCTATATTCTGTGTTCTACATTCTATACTCTTAATTCTATATTCAGTATTCTGTATCCTATATTCCAAATCCTGTGTTCTGCATTCCATGTTCTACATTCTAGATCCTATATTCTGTATTCCATATTCTATATTCTGTTTTCTACATTCTATATTCTGTATTCTACATTCTGCATTTCTAATTCTATATACAATATTCTGTGTTCTACATTCCATATTCTAAATACTATATTCAGTATTCCCTATGCTATATTCTAAATTCTGTGTTCTGCATTCCATGTTCTAAATTCTGGGATCTATAAAATATATTCTATATTCTATATTCTGTGTTCTACACTCTATATTCTAAATACTATATTCAGATTTCTGTATTTCATATTGTATATTCTGTGTTCTACATTCCATGTTCTAAATTCTGGGTCCTATATTCTCTATTCTATATTCTATAATTTGTGTTCTTCATTCTATATACTATATTCTGCATTCCGTAGTCTATATTCTATATTTTGTGTTGTATATTCTATATTCTTAATTCTATATTCAGTATTCTGTATTCTAAATTCAAAATTCTGTGTTCTTCATTCCATTTTATAAATCTGGGTTCTATATTCTCTATTCTATATTTTATATTCTGTGTTCTTCATTCTATATTCAGTATTCTTTATTCTATATTCTAAATTCTGTTTTCTGCATTCCATGATCTAAATTTTGTCTTCTCTATTCTCTACTCTACATTCTATATTTTTTGTACTCCATTCTATATTCTACATTCTTTATTCTCTATTCCGTATACTATATTCTATATTCTGTGTTCTACAATCTATAATCTTAATTCTATATCCAGTTTTCTGTATTCTACATTCTAAATTCTGTGTTCAGCATTCCATGTCCTAAATTCTGGGTTGTTGTATTCTGTTTTCCATATTCTATATTGTGTGTTCTATATTCTATATTCTGTATTCTATTTTCGGCATTCCGTATTCTATATTCTATACTCTGTGTTCTACATTCTATATTCTAATTCTATATTCAGTATTATTTATTCTATATTCTAAATTCCGTGTTCTGCATCTAGGTTCTAAATTCTATATTCAGTAAAATTATTCTATACTCTAAATTCTGTGTTCTGGATTCCATGTTCTAAATCTTATATTTAGTTTTCTGTATTCCATATTATAAATTCTGTGCTATGCATTCCATGTTCTAAATTCTTTATTCAGTATTCTGTATTCTAAATTCTAAATTCTGTGTTCTGCATTCTATGTTCTAAATTCTATATTCAGTATTCTGTATTCTATATTCTATATTCTGTGTTCTTCATTCCATGTTCTAAATTCTGTGTTCTGCTTTCCTGTTTATAAATTCTATATTCAGTACTCTGCATTCTATATTCTAAATTCTGTGTTCTGCATTCTATGTTCTAAATTCTATGTTCAGTATACTGTATTATATATTCTAAATTCTGTGCTCTGCATTTCATGTTCTAAATTGGGATTTCTGTATTCCTTTTTCCATATTCTATAATCTGTTTTCTGCATTCTATATTCTGTATCCTATATTCTGCATTCCTTATTCTTTATACAATATTCTGTGGTCTACATTCTATATTCTAAATTCTATATTCAGTATTCCGTATGCTATACTCTAAATTCTGTGTTGTGAATTCCTTGTTCTTAATTCTGGGATCTATAAACTATATTCTATATTCTATATTCTGTGTTCTACAATCTATATTCTAAATACTATATTCAGCTTTCTGTATTCTATATTATAAATTCTGTGTTCTACTTTCTATATTCTAAATTCTATATTCAGTATTATTTAATCTATATTCTAAATTCTGTGTTCTGCATAGCATATTATGTATTCTGGATTCTAAATTCTGTATTCTACATTCTATATTCTGTATTCTACATTCTATATTCTAAATACTATATTCAGTATTCTTTATTCAATTTTCTTAATTCTGTGTTCTACATTCTATATTCCAAGTTGTATATTCAGTATTCTGTATTCTATATTCTAAATTCTGAGTTCTGCTTTTCATGTTCCAAAATCAGGCTTCAATATTCCCTAAGCTAAATTTTTTTCTGTTTTCTGCATTCTATATTCTAAGTTATATATTCAGTATTATGTATTTTATATTCTATATTCTGTCCTCTATATACAATTTTTTAATTGCTTATTAAGTATTCTGTATTATATATTCTAAATTCTGTGTTCTGCATTCCATGTTCTAAATTCTGTTTTCTGTATTCTTTTTTCCATATTCTATATTCTGTTTACTACATTCTATATTCTGTATTCTGTACACTGCATTCCGTATTCTACATACAATATTCTGTGTTCTACATTCTATTTCTAAATTCTATATTCAGCATTCCGTATGCTATATTCTAAATTCTGTGTTCTGCATTCCATGTTCTAAATTCTGGGATCTATATTCTATATTCTATATTCTATACTCTGTGTTCTACATTCTATAATCTAAATACTATATGCAGCTTTCTGTATTCTATATTATAAATTCTGTGTTCTACATTCTATATTCTAAATTCTATATTCAGTATCATTTAATCTATATTCTAAATTCTGTGTTCTGCATAGCATGTTCTTTATTCTGGATTCTATATTCTGTATTCTACATTCTATATTCTGTGTTCTGCATTCTAAATTCTAAATTCTATATTCAGTATTCTTTTTTCTATATTCTAAATTCTCTGTTCTACATTCTATATACTAAATTGTATATTCAGTATGCTGTATTCTATATTCTAATTTCTTAGTTCTGCTTTCCATGTTCCAAAATCTGGCTTCAATATTTCCTAAGCTATTTTTTTATTCTGTTTTCTACATTCTATATTCTAAATTATTTATTCAGTATTCTGTATTTCATATTCTATATTCTGTGTTCTACATAGAATTTTTTAATTATTTATATAGTATTCTATATATTATATTCTCAATTCTGTGTTCTGCATTCCATGTTCTAAATTCTGGGTTCTATATTCTCTTTTCTTTTTTCTATATTCTGTGTTCTACATTGTATATTGTAAATTTTATATTCAGCATTCTGTATTCTATATTCTAAATTCTGTGTTCTACATTCTATATTCTATATTCTATATTCAGTATAATGTATTCTATATTCTAAATTCTATGTTCTGCATTACATGTTCTAAATTCTCGATTCTATACTCTCTATTGTATATTCTATATTCTATATTCTGTGTTCTACATTCTATATTCTAAATTCTATATTCATTAATGTGTATTCTATACACTTAATTCTGTGTTCTGCATTCCAAGTTCTAAATTCTGGGTTCTATATTCTGTTTTCCATATTTTAATTCTGTGTTCTACATTCTATGTTCTAAATTTTATATTCAGTATTATGTATTGTATAATCTAAATTCTATGTTCTGCATTCCATGATCTATATTCTGTTTTCTGTATTCTTTTTTCCATATTCTATATTCTCTTTTGTACATTGTATATTCTGTATTCTATTCTCTGCATTCCGTTTTCTATATACAATATTCTGTGTTCTACATTCTATATTCTAAATTCTATATTCAGCATTCCGTATGCTATATTCTAAATTCTGCATTCCATGTTCTAAATTCTGGGATCTATAATCTATATTCTATATTCTATACTCTGTGTTATATATTCTATATTCTAAATACTATATTCAGCTTTCTGTATTCTGTATTATAAATTCTGTGTTCTACATTGTATATTCTAAATTGTATATTCAGTATTATTTAATCTATATTCTAAATTCTGTGTTCTGCATAGCATGTTCTTTATTCTGGATTCTATATTCTGTATTCTACATTCTATATTCTGTGTTCTGCATTCTATATTCTAAATTCTATATTCAGTATTCTTTATTCTATATTCTAAATTCTGTGTTCTACATTCTATATTCTAAATTGTATATTCAGTATGCTGTATTCTATATTCTAAATTCTGAGTTCTGCTTTCCATGTTCCAAATACTGGCTTCAATATTTTCTAAGCTAATTATTTTATTCTGTTTTCTACATTATATATACTAAATTATTTATTCAGTATTATGTATTTTATATTTTATATTCTTTGTCCTACATAGAATTATTTAATTGTTTATAAAGTATTCCGTATATTATACTTTTAATTTTATGTTCTGCATTCCATGTCCTAAATTCTGGGTTCTATATTCTCTTTTCTGTTTTGTATATTCTGTGTTGTACATTCTATATTTAAATTTTATATTCAGCATTCTGTATTCTATATTCTAAATTCTGTGTTCTACATTCTATATTCTATATTCTATATTCAGTATAATATATTCTATATTCTAAATTCGGTGTTCTGCGTCCCATGTTCTAAATTCTCGATACTATACTCTCTATTGTATATTCTATATTCTATATACTGTGTTCTACATCCTATATTCTAAAATCTATATTCATTAATCTGTATTCTATACTCGTAATTCTGTGTTCTGCATTCCAAGTTCTAAATTCTGTGTTCTATATTCTGTTTTCCATATTTTAATTCTGTGTTCTACATTCTATATTCTAAATTCTGTATTCATTATTATGTATTCTATAATCTAAATTCTGTGTTCTGCATTCCATGTTTTAAATTCTCTAATCTATATTCTGTGTTCTACTTTATATATTCTTAATTATATATTCTGTATTCTGTATTCTATATTCTAAATTCTGTGTTCTGCATTCCATGTTCTAAATTCTGGTTTCTACATTCTCTATTCTATATTCTATATTGTGTGTTTTTCATTCTAGGTTTTACATACAATATGTTGCATTCCGTATACTATATTCTATATTCTGTGTTGTACATTCTATATTCTAAATTCTATATTCAATATTCCGTATTCTATATTCTAAATTCTCTCTTCTGCATTCCATGTTCTTAATTCTGGTTTCTATATCCTCTTTTCTATATTCTATATCCTGTGTTCCTCATTGTATAGTCTAAATTCTATATTCTGCGTTCTGTATTCTATATTCTAAATTATGTGTTCTGCATTCCATGTTTAAATTGTGGGTTGTATATTCTGTTTTCCATATTTTATATTCTGTGTTCTACATTCTATATTCTGTATACTATATTCTGCATTCAGTATTCTACATTATATATTCTGTGTTCAACCTACTATTTTCAAATTTCTGTATTCAGTATTCTGTATTCTATATTCTAAATTCTGTGTTCTGCATTACATGTTGTAAATTGTCTTTTCTATATTCTGTATTCTGTGTTCTACTTTCTATATTCTAAATTCTATATTCAGTATTTTGTATTCTATATTTTTAATTCTGTTTTCTGCATTCCATTTCTAAATTCTGGGTTCTATATTCTCATTTATATATTCTATATTCTGTGTTCTTCATTCTTGATCCTTCATACTAAATTTTGTATTCCGCATTGTATATTTTATATTCTGTGTTCTACATTTTTATTCTAAATTCTGTATTCTGTATTCTGTATTCTATGTTATAAATTCTGTGTTCTACATTCCATGTTCTAATTCTGGGTTCTATATTCTCTATTGTATATTCTATAATTTGTGTTCTTCATTCTATATACTATATTCTGCTTTTCGAAGTCTATATTCTATATTTTGTGTTGTACATTCTATATTCTAAATTCTATATTCAGTATTCTGTATTCTAAATTCAAAATTCTGTGTTCTTCATTCCATTTTCTAAATCTGGGTTCTATATTCTCTATTCTATATTTTATATTCTGTGTTCTTCATTCTATATTCTAAATTCTATATTTAGTATTCTTTATTCTATATTCTAAATTCTGTTTTCTTCATTCCATGATCTGAATTCTGTCTTCTCTTTTCTCTACCCTATATTGTATATTTTGTGTACTCCATTCTATATTCTACATTCTTTATTCTGCCTTCCGTATTCTATATTCTATATTCTGTGTTCTACATTCTATATTCTTAATTCTATAATCAGTGTTCTGTATTCTATATTCTAAATTCTGTGTTCTGCATGCCCTAAATTCTGGGTTGTGTGTTCTGTTTTCCATATTCTATTTTGTGTGTTGTATATTGTATATTCTGTATTCTATTTTCGGCATTCCGTATTCTATATTCTATACTCTGTGTTCTACATTCTATATTCTAAATTCTATATTCAGTATTATTTATTCTGTATTCTAAATTCTGTGTTCTGCATCTAAGTTCTAAATTCTATATTCAGTAAAAAGTATTCTATACTCTAAATTCTGTGTTCTGGATTCCATGTTCTAAATCCTATATTTAGTTTTCTGTATTCTATATTATAAATTCTGTGCTATGCATTCCATGTTCTAAATTCTTTATTCAGTATTCCGTATTATAAATTCTAAATTCTGTGTTCTATATTCCATGTTCTAAATTCTGGGTTCTATATTCTATATTCTATATTGTATATTTTGTTTTCTATATTCTATATTCTGCATTCTATATTCTGCATTCCGTATTCTATATTCCGTGTTCTACATTCTATATTCTACGTTCTATATTGTGCATTCTGAACTCTATTTTCTAAATTCTCTGTGGTGAATTCCATATTCTAAATTCTGCGTTCTGTAGTCTGCATTCTATATTCTGTGTTCTTGCATTCTATATTCTACTTTCTTATTCTGTATTCTGTATTCTATACTCTGTATTCTTCATTCTATACTCTGTTCCCTGTATTCTATATTCTTAATTCTTTGTTCTGCATTCCATGTTCTATATTCTGTGTTATGAATTCTGTATTCTATATTCTATAATCTGTGTTCTACACTCTATATTCCGTATTCTTTATTCTATATAATAAATTCTGTGTTGTGAATTCCATGTCCTAAATTCTGGGTACTGTATTTTGTATTTTATATTCTATATTCTGTGTTCTACAAAATGCATTCTACATTCTGTGTTCTGTATTCAGTATTCTATATACTCTGTTATATATTCTATATTCTACTTTATATTTCTGTATTCTATATTCTATATTCTGTGCACTAAATTCCATGTTCTAAATTCTAGGTTCTGTATTCTGAATTCTATATTCTATATTCTGTGTTCAGCATTCTGTATTCTACATTGTATATTCTAGATTCTGTATTCTAATTTCTAAATTCTTTGTTCTGAATTCCATGTTCTAAATTCTGGGTTCTGTCTTCTGTATTCTATATTCTATATACTGCGTTGTAAATTTTTGATAATACATTCTATATTCTGTATTCTATTTTCTATATTCTGTGTTCTGCATTCCATTTTCTAAATTCTGGGTTCTGTATTGTTAATTCTATATTCTATATTCTCTGTTCTACATTCAATATTCCACATTCTATATTTTGTATACTGTAATCTATATTCTAAACTCTTTCTTCTGAATTCCATGTTCTAAATTCTGGGTTCTGTATACTGCATTCTAAATTCTACATTCTGTGTTCTACATTGTATATTCTAAATTTTATATTCGGTTTTCTGTATTTTATATTGTATAGTGTGTGTACTGCATTCTATATTGTAAAATTTATTTTCTGTTTTCTGTATTCTATATTCTAAATTCCGTTCTGCGTTCCATGTTCTACATTCTGGGTTCTGCATTCTGTTTTCTATATTCTATATTCTGTATTCTGTATTCTAATTTCTATATACTGTATTCTATATTATTTATTCTACATTCTATATTCTGTTTTCTATACACTATATTCTAAGTTCTTAGTTGTGTATTGCATGTTCTAAATTCTGGGTTCTGTATTCTGCATTCTCTGTTCTTTATTCTGTGTTCTGCATTCTCTATTCTACATTCTCTATTCTGTATTCTATATTCTACATTCTGTGTTCTGCATTCAATGTTCTAAATTCTGGTTTCTGTATTCTGTATTCTATAGTCTGTTTTGTACATTAAAAAGTCTACATTCTATATTCTGTATTCTGTACTCTATATTCTAAATTCAGTGTTCTGAATTCTACGTTCTAAACTCTGGGTTCTGTATTCTGTTTTCTATATTCTATATTCTGTGTTATACATTCTATATTCAACATTCTGTATACTGTATTCTATATTCTAAATTCTGTTTTCTGAATTCCATGTTCTAAATAATGGGTTCTGCATTGTGTATTCTATATTCTATAATCTGTGTTGTATATTCTGTGTTATACATTCTATATTCAGTATTCAATATTCTATAATCTAAACTCTGTGTTCTGAATTCCATGCTCTAAATTCTGTGTTCTGTAGTGTGTATTGTGAATTCCATATTCTCTGTATTACAACCAGTATTCTACATTCTATATCCTGTATTCTGTATACAATATTCCATATACTGTGTTCAACAATGTAAATTCAATATTCTATATTCTGTATTCTGCACTCTATATTCTAAATTTTGTGTTCAGAATTACAACTTGTATAATCAAGTTTCTGCATTCTGTATTCTATATTCTATATTCTGTGTTCTACATTCTGTATTCTACATTGTATATTATGTATTCTGTATCCTATATTCTATATTCTGCGTTCTGAATTCCATGTTCTAAATTCTGGGTTCTGTATTCCGTAATCTGTATTCAATATTCTGTGTTCTACATTCTGTATTGTACATTCTATATACTATATTCTGTATTATAAATTCTGTGTACAACATTCTATATACCACATAATATTTCGGTATTCTTTATTATATATTCTGTGTTCTGAATTCCTAGTTCTAAATTCTGCACACTGCATTCTGTATTCTATATTCTATATTCTGTGTTCTACATTCTATATTCTACATTCTATTCCTTTATTCTATATTATGTATTGTGTGTTCTGAATTCCATGTTCTGAATCCTGCGTTCTGTATGCTGTATTCCATATTTTGCGTTTTGAATTCTATGTTCTAAATTCTATATTCAGCATTCTGTAATCTAAAGTCTTAATTCTGTGTTCTGCATTCTATGGTCTAAATTCTGGGTTCTGTATTCTGTTTTCCATATTCCATATTCTGTGTTCTATATTCTATATTCTGTATTCCGTATTCTATATTCTATACTCTGTGTTCTACATTCTATATTCTGCATACTGTATTCAGTATACTGTATTCTATATTCTAAATTCTGTGTTCTGCACCCATGTTCTAAATCCTGGGTTCTATATTTTCTTATCTATATTCTATATTCTGTGCTCTATATTCTACATTCTAAATTCTATATTCAGTATTCTGTATTTTATATTCTTTATTAAGTGTTCTACATTCTATATTCTAAGTTCTATATTCAATATTCTGTATTCTATATTCTTAATTCTATGTTCTGCATTCCGGGTTCTAAGTTCTGTGTTCTATTCTCTCTAGTATATATTCTATATTTGTGTTCTTCATTCTACATTCTACAAAGTATATTCTGCATCCCATATTCTATATTCTATGTTCTATGTTCTACATTCTATATTCTAAAATATTTATTCAGTTTTCTGAATTCTATATTCTAGATTCTCTGTTCTGCATTAGATTTCTAAATTCTGGTTGCTATATTCTCTATTCTATTTTCTATATTTTGTGTTCTTCATTCTATATTCTACCTTCTTTATTCTGCATTCCGTATTTTATATTCTATATTCTGTGTTCTACTTTCTATACTCTAAATTCTATATTCAGTATTCTGTATTCTATATTCCAAATTCTGTGTTCTGCAATCCAGGTTCTAAATTCTGGTTTCTGTATTCTGTGTTCCATTTTTTATATTCTGTGTTCTACATTCTATATTGTGTATTGTATATTCTTTATGCCGTATTCTCTATTCTGAGTTTTTCATTCTATATTCTGTATTCCATATTCTGCATTCCGTACTCTATATTCTATATTCTGTGTTCTACATTCTGTACTCTAAATTCTATATTCAGTTTTCTCTATTTTATATTCAAAATTCTGTGTTCTACATTGTATATTCTAAATTCTATATTCTATATTCAAAATTCTGTGTTCTTCATTCCGTGTTCTAAATTCTGGGTTCTATATTCTCTATTCTATATTCTTTATTGTGTGTTCTTCATTCTATATTCTAAATTCTATATTCTATATTCCAAATTCTGTGTTCTGCATTTCATATTCTAAATTCTGGGTTATGTATTCTGTATTCCATATTTTATATTTTGTGTTCTATATTCTATATTTTCTATTCTTTTTTCTGCATTCCATATTCTATATTCTATATCCTGTGTTCTAAATCCTATATTCAGTATTCTGTATTTTATTTTCTAAATTCTGTGTTCTGCATTCCATGTTTAAATTCTGGGTTCTATATTCTCTATTATATATACTATATTCTGTGTGCTACATTCTATATTCTAAATTCTATATTCATTATTCTGTATTCAATATTCTAAATTCTGTGTTCTGCATTCCATGTTCTAAATTCTACATTCAGTATTCTGTATTCTATATTCTAAATTCTGGTTTCTGCATTCTATGTTCTAAACTCTATATTAAGTATTCTGTATTCTATTTTCCAAATTCTGTGTTCTGCAATCCATGTTTTAAATTCTGGGTTCTGTATTTTGTTTTACATATTTTATGTTTTGTGTTGTACATTCTATATTCTGTATTCAATATTCTGCATTCTGTATTCTAAATTGTATTTCTGTGTTCTACATTCTAAATTCTGTGTTCTGCATTCCATGTTCTAAATTCAATATTCAGTATTCTGTATTCTATATTCTAAATGCTGTGTTCTGCATTCTATGTTCTAAATTCTATATTCAGTATTCTGTATTCTATATTCTATATTCTGTGTTCTGCATTCCATGTTCTAAATTCTGGGTTCTGTATTCTCTTTTCCATATTCTATATTCTGTTTTCTAAATTCTATATTCTGTATTCTATATTCTGCATTCCGTATTCTTTAATCTATATTCTGTGTACTACATTCTGTGCTCTAAATTCTATATTCAGTATTCTCTATTCTATATTCAAAATTCTGTGTTCTAAATTGTATATTGTAAATTCTATATTCTATATTCAAATTCTGTGTTCTTCATTCCGTGTTCTAAATTCTGTTTTCTACATTCTCTATCCTATATTGTGTGTTCTTCATTCTATATTCTACATTCTATATTCTAAATTCTATATTGTATATTCCAAATTCTGTGTTCTGCATTTCATATTCTTAATTCTGGGTTATGTATTCTGTATTCCATATTTTATATTTTGTTTTCTATATTCTATATTTGGTATTCTATATTCTGCATTCCGTATTCTATATTCTATATCCTGTGTTCTAAATCCTATATTCAGTATTCTGTATTGTATTTTCTAAATTCTGTGTTCTGTATTCTATGTTCTAAATTCTGGCTTCTATATTCTCCAGTCTATATTCTATATTTTGTGATCTCCATTCTTATTTCTACATTCTTTATTCTGCATTCCATATTCTACTTTCTATTTTTTTTCTGTTTTCTGCATTATATATTCTAAATTATTAATTCAGTATTATGTATTTTATATTCTATATTCTATGTCCTACATAGAATTTTTTAATTGTTTATAAAATATTCCGTATATTATGTTCTAAATTCTGTGTTCTATATTCTCTTTTCTATTTTCTATATTCTGTGTTCTACATTCTATATTGTAAATTTTATATTCAGCATTCTGTATTCTATATTCTAAATTCTGTTTCTACATTCTATATTCTATATTCTATATTCAGTATAATGTATTCTATATTCTATATTCTGTGTTCTGCATCAGATGTACTAAATTCTCTATACTAGACCCTCTATTGTATATTCTATTCTATATACAGTGTTCTAAATTCTATATTCTAAAATCTGTATTTATTAATGTGTATTCTATAGTCTTAATTCTGTTTTATGCATTCAAAGCTCTAAATTCTGTGTCTTTATTCTTTTTTCCATATTCTATATTCAGTGTTCTATATTCTATATTCTGTTTTCTGTATTCTGCATTCCGTATTCTACAATGTATATTCTGTGTTCTAAATTTTATTTTCCAAATTCTATATGTAGTATTCTCTATTGTATATTCTATATGCTGTTTTCTAAATTCTGTATTCTAAATTCTATATTCTTTATTCTAAATTCTGTGTTCTGCATACCGTGTTCAAAATTCTGTGTTCTATATTCTCTATTCTGTATTCTATACTTTGTGTTCTTTATTCTTTATTCTATATCCTATATTCTGCATTCAGTTGTCTATATTGTATATTCTGTGTTCTACATTCTATATTCTAAATTCTATATTCAGTATTCTGTTTTATATATTCTAAATTCTGTGTTCTGTATTCTATGTTCTAAATTCTGGCTTCTATATTCTCCAGTCTATATTCTATATTTTGTGAACTCCATTCTTATTTCTACATTCTTTATTCTGCATTCCATATTCTATATTATATATTCTGTGTTCTACATTCTATATTCTAAATTCTATATTCCTTATTCCTCAGTATATATTCTATATTCAATGTTCTGCATTGTATATTCTAAATTCTACATTCAGTATTCTGTATTCTAAATACGAAATTCTGTGTTCTGCATTTCATGTTCTAAATTCTGTGTTCTATATTCTCTTTTCTATATTCTATATTCTGTGTCCTTCATTCAATATTCTAAATTCTATATTCAGTATTCTCTATTCTATATTCTAAATTCTGTGTTCTGCATACCATGTTCGTATTTCGGGATTCTGTATTCTGTTTCCATATTTTACATTCTGTGTTCTAAATTCTATATTCTGTATAATATATTCTGCATTATGTATTCAATATTGTATATTTTGTGTTCTACATTCTATATTCTAAATTCTATAATCTATATTCTAAATTCTGTGTTCTTTATTCCGTGTTCTTAATTCTGGGTTCTATAATCTCTTTTCTATATTCTATAGTCTGTGTTCGACATTCAATATTCTAAATTCTATATTTAGTATTCTCAATTCTATATTCAAATTCTGTGTTCTACATGCTATATTCTAAATTCTATATTCTATATTCAAAATTCTGTATTCTTCATTCCGTGTTCTAAATTCTGGGTTCTATATTCTCTATTCTATATTCTTTATTCTGTGTTCTTCATTCTATATTCTACATTCTATATTCTGCATTCCGTACTCTATATTCTATATACTGTGTTCTACATTCTATATTCAATATTCTATATTCATTATCCTGTATTCTATATTCTAAATTCTGTGCTTTGAATTCCATGTTCTAAATTCTGGGTTCTATATTCTCTATTATATATTCTATATTTTTTGTTTTCATTCTATATTGTACGTTCTATATTCTGCATTCCGTGTTATATATTCTATATTATGTTTTCTACATTCTATATTCTAAATTCTATATTCAGTATTCTGTATTCTATAATCTAAATTCTGTGTTCTGATTCAATTTTTAAATTCTGGGTTCTAAATTCTCTTTCATATATTCTATATTTTGTGTTCTTAGTTCTTTATTCTGCATTCTATATTCTGCATTCTGTATTTATGTTCTGTATTCTGTGTTCTACATCTACTTTCTAAATTCTATATTCTGTATTCTGTATTCAATATTCTACATTCTGTGTTCTGCATTCTATGTTCTAAATTTTATATTCAGTATACTTTATTCTATTTTCTAAATTTTTGGTTCTGCATTCCATGTTCTAAATCCTATATTCAGTATTCTGTATACTATATTCTAAATTCTGTGTTCCGCATTCTATGTTCTAAATTCTATATTCCGTATTCTGTATTATAAATTCTAAATTCTGTGTTCTGCATTCCATGTTGTAAATACTGGGTTGTCTATACTGTTTTCCATATTGTATAATCTGTGTTCTACATTCTATATTCTGTATTCTATATTCTGCATTCCTTATTCCATATTCTATATACTGTGTTTTACATTCTATATTCTAAATTCTATATTCTGTATTCCGTATTCTATATTCTGAACTCTGTGTTCTACATTTTATATTCTAAATTCTATATTCAGTGCTCTGTATTCTATATTCTATATTCTGTGTTCTGCATTCCATGTTCTAAATTCTGGGTTCTATATTTTCTATACTATATTCTATATTCTGTGTTCTATATTCTATATTCTAAATTCTATATTCATTATTCTGTATTCTATATTCTTAATTCTGTGTTCTACATTCTATATTCTAAATTCTATATTCAGTATTCTGTATTCTATATTCTTAATTCTCTGTTCTTCATTCCATGTTCTAAGTTCTGGGTCCTATACTCTCTATTATATATTCTATATTTGTGTTCTTCTTTCTATATTCTACATAGTATATTCTGCATTCCGTATCCTATATTCTATATTCTATGTTCTACATTCTAAATTCTAAAATCTATATTCAGTATTCTGTATTCTATTGTATAAATTCTTTGTTCTGCATTCCATTTCTAAATTGTGGTTTCTATATTCTCTATTCTATATTATATATTTGGGTCGTTCATTCTATATTCTACGTCCTATATTCTGCCATCCGTATTTTATATTCTATATTGTTTGTTCTATATTCTATATTCTAAATTCTATATTCAGTATTTTGTATTCTATATTCTCATTTGTGTGTTCTGCATTCCTTGTACTAAATTCTGGGTTCTCTATTCTCTATTCTCTATTCTCTATTCTGTGTTTACATTCTATATTCTAAATTCTATATTCAGTATTCTGTATTCTATATTCTAAATTCTGTGTTCTGCTTTCCTTTTTATAAATTCTATATTCAGTACTGTGCATTCTATATTCTAAATTCTGTGTTCTGCATTCTATTTTCTAAATTCTATATTCATTATTCTGTATATTATATTCTAAAATCTGTGTTCTGCATTCCATGTTCTAAATTCTGGGTTCTGTATTGTTTTCCATATTCTATATACTGTGTTCTTCATTCTATATTCTGTATTGTATATTATTTATGCCGTATTATATATTCTGTGTTCTTCATTCTATATTCTGTATTCTATATTCTGCATTCCGTATTCTATATTCTATATTCTGTGTTCTACATTTTATACTCTAAATTCTATATTCAGTATTCTGTATTGTATATTCCAAATTCTGTGTTCTGCATTGTATGTTCTAACCTTTGGGTTCTGTATTCTGTATTCCATATTCTATATTTTGTGTTCTATAGTCTATATTTGGTATTCAATATTCTGCATTCCGTATTCTATATTCTATATCCTGTGTTCTAAATTCTTTATTCAGTATTCTGTGTTTAATTTTCTAAATTCTGTGTTCTGCATTCCATGTTCTAAATTCTGGGTTTTATATTCACTATTGTATATACTACATTCTGTGTGCTACATTCTATATTATAAATTCTATATTCAGTATTCTGTATTCTATATTGTAAATTCTGTGTTTACATTCTATATTCTAAATTGCATATTCAGTATGCTGTATTCAATATTCTAAATTCTGAGTTCTGCTTTCCATGTTCCAAAAATCTGGCTTCAATATTTTCCTTGCTATTTTTTTTCTGTTTTGTACATTATATATTCTAAATTATTTATTCAGTATTATGTATTTTATATTCTTTATTCTATGTCCTACATAGAATTTTTTATTTGTTTATAAAGTATTCCGTATATTATGTTCTAAATTCTGTGTTCTATATTCTCTTTTCTATTTTCTATATTCTGTGTTCTACATTCTATATTGTAAATTTTATATTCAGCATTCTGTATTCTATATTCTAAATTCTGTGTTCTACATTCTATATTCTATATTCTATATTCAGTATAATGTATTCTATATTCTAAATTCTGTGTTCTGCATCACATGTTCTAAATTCTCGATACTATACTCTCTATTGTATATTCTATTCTATATTCTGTGTTCTACATTCTTTATTCAAAAATCTATATTTATTAATGTGTATTCTATAGTCTTAATTCTGTTTTCTGCATTCAAAGCTCTAAATTCTGTGTTCTATATTCTTTTTTCCATATTCTAGATTCAGTGTTCTATATTCTATATTCTGTATTCTGTATTCTGCTTTCCGTATTCTACAATGTATATTCTGTGTTCTAAATTTTATTTTCCAAATTCTATATGTAGTATTCTGTATTGTATATTCTATATGCTGTTTTCTAAATTCTGTATTCTAAATTCTATATTCTTTATTCTAAATTCTGTGTTCTGCATACCGCGTTCAAAATTCTGTGTTCTATATTCTCTATTCTGTATTCTATAATATGTGTTCTTCATTGTATATTCTATATCCTATATTCTGCTTTCAGTTGTCTATATTGTATATTCTGTGTTCTACATTCTATATTCTAACTTCTATATTCAGTATTCTGTTTTATATATTCTAAATTCTGTGTTCTGTATTCTATGTTCTATATTCTGGCTTCTATATTCTCCAGTCTATATTCTATATTTTGTGAACTCCATTCTTATTTCTACATTCTTTATTCTGCATTCCATATTCTATATTAAATATTCTGTGTTCTACATTCTATATTCTAAATTCTATATTCCTTATTCCGTAGTATATATTCTATATTCTATGTTCTGCATTGTATATTCTAAATTCTACATTCAGTATTCTGTATTCTAAACACTAAATTCTGTGTTCTGCATTTCATGTTCTAAATTCTGTGTTCTATATTCTCTTTTCTATATTCTATATTCTGTGTCCTTCATTCAATATTCTAAATTCTATATTCAGTATTCTCTATTCTATATTCTAAATTCTGTGTTCTGCATACCATGTTCGTATTTCGGGATTCTGTATTCTGTTTCCATATTTTACATTCTGTGTTCTAAATTCTATATTCTGTATAATATATTCTACATTATGTATTCAATATTGTATATTTTGTGTTCTACATTCTATATTCTAAATTCTATAATCTATATTCTAAATTCTGTGTTCTTTATTCCGTGTTCTTAATTCTGGGTTCTATAATCTCTTTTCTATATTCTATATTCTGTGTTCGACATTCAATATTCTAAATTCTATATTTAGCATTCTCAATTCTATATTCAAAATTCTGTGTTCTACATGCTATATTCTAAATTCTATATTCTATATTGAAAATTCTGTATTCTTCATTCCGTGTTCTAAATTCTGGGTTCTATATTCTCTATTCTATATTCTATATTCTGTGTTCTTCATTCTATATTCTACATTCTATATTCTGCATTCGTATTCTATATTCTATATACTGTGTTCTACATTCTATATTCAAAATTCAATATTCATTATCCTGTATTCTATATTCTAAATTCTGTGCTTTGAATGCCATGTTCTAAATTCTGGGTTCTATATTCTCTATTATATATTCTATATTTTTTGTTCTTCATTCTATATTGTACGTTCTATATTCTGCATTCCGTGTTATATATTCTATATTATGTTTTCTACATTTTATATTCTAAATTCTACATTCAGTATTCTGTATTCTATAATCTAAATTCTGTGTTCTGATTCAATTTTTAAATTCTGGTTTCTAAATTCTCTTTTATATATACTATATTTTATGTTCTAGTTCTTTAATCTGCATTCTATATTCTGCATTCTGTATTTATGTTCTGTATTCTGTGTTCTACATCTACTTTCTAAATTCTATATTCTGTATTCTGTATTCAATATTCTACATTCTGTGTTCTGCATTCAATGTTCTAAATTCTGGGTTCTGTATTCTGTTTTCCATATTCTATATTCTGTGTTCTATATTCTATATTCTGTATTCTATATTCTGCATTCCGTATCCTATACTCTATATTCTGTGTTCTTCATTCTATTATCCAAATTCTATTTTCAGTATTCTGTATTATATATTCAAAATTCTGTGTTCTGCATTCCATGTTCTAAATTCTGTGTTCTATATTGTCTTTTCTATATTCTATATTCTGTGTTCTACATTCAATATTCTAAATTCTATATTCAGTATTCTGTATTGTATATTCTAAATTCTGTGTTCTGCATACCATGTTCAAATTTCGGGGTTCTGTATTCTGTTTCCATATTTTATATTCTGTGTTCTAATTTCTATATTCTGTATAATATATTCTGCATTATGTATTCTATATTCTATATTTTGTGTTCTACATTCTATATTCTAAATTTTATATTCAGTATTCTTTATTCTATTTTCTATATTCTGGGTTCTGCATTCCATGTTCTAAATCCTATATTCAGTATTCTGTATTCTATATTCTAAATTCTGTGTTCCGCATTCTATGTTCTAAATTCTATATTCCGTATTCTGTATTATAAATTCTAAATTCTGTGTTCTGCATTCCATGTTGTAAATACTGGGTTCTCTATTCTGTTTTCCATATTGTATATTCTGTGTTCTACATTCTATATTCTGTATTCTATATTCTGCATTCCGTATTCCATATTCTATATATTGTGTTTTACATTCTATATTCTAAATTCTATATTCTGTATTCCGTATTCTATATTCTGAACTCTGTGTTCTACATTCTATATTCTAAATTCTATATTCAGTGGTCTGTATTCTATATTCTAAATTCTGTGTTCTGCATTACATGCTCTAAATTTTGGCTTCTATATTCTCTATTCTATATTCTATATGCTGTGTTCTACATTCTATATTCTGAATTGTATATTGAGGTTTCTGTATTCTATATTCTAAATTCTGTGTCCTGAATTCCATTTTCTAAATTCTGGTTTCTATATTCTCTATTCTATTTTCTGAGTTGTATATTCTATATTCTAAATTCTATATTCAGTATTCTGAATTCTATATTCTAAATTTTGTGTTCTACATCCGTGTTCTAAATTTTGGGTTCTATATTCTCTATTCTATATTCTATACATTGTGTTCTTCATTCCATATTCTACATACCATATTCTGCATTCCGTATTCTATATTCTATATTCTGTGTTCTACATTCTATATTCTAAAAACTATATTCAGTCTTCTGTATTGTATATTCTAAATTCTTTGTTCTGCACTCCATTTCTTAATTCTGGGTTCTATATTCTCAATTCATTTCTATATTTTTTGTTTACATTCTATATTGTACGTTCTATTTTCTGCATTCCGTGTTTTATATTCTATATTATGTTTTCAACATTCTATATTCTAAATTCTATATTCAGTATTCTGAATTCTATATACTAAATTCTGTGTTCTGCATTCCATGTTCTAAATTCTGGGTTCTATATTTTCTATACTATATTCTATATTCTGTGTTCTATATTCTATATTCTAAATTCTATATTCATTATTCTGTATTCTATATTCTTAATTCTGTGTTCTACATTCTATATTCTAAATTCTATATTCAGTATTCTGTATTCTATATTCTTAATTCTCTGTTCTTCATTCCATGTTCTAAGTTCTGGGTCCTATACTCTCTATTATATATTCTATATTTGTGTTCTTCATTCTATATTCTACATAGTATATTCTGCATTTCGTATCCTATATTCTATATTCTATGTTCTACATTCTAAATTCTAAAATCTATATTCAGTATTCTGTATTCTATAGTATAAATTCTCTGTTCTGCATTCCATTTCTAAATTGTGGTTTCTATATTCTCTATTCTATATTATATATTTGGGTCGTTCATTCTATATTTTACGTCCTATATTCTGCCATCCGTATTTTATATTCTATATTGTTTGTTCTATATTCTATATTCTAAATTCTATATTCAGTATTTTGTATTCTATATTCTAATTTGTGTGTTCTGCATTCCATGTACTAAATTCTGGGTTCTCTGTTCTCTATTCTCTATTCTATATTCTGTGTTTACATTTTATATTCTAAATTCTATATTCAGTATTCTGTATTCTATATTCTAAATTCTGTGTTCTGCTTTCCTTTTTATAAATCCTATATTCAGTACTGTGCATTCTATATTCTAAATTCTGTGTTCTGCATTCTATTTTCTAAATTCTATATTCATTATTCTGTATATTATATTCTAAAATCTGTGTTCTAAATTCCATGTTCTAAATTCTGGGTTCTGTATTGTTTTCCATGTTCTATATACTGTGTTCTTCATTCTATATTCTGTATTGTATATTATTTATGCCGTATTATATATTCTGTGTTCTTCATTCTATATTCTGTATTCTATATTCTGCATTCCGTATTCTATATTCTATATTTTGTCTTCTACATTTTATACTCTAAATTCTATATTCAGTATTCTGTATTGTATATTCCAAATTCTGTGTTCTGCATTGTATGTTCTAAACTTTGGGTTCTGTATTCTGTATTCCATATTCTATATTTTGTGTTCTATAGTCTATATTTGGTATTCAATATTCTGCATTCCGTATTCTATATTCTATATCCTGTGTTATAAATTCTATATTCAGTATTCTGTGTTTTATTTTCTAAATTCTGTGTTCTGCATTCCATGTTCTAAATTCTGGGTTATATATTCACTATTGTATATACTACATTCTGTGTGCTACATTCTATATTATAAATTCTATCTTCAGTATTCTGTATTCTATATTCTAAATTCTGTGTTTACATTCTATATTCTAAATTGCATATTCAGTATGCTGTATTCTATATTCTAAATTCTGAGTTCTGCTTTCCATGTTCCAAAATCTGGCTTCAATATTTTCCTTGCTATTTTTTTTCTGTTTTCTACATTATATAATCTAAATTATTTATTCAGTATTATGTATTTTATATTCTATATTCTATGTCCTACATAGAATTTTTTAATTGTTTATAAAATATTCCGTATATTATGTTCTAAATTCTGGGTTCTATATTCTCTTTTCTATTTTCTATATTCTGTGTTCTACATTCTACATTGTAAATTTTATATTCAGCATTCTGCATTGTATATTCTAAATTCTGTGTTCTACATTCTATATTCTATATTCTATATTCAGTATAATGTATTCTATATTCTAAATTCTGTGTTCTGCATCACATGTTCTAAATTCTCGATACTATACTCTCTATTGTATATTCTATTCTATATACTGTGTTCTAAATTCTATATTCTAAAATCTATTTTTATTAATGTGTATTCTATAGTCTTAATTCTGTTTTCTGCATTCAAATCTCTAAATTCTGTGTTCTATATCCTTTTCTCCATATTCTATATTCAGTGTTCTATATTCTATATTCTGTATTCTGTATTCTGCTTTCCGTATTCTACAATGTATATTCTGTGGTCTAAATTTTATTTTCCAAATTCTATATGTAGTATTCTGTATTGTATATTCTATATGCTGTTTTCTAAATTCTGTATTCTAAATTCTATATTCTTTATTCTAAATTCTGTGTTCTGCATACCGTGTTCAAAATTCTGTGTTCTATATTCTCTATTCTGTATTCTATAATTTGTGTTCTTCATTCTATATTCTATATCCTATATTCTGCATTCAGTTGTCTATATTGTATATTCTGTGTTCTACATTCTATATTCTAAATTCTATATTCAGTATTCTGTTTTATATATTCTAAATTCTGTGTTCTGTATTCTATGTTCTAAATTCTGGCTTCTATATTCTCCAGTCTATATTCTATATTTTGTGAACTCCATTCTTATTTCTACATTCTTTATTCTGCATTCCATATTCTATATTATATATTCTGTGTTCTACATTCTATATTCTAAATTCTATATTCCTTATTCCGTAGTATATATTCTATATTCTATGTTCTGCATTATATATTCTAAATTCTACATTCAGTATTCTGTATTCTAAATACGAAATTCTGTGTTCTGCATTTCATGTTCTAAATTCTGTGTTCTATATTCTCTTTTCTATATTCTATATTCTGTGTCCTTCATTCAATATTCTAAATTCTATATTCAGTATTCTCTATTCTATATTCTAAATTCTGTGTTCTGCATACCATGTTCGTATTTCGGGATTCTGTATTCTGTTTCCATATTTTACATTCTGTGTTCTAAATTCTATATTCTGTATAATATATTCTGCATTATGTATTCAATATTTTATATTTTGTGTTCTACATTCTATATTCTAAATTCTATAATCTATATTCTAAATTCTGTGTTCTTTATTCCGTGTTCTTAATTCTGGGTTCTATATTCTCTTTTCTATATTCTATATTCTGTGTTCGACATTCAATATTCTAAATTCTATATTTAGTATTCTCAATTCTATATTCAAAATTCTGTGTTCTACATGCTATATTCTAAATTCTATATTCTATATTCAAAATTCTGTATTCTTCATTCCGTGTTCTAAATTCTGGGTTCTATATTCTCTATTCTTTATTCTGTGTTCTTCATTCTATATTCTACATTCTATATTCTGCATTCCGTATTCTATATTCTATATACTGTGTTCTACATTCTATATTCAATATTCTATATTCATTATCCTGTATTCTATATTCTAAATTCTGTGCTTTGAATTCCATGTTCTAAATTCTGGGTTCTATATTCTCTATTATATATTCTATATTTTTTGTTCTTCATTCTATATTGTACGTTCTATATTCTTCATTCCGTGTTATATATTCTATATTATGTTTTCTACATTCTATATTCTAAATTCTATATTCAGTATTCTGTATTCTATAATCTAAATTCTGTGTTCTGATTCAATTTTTAAATTCTAGTTTCTAAAATCTCTTTTATATATTCTATATTGTGTGTTCTTATTTCTTTATTCTGCATTTTATATTCTGGATTCTGTATTTATGTTCTGTATTCTGTGTTCTACATCTACTTTCTATATTCTATATTCTGTATTCTGTATTCAATATTCTACATTCTGTGTTCTGCATTCTATGTTCTAAATTCTGGGTTCTGTATTCTGTTTTCCATATTCTATATTCTGTGTTCTATATTCTATATTCTGTATTCTATATTCTGCATTCCATATTCTATACTCTATATTCTGTGTTCTTCATTCTATTATCCAAATTCTATATTCAGTATTCTGTATTCTATATTCTAAATTCTGTGTTCTGCATTCCATGTTCTAAATTCTGTGTTCTATATTGTCTTTTCTATATTCTATATTCTGTGTTCTACATTCAATATTCTAAATTCTATATTCAGTATACTCTATTGTATATTCTAAATTCTGTGTTCTGCATACCATGTTCAAATTTCGGGGTTCTGTATTCTGTTTCCATATTTTATATTCTGTGTTCTAATTTCTATATTCTGTATAATATATTCTGCATTATGTATTCTATATTCTATATTTTGTGTTCTACATTCTATATTCTAAATTTTATATTCAGTATTCTTTATTCTATTTTCTAAATTCTGGGTTCTGCATTCCATGTTCTAAATCCTATATTCAGTATTCTGTATTCTATATTCTAAATTCTGTGTTCCGCATTCTATGTTCTAAATTCTATATTCCGTATTCTGTAATATAAATTCTAAATTCTGTGTTCTGCATTCCATGTTGTAAATACTGGGTTCTCTATTCTGTTTTCCATATTGTATAATCTGTGTTCTACATTCTATATTCTGTATTCTATATTCTGCATTCCGTATTCCATATTCTATATATTGTGTTTTACATTCTATTTTCTAAATTCTATATTCTGTATTCCGTATTCTATATTCTGAACTCTGTGTTCTACATTCTATATTCTAAATTCTATATTCAGTGGTCTGTATTCTATATTCTATATTCTAAATTCTGCATACCATTTTCTAAATTCTGGGATCTATAATCTATATTCTATATTCTATAGTCTGTGTTATATATTCTATATTCTAAATACTATATTCAGCATTCTGTATTCTATATTATAAATTCTGTGTTCTACATTCTATATTCTAAGTTGTATATTCAGTATTCTGTATTCTATATTCTAAATTCTGAGTTCTGCTTTTCATGTTCCAAAATCAGTCTTCAATATCCCCTAAGCTAAATTTTTATTCTGTTTTCTGCATTCTATATTCTAAATTATATATTCAGTATTATGTATTTTATATTCTATATTCTGTCCTCTACATTCAATTTTTTAATTGCTTATTAAGTATTCTGTATTATATATTCTAAATTATGTGTTCTGCATTCCATATTCTAAATTCTGTTTTCTGTATTCTTTTTTCCATATTCTATATTCTGTTTACTACATTCTATATTCTGTATTCTGTACTCTGCATTCCGTATTCTACATACAATATTCTGTGTTCTACATTCTATTTCTAAATTCTATATTCAGCATTCCGTATGCTATATTCTAAATTCTGTGTTCTGCATTCCATGTTCTAAATTCTGGTTTCTACATTGTCTACTCTATATTCTATATTGTGTGTTTTTCATTCTAGATTTTACATGCAATATTTTGCATTCCATATACTATATTCTATATTTTGTGTTCTACATTCTATTTTCTAAATTCTATACCCAGTATTCCGTATTCTATATTCTAAATTCTCTGTTCTGCATTCCATGTTCTAAATTTGGGTTCTATATCCTCTTTTCTCTATTCTATATCCTGTGTTCCACATTCTATAGTCTAAATCCTATATTCAGCGTTCTGTATTCTATATTCTAAATTATGTGTTCTGCATTCCATGTTTTAAATTCTGGGTTCTATACTCTGTTTTCCATATTTTATATTCTGTATTCTACATTCTATATTCTGTATTCTATATTCGGCATTCCGTTTTCTACATTATATATTCTGTGTTCTACTTTCTATTTTCAAAATTCTATATTCAGTATTCAGTATTCTATATTCTAAATTCTGTGTTCTGCATTCCATGTTGTAAATTGTCTTTTCTATATTCTGTATTCTGTGTTCTTCTTTCTATATTCTAAATTCTATATTTAGTATTTTGTATTCTATATTATTAATTCTGTTCTCTGCATTCAATTTCTAAATTCTGGGTTCTATATGCTCTTTTATTTATTCTATATACTGTGTTGTTCATTCTAGATTCTTCATACTAAATTTTGAATTCCGTATTCTATATTCTATATTCTGTGTTCTAAATTCTATATTCTAAATTCTATATTCCGTATTCTGTATTCTATATTCTAAATTCTGTGTTTTGTATTCCATGTTGTATATTCTGGCTTCTATATTCTTTATACTATATTCTAAATTCTGTGTTTGCATTCTATATTCTAAATTGCATATTCAGTATGCTGTATTCTATATTCTAAAATCTAAGTTCTGCTTTCCATGTTCCAAAATCTGGCTTCAATATTTTCCTTGCTATTTTTTTTCTGTTTTCTACATTATATATTCTAAATTATTTATTCAGTATTATGTATTTTATATTCTATATTCTATGTCCTAC
Organism: Vicugna pacos; assembly: GCF_048564905.1. Taxonomy (NCBI): domain Eukaryota; kingdom Metazoa; phylum Chordata; class Mammalia; order Artiodactyla; family Camelidae; genus Vicugna; species Vicugna pacos. The sequence goes on from NW_027328871.1 coordinate 4,255,915, forward strand.
ATAGAATTTTTTAATTTTTTATAAAATATTCCGTATATTATGTACTAAATTCTGTGTTCTATATTCTCTTTTCTATTTTCTATATTCTGTGTTCTACATTCTATATTGTAAAGTTTATATTCAGCATTCTGTATTCTATATTCTAAATTCTGTGTTCTACATTCTATATTCTAAATTCTATATTCAGTGTTCTGTATTCTATATTCTAAATTCTGTGTTCTGCATTCCATGTCCTAAATTCCCGGTTCTGTATTCTGTTCTCCATATTCTGCATTCTGTGTTCTATATTCCATATTCTGTAGTCTATTTTCGGCATTCCGTATTCTATATTCCATATTCTGTGTTCTAAATTCTATATTCTATATTCTATATTCAGTATTCCGTATTCTATATTCTATACCCTGTGTTCTATATTTTATATTCTAAATTCCATATTCAGTATTCCGTATTCTATATTCTATATTCTGGGTTCTTCATTCCATGGTCTAAAATCTATATTCAGTATTCTTTATTCTATATTTTAAATTTTGATTTTGCATTCCATGTTCTAAATTCTATATTCAGTATAAATAATCTATATTCTAATTTCTGTGTTCTGCATTCTATTTTCTTAATTCAGTTTACTGTATTCTGTTTTCCATATTCTATATACTGTGTTCTAGATTGTATATTCTGTATTCTATATTCTGCATTCCGTATTCTATATTCTATATTCTGTGTTCTACATTCTATATTCTAAATACATATTTCAGTGTTCTGTATTCTATATTCTTAATTCTGTGTTCTGCATTCCATGTTGTAAATTCTGGGTTCTGTATTCTGTTTTCCATATTCTAAATTCTGTGTTCTATATTCTATATTCTGTATTCTATATTCTGCATTCCGTATTCTATATTCTATATTCTGTGTTCTATATTCTATATTCTAATTTCTATATTCAGTATTCTGTATTCTACATTGTAAATTCTGTGTTCTGCATTCCATTTTCTAAATTCTGGGTTCTATAAACTTTATCCTATATTCTATATTCTGTGTTCTACATTCTATATTCTAAATACTATATTCAGTATTCCATGTTCTATATTCTAAATTCTGTGTTCTACATTCTATATTCTATATTCTATATCCAGTATTCTGTATTCTATATTCTAAATTCTGTGTTCTGCATTCCATGTTCCAAATTCAGGGTTCTATAAATTTTATTCTATATTCTATATTCTGTGTTCTCCACTATATTCTAAATACTATATTCAGTATTCTGTGTTCTATATTCTAAATTCTGTGTTCTACATTCTATATTCTATATTCTATATCCAGTATTCTGTATTCTATATTCTTAATTCTGTGTTCTGCATTCCATGTTCTAAATTTTGAGTTCTATATTCTCTATTCTATATTTTATATTCTGTGTTCTACATTCTATATTCTAAATTTTGTATTCAGTATTCTGTATTCTATATTCTAAATTCTGTGTTCTACATTCTATATTTTAAATTCTATATTCAGTAGTCTGTGTTCTATATTCTAAATTCTGTGTTCTGCATTCCATGTTCTAAATTCTATATTCAGTATTCTGTATTGTATATTCTAAATTCTATGTTATGCATTCTATGTTATAAATTCTATATTCAGTATTCCGTATGCTATATTATAAATTCTGGGTTCTGCATTCCATGTTCTAAATTCTGGGATCTATAATCTATATTCTATATTCTATACTCTGTGTTCTACATTCTATAATCTAAATACTATATTCAGCTTCCTGTATTCTATATTATAAATTCTGTGTTCTACATTCTATATTCTAAATTCTATATTCAGTATTATTTAATCTATATTCTAAATTCTGTGTTCTGCATAGCATGTTCTTTATTCTGGATTCTATATTCTGTATTCTACATTCTATATTCTGTGTTCTGCATTCTATATTCTAAATTCTATATTCAGTATTCTTTTTTCTATATTCTAAATTCTCTGTTCTACATTCTATATTCTAAATTGTATATTCAGTATGCTGTATTCTATATTCTAAATTCTTAGTTCTGCTTTCCATGTTCCAAAATCTGGCTTCAATATTTCCTAAGCTATTTTTTTATTCTGTTTTCTCCATTCTATATTCTAAATTATTTATTCAGTATTCTGTATTTCATATTCTATATTCTGTGTTCTACATAGAATTTTTTAATTATTTATATAGTATTCTATATATTATATTCTCAATTCTGTGTTCTGCATTCCATGTTCTAAATTCTGGGTTCTATATTCTCTTTTCTATTTTCTATATTCTGTGTTCTACATTGTATATTGTAAATTTTATATTCAGCATTCTGTATTCTATATTCTAAATTCTGTGTTCTACATTCTATATTCTATATTCTATATTCAGTATAATGTACTCTATATTCTAAATTCTGTGTTCTGCATTACATGTTCTAAATTCTCGATTCTATACTCTCTATTGTATATTCTATATTCTATATTCTGTGTTCTACATTCTATATTCTAAATTCTATATTCATTAATGTGTATTCTATACACTTAATTCTGTGTTCTGCATTCCAAGTTCTAAATTCTGGGTTCTATATTCTGTTTTCCATATTTTAATTCTGTGTTCTACATTCTATGTTCTAAATTTTATATTCAGTATTATGTATTGTATAATCTAAATTCTGTGTTCTGCATTCCATGTTCTAAATTCTCTATTCTATATTCTGTGTTCTACTTTATATATTCTTAATTATATATTCTGTATTCAGTATTCTATATTCTAAATTCTGTGTTCTGCATTCCATGTTCTAAATTCTGGTTTCTACATTCTCTATTCTATATTCTATATTGTGTGTTTTTCATTCTAGGTTTTACATACAATATTTTGCATTCCGTATACTATATTCTATATTTTGTGTTCTACATTCTATTTTCTAAATTCTATACCCAGTATTCCGTATTCTATATTCTAAATTCTCTGTTCTGCATTCCATGTTCTAAATTTGGGTTCTATATCCTCTTTTCTATATTCTATATCCTGTGTTCCACATTCTATAGTCTAAATCCTATATTCAGCGTTCTGTATTCTATATTCTAAATTATGTGTTCTGCATTCCATGTTTTAAATTCTGGGTTCTATACTCTGTTTTCCATATTTTATATTCTGTATTCTACATTCTATATTCTGTATTCTATATTCGGCATTCCGTTTTCTACATTATATATTCTGTGTTCTACTTTCTATTTTCAAAATTCTATATTCAGTATTCTGTATTCTATATTCTAAATTCTGTGTTCTGCATTCCATGTTGTTAATTGTCTTTTCTATATTCTGTATTCTGTGTTCTTCTTTCTATATTCTAAATTCTATATTTAGTATTTTGTATTCTATATTATTAATTCTGTTCTCTGCATTCAATTTCTTAATTCTGGGTTCTATATTCTCTTTTATATAATCTATATACTGTGTTCTTCATTCTAGATCCTTCATACTAAATTTTGAATTCCTTATTCTATATTCTATATTCTGTGTTCTAAATTCTATATTCAAAATTCTATATTCCGTATTCTGTATTCTATATTCTAAATTCTGTGTTTTGTATTCCATGTTGTATATTCTGGCTTCTATATTCTTTATTCTATATTCTAAATTCTGTGTTCTGCATTCCATGTTGTAAATTCTATATTCAGTATTCTGTGTTCTATATTCTATATTGTGTGTTCTGCATTCTATATTCTAAATTCTATATTTGGTATTCTGTATTCTATATTCTTAATTCTGTGATCTGGTTTGCATGTTCTAAATTCTGGGTTCTATATTCTCTATTCTATATTCTAAATTTTGTGCATTTCATTCTATATTCTACAATATATATTCTGTATTAGTTATTCTATATTCTTTTTTTCGGTGTTCTACATTCCATATTCTAAATTCTATATGCACTATTCTGTATTCTATATACTGAATTCTGTGTTCTGCATTCCATGTTCTAAATTCTGGGTTCTATACACTTTATTCTATATTCTATATTCTGTGTTCTACATTCTATATTCTAAATTCCATATTCAGTGTTCTTTATTGTACATTCTAAATTCTGGGTTCTGATTCCATGTACTAAATTCTGGGTTCTACATTCTCTATTCTATTTTCTATATTCTGTGTTTTACATTTTATATTCTAAATTCTATATTCAGTAATCTGTATTCCATATTCTAAATTCTGTGTTCTTCATTCTATATTCAAAATTCTATATTCAGTATTCTGTATTGTATGTTCTAAATACCGTGTTCTGCATTCAATGTTCTAAATTCTGTGTTCTGCATTCCAAGTTCTTAGGTCTGGGATCTATAATCTATATTCTATATTCTGTGTTCTACATTCTACATTCTAAATTCTATATTCAGTATTATTTAATCTATATTCTTAATTCTGTGTTCTGCATAGCATGTTCTTTATTCTGGATTCTATATTCTGTATTCTACATTCTATATTCTGTGTTCTACATTCTATATTCTAAATTCTATATTCAGTATTCTTTATTCTATATTCTAAATTCGGTGTTCTACATTCTATATTCTAAATAGTATATTCAGTATTCTGTATTCTATATTCTAAATTCTGTGTTCAGCATTCCATGTTCTGAATTCTGATTTCTGTATTCTGTTTCCATATTCTATATTCTGTGTTCTACATTGTATAATATAAATTCTATGTTCAGTGTTCTGTAATCTATATTCTTAATTCTGTGTTCTGCATTCCATGTTCTAATTTCTCTATTCTATAATCTATATCCTATGTTCTACTTTCTATATTCTAAATTCTATGTTCAGTATTCTGTATTCTATATTCTAAATTCTGTGTTCTGCATTCCATGTTCTAAATTCTCTATTCTATAATCTATATTCTGTGTTCTACTTTCTATATACTTAATTTTATATTCAGTATTCTGTATTCTTTATTTTAAATTCTGTGTTCTACATTTTAAATTCTAAATCCTATATTTGGTATAATGTATTCTATATTCTAAATTCTGTGTTCTTCATTCCATGATCTATTTTCTGGGTTCTATAATCTCTTTTCCTTATTTTATATTCTGTTTCCAAATTCTATATTCTGCATTCCGTATTCTACATTATATATTCTGTGTTCTACCTTTTATTCCAAATTCTATATTCAGTATTCTGTATTCTCTATTCTAAATTAAGTGTTCTGCATTCCATGTTCTAAATTCTCTATTCTCTATTCTATATTCTGTGTTCTAATTTCTATATTCCAAATTCTATATTCAGTATTCTGTATTCTATATTCTGAATTCTGTATTCTGCATTCTATGTTCTAAATTCTATGTTCAGTATACTGTATTATATATTCTAAATTCTGTGTTCCGCATTCCATGTTCTAAATTCTGGGTTCTTTATTCTGTATTCTATATTCTATATTCTGTGTTCTACATACTATATTCTAATTTCTATATTCAGTATTCTGTATTCTATATTCTAAATTCTGTGGTGTGCATTCCATGTTCTAAATTCTGGCTTCTATATTCTCTATCCTATATTCTATACTTTGTGTTCTTCATTCTATATTCTAAATTCTATATTCTGCATTCCGTATTCTATTTTCTTTATACTGTGTTCTACATTCTATATTCTAAATTCTATCTTCATTATTCTGTATTCTATATTCTAAATTCTGTGTTCTACATTCCATGTTCTAAATTCTGGGTTCTGTATTCTGTTTTACATGTTTTATATTTTGTGTTCTACATTCTATATTCTGTATTCAATATTCTGCATTCCGTATTCTAAATTCTATTTCTGTGTTCTTCATTCTAATTTCTGGGTTCTGCATTCCATGTTCTAAATTCTGTGTTCTGTATTCTTCATTCTCTATTCTTTATTCTGTGTTCTGCATTCTCTATTCTACATTCTCTATTCTGTATTCTATATTCTACATTCTGTGTTCTGCATTCAATGTTCTAATTTCTGGTTTCTGTATTCTGTATTCTATATTCTGTTTTGTACATTCTAAAGTATACATTCTATATTCTGTATTCTGTACTCTATATTCTAAATTCCGTGTTCTGAATTCTACGTTCTAAACTCTGGGTTCTGTATTCTGTTTTCTATATTCTATATTCTGTGTTATACATTCTATATTCAACATTCTGTATACTCTATTCTATATACTAAATTCTGTTTTCTGAATTCCATGTTCTAAATAATGGGTTCTGCATTGTGTATTCTATATTCTATAATCTGTGTTGTATATTCTGTGTTATACATTCTATATTCAGTATTCAATATTCTAAAATCTAAATTCTGTGTTCTGAATTACAACTTGTATAATCAAGTTTCTGCATTCTGTATTCTATATTCTAAATTCTGTGTTCTACATTCTGTATTCTACATTGTATATTATGTATTCTGTATCCTATATTCTATATTATGCGTTCTGATTTCCATGTTCTAAATTCTGGGTTCTGTATTCCGTAATCTGTATTCAATATTCTGTGTTCTACATTCGGTATTGTACATTCTATATACTGTATTCTATATTATAAATTCTGTGTACAACATTCTATATACCACATAATATTTCGGTATACTTTATTATATATTCTGTGTTCTGAATTCCTTGTTCTAAATTCTGCATACTGCATTCTGTATTCTATATTCTATATTCTGTGTTCTATATTCTATATTCTACATTCTATTCCTTTATTCTATATTATGTATTGTGTGTTCTGAATTCCATGTTCTGAATCCTGCGTTCTGTATGCTGTATTCCATATTTTGTGTTTTGAATTCTATGTTCTAAATTCTATATTCAGCATTCTGTAATCTAAAGTCTTAATTCTGTGTTCTGCATTCTATGGTCTAAATTCTGGGTTCTGTATTCTGTTTTCCATATTCCATATTCTGTGTTCTATATTCTATATTCTGTATTCCGTATTCTATATTCTATACTCTGTGTTCTACATTCTATATTCTGCATACTGTATTCAGTATACTGTATTCTATATTCTAAATTCTGTGTTCTGCACCCATGTTCTAAATCCTGGGTTCTATATTTTCTTATCTATATTCTATATTCTGTGCTCTATATTCTACATTCTAAATTCTATATTCAGTATTCTGTATTTTATATTCTTTATTAAGTGTTCTACATTCTATATTGTAAGTTCTATATTCAATATTCTGTATTCTATATTCTTAATTCTATGTTCTGCATTCCGGGTTCTAAGTTCTGTGTTCTATTCTCTCTAGTATATATTCTATATTTGTGTTCTTCATTCTACATTCTACAAAGTATATTCTGCATTCCGTATTCTATATTCTATATTCTACGTTCTACATTCTATATTCTAAAATATTTATTCAGTTTTCTGAATTCTATATTCTAAATTCTCTGTTCTGCATTAGATTTCTAAATTCTGGTTGCTATATTCTCTATTCTATTTTCTATATTTTGTGTTCTTCATTCTATATTCTACCTTCTTTATTCTGCATTCCGTATTTTATATTCTATATTCTGTGTTCTATTTCTATATTCTAAATTCTATATTCACTATTTTGTATTCTATATTATAATTTTTGTGATCTGCATTCCATGTTCTAAATTCTGGGTTCTATATTCTCTATTCTATGTTATATATTCTGTGTTCTACATTCTATATTCTAAATTCTATATTCAGTATTGTTTATTCTATGTTCTTAATTCTGTGTCTGAATTCTATGTTCTAAATTCTATATTCAGTATTCTGTATATCATATTCTAAATTCTGTGTTCTGCAATCCATGTTCTAAATTCTGTTTTCTGTAATCTGTTTTCCATTTTTTATATTCTGTGTTCTTCATTCTATATTCTGTATTGTATATTCTTTATGCTGTATTCTCTATTCTGTGTTTTTCATTCTATATTCTGTATTCTATATTCGGCATTCCGTATTCTATATTCTATATTCTGTGTTCTACTTTCTATACTCTAAATTCTATATTCAGTATTCTTTATTGTATATTCCAAATTCTGTGCTCTGCAATCCATGTTCTAAATTCTGGTTGCTGTATTCTGTTTTCCATTTTTTATATTCTGTGTTCTACATTCTATATTGTGTATTGTATATTCTTTATGCCGTATTCTCTATTCTGAGTTTTTCATTCTATATTCTGTATTCCATATTCTGCATTCCGTATTCTATATTCTATATTCTGTGTTCTACATTCTGTACTCTAAATTCTATATTCAGTTTTCTCTATTCTATATTCAAAATTCTGTGTTCTACATTGTATATTCTAAATTCTATATTCTATATTCAAAATTCTGTGTTCTTCATTCCGTGTTCTAAATTCTGGGTTCTATATTCTCTATTCTATATTCTTTATTGTGTGTTCTTCATTCTATATTCTACATTCTATATTCTAAATTCTATATTCTATATTCCAAATTCTGTGTTCTGCATTTCATATTCTAAATTCTGGGTTATGTATTCTGTATTCCATATTTTATATTTTGTGTTCTATATTCTATATTTGGTATTCTTTTTTCTGTATTCCGTATTCTATATTATATATCCTGTGTTCTAAATCCTATATTCAGTATTCTGTATTTTATTTTCTAAATTTTGTGTTCTGCATTCCATGTTCTAAATTCTGGGTTCTATATTCTCTATTATATATACTATATTCTGTGTGCTACATTCTATATTCTAAATTCTATATTCATTATTCTGTATTCAATATTCTAAATTCTGTGTTCTGCATTCCATGTTCTAAATTCTACATTCAGTATTCTGTATTCTATATTCTAAATTCTGGTTTCTGCATTCTATGTTCTAAACTCTATATTAAGTATTCTGTGTTCTATTTTCTAAATTCTGTGTTCTGCAATCCATGTTTTAAATTCTGGGTTCTGTATTTTGTTTTACATATTTTATGTTTTGTGTTGTACATTCTAAATTCTGTATTCAATATTCTGCATTCTGTATTCTAAATTGTATTTCTGTGTTCTACATTCTAAATTCTGTGTTCTGCATTCCATGTTCTAAATTCAATATTCAGTATTCTGTATTCTATATTCTAAATGCTGTGTTCTGCATTCTATGTTCTAAATTCTATATTCAGTATTCTGTATTCTATATTCTATATTCTGTGTTCTGCATTCCATGTTCTAAATTCTGGGTTCTGTATTCTCTTTTCCATATTCTATATTCTGTTTTCTACATTCTATATTCTGTATTCTATATTCTGCATTCCGTATTCTTTAATCTATATTCTGTGTACTACATTCTGTGCTCTAAAATCTATATTCAGTATTCTCTATTCTATATTCAAAATTCTGTGTTCTAAATTGTATATTGTAAATTCTATATTCTATATTCAAAATTCTGTGTTCTTCATTCCGTGTTCTAAATTCTGTTTTCTATATTCTCTATCCTATATTGTGTTTTCTTCATTCTATATTCTACATTCTATATTCTAAATTCTATATTGTATATTCCAAATTTTGTGTTCTGCATTTCATATTCTAAATTCTGGGTTATGTATTCTGTATTCCATATTTTATATTTTGTTTTCTATATTCTATATTTGGTATTCTATATTCTGCATTCCGTATTCTATATTCTATATCCTGTGTTCTAAATTCTATATTCAGTATTCTCTATTCTATATTCTAAATTCTGTGTTCTGCATACAATGTTCGTATTTCGGATTCTGTATTCTGTTTCCATATTGTACATTCTGTGTTCTAAATTCTATATTCTGTATAATATATTCTGCATTATGTATTCAATATTGTATATTTTGTGTTCTACATTCTATATTCTAAATTCTATAATCTATTTTCTAAATTCTGTGTTCTTTATTCCGTGTTCTTAATTCTGTGTTCTATAATCTCTTTTCTATATTCTATATTCTGTGTTCGACATTCAATATTCTAAATTCTACATTTAGTATTCTCAATTCTATATTCAAAATTCTGTGTTCTACATGCTATATTCTAAATTCTATATTCTATATTCAAAATTCTGTATTCTTCATTACGTGTTCTAAATTCTGGGTTCTATATTCTCTATTCTATATTCTATATTCTGTGTTCTTCATTCTATATTCTACATTCTATATTCTGCATTCCGTATTCTATATTCTATATACTGTGTTCTACATTCTATATTCAAAATACTATTTTCATTATCCTGTATTCTATATTCTAAATTCTGTGCTTTGAATTCCATGTTCTAAATTCTGGGTTCTATATTCTCTATTTTATATTCTATATTTTTTGTTCTTCATTCTATATTGTACGTTCTATATTCTGCCTTCCGTGTTATACATTCTATATTATGTTTCCTACATTCTATATTCTAAATTCTATATTCAGTATTCTGTATTCTATAATCTAAATTCTGTGTTCTGATTCAATTTTTAAATTCTGGTTTCTAAATTCTCTTTTATATATTCTATATTTTTGTTCTTAGTTCTTTATTCTGCATTCTATATTCTGCATTCTGTATTTATGTTCTGTACTCTGTGTTCTACATCTACTTTCTAAATTCTATATTCTGTATTCTGTATTCTAAATTCTACATTCTGTGTTCTGCATTCTATGTTCTAAATTCTGGGATCTGTATTCTGTTTTCCATATTCTATATTCTGTGTTCTATATTCTATATTCTGTATTCTATATTCTGCATTCCGTATTCTATACTCTATATTGTGTGTTCTTCATTCTATTATCCAAATTCTATATTCAGTATTCTGTATTCTATATTCTAAATTCTGTGTTCTGCATTCCATGTTCTAAATTCTGTGTTCTATATTGTCTTTTCTATATTCTATATTCTGTGTTCTACATTCAATATTCTAAATTATATATTCAGTATTCTCTATTGTATATTCTAAATTCTGTGTTCTGCATACCATGTTCAAATTTCGTCGTTCTGTATTCTGTTTCCATATTTAATATTCTGTGTTCTAATTTCTATATTCTGTATACTATATTCTGCATTATGTATTCTATATTCTATATTTTCTGTTCTACATTCTATATTCTAAATTTTATATTCAGTATTCTTTATTCTATTTTCTAAATTCTGGGTTCTGCATTCCATGTTCTAAATCCTATATTCAGTATGCTGTATTCTATATTCTAAATTCTGTGTTCCGCATTCTATGTTCTAAATTCTATATTCAGTATTCTGTATTATAAATTCTAAATTCTGTGTTCTGCATTCCATGTTGTAAATACTGGGTTCTCTATTCTGTTTTCCATATTGTATAATCTGTGTTCTATATTCTATATTCTATATTCTGCATTCCGTATTCCATATTCTGTGTTTTACATTCTATATTCTAAATTCTATATTCTGTATTCCGTATTCTATATTCTGAACTCTGTGTTCTACATTCTATATTCTAAATTCTATATTCAGTGGTCTGTATTCTATATTCTATATTCTAAATTCTGCATACCATTTTCTAAATTCTGGGATCTATAAACTATATTCTATATTCTATACTCTGTGTTATATATTCTATATTCTAAATACTATATTCAGCTTTCTGTATTCTATAATATAAATTCTGTGTTCTAAATTCTATATTCTAAGTTGTATATTCAGTATTCTGTATTCTATATTCTAAATTCTGAGTTCTGCTTTTCATGTTCCAAAATCAGGCTTCAATATTCCCTAAGCTAAATTTTTATTCTGTTTTCTGCATTCTATATTCTAAGTTATATATTCAGTATTATGTATTTTATATTCTATATTCTGTCCTCTACATTCAATTTTTTAATTGCTTATTAAGTATTCTGTATTATATATTCTAAATTCTGTGTTCTGCATTCCATGTTCTAAATTCTGTTTTCTGTATTCTTTTTTCCATATTCTATATTCTGTTTACTACATTATATATTCTCTATTCTGTACTCTGCATTCCGTATTCTACATACAATATTCTGTGTTCTACATTCTATTTCTAAATTCTATATTCAGCATTCCGTATGCTATATTCTAAATTCTGTGTTCTGCATTCCATGTTCTAAATTCTGGGATCTATAATCTCTATTCTATATTCTATACTCTGTGTTCTACATTCTATAATCTAAATACTATATTCAGCTTCCTGTATTCTATATTATAAATTCTGTGTTCTACATTCTATATTCTAAATTCTATATTCAGTATTATTTAATCTATATTCTAAATTCTGTGTTCTGCATAGCATGTTCTTTATTCTGGATTCTATATTCTGTATTCTACATTCTTTATTCTGTGTTCTGCATTCTATATTCTAAATTCTATATTCAGTATTCTTTATTCTATATTCTAAATTCTCTGTTCTACATTCTATATTCTAAATTGTATATTCAGTATGCTGTATTCTATATTCTAAATTCTTAGTTCTGCTTTCCATGTTCCAAAATCTGGCTTCAATATTTCCTAAGCTATTTTTTTATTCTGTTTTCTCCATTCTATATTCTAAATTATTTATTCAGTATTCTGTATTTCATATTCTATATTCTGTGTTCTACATAGAATTTTTTAATTATTTATATAGTATTCTATATATTATATTCTCAATTCTGTGTTCTGCATTCCATGTTCTAAATTCTGGGTTCTATATTCTCTTTTCTATTTTCTATATTCTGTGTTCTACATTGTATATTGTAAATTTTATATTCAGCATTCTGTATTCTATATTCTAAATTCTGTGTTCTACATTCTATATTCTATATTCTATATTCAGTATAATGTACTCTATATTCTAAATTCTGTGTTCTGCATTACATGTTCTAAATTCTCGATTCTATACTCTCTATTGTATATTCTATATTCTATATTCTGTGTTCTACATTCTATATTCTAAATTCTATATTCATTAATGTGTATTCTATACACTTAATTCTGTGTTCTGCATTCCAAGTTCTAAATTCTGGGTTCTATATTCTGTTTTCCATATTTTAATTCTGTGTTCTACATTCTATGTTCTAAATTTTATATTCAGTATTATGTATTGTATAATCTAAATTCTGTGTTCTGCATTCCATGTTCTAAATTCTCTATTCTATATTCTGTGTTCTACTTTATATATTCTTAATTATATATTCTGTATTCAGTATTCTATATTCTAAATTCTGTGTTCTGCATTCCATGTTCTAAATTCTGGTTTCTACATTCTCTATTCTATATTCTATATTGTGTGTTTTTCATTCTAGGTTTTACATACAATATTTTGCATTCCGTATACTATATTCTATATTTTGTGTTCTACATTCTATTTTCTAAATTCTATACCCAGTATTCCGTATTCTATATTCTAAATTCTCTGTTCTGCATTCCATGTTCTAAATTTGGGTTCTATATCCTCTTTTCTATATTCTATATCCTGTGTTCCACATTCTATAGTCTAAATCCTATATTCAGCGTTCTGTATTCTATATTCTAAATTATGTGTTCTGCATTCCATGTTTTAAATTCTGGGTTCTATACTCTGTTTTCCATATTTTATATTCTGTATTCTACATTCTATATTCTGTATTCTATATTCGGCATTCCGTTTTCTACATTATATATTCTGTGTTCTACTTTCTATTTTCAAAATTCTATATTCAGTATTCTGTATTCTATATTCTAAATTCTGTGTTCTGCATTCCATGTTGTTAATTGTCTTTTCTATATTCTGTATTCTGTGTTCTTCTTTCTATATTCTAAATTCTATATTTAGTATTTTGTATTCTATATTATTAATTCTGTTCTCTGCATTCAATTTCTTAATTCTGGGTTCTATATTCTCTTTTATATAATCTATATACTGTGTTCTTCATTCTAGATCCTTCATACTAAATTTTGAATTCCTTATTCTATATTCTATATTCTGTGTTCTAAATTCTATATTCAAAATTCTATATTCCGTATTCTGTATTCTATATTCTAAATTCTGTGTTTTGTATTCCATGTTGTATATTCTGGCTTCTATATTCTTTATTCTATATTCTAAATTCTGTGTTCTGCATTCCATGTTGTAAATTCTATATTCAGTATTCTGTGTTCTATATTCTATATTGTGTGTTCTGCATTCTATATTCTAAATTCTATATTTGGTATTCTGTATTCTATATTCTTAATTCTGTGATCTGGTTTGCATGTTCTAAATTCTGGGTTCTATATTCTCTATTCTATATTCTAAATTTTGTGCATTTCATTCTATATTCTACAATATATATTCTGTATTAGTTATTCTATATTCTTTTTTTCGGTGTTCTACATTCCATATTCTAAATTCTATATGCACTATTCTGTATTCTATATACTGAATTCTGTGTTCTGCATTCCATGTTCTAAATTCTGGGTTCTATACACTTTATTCTATATTCTATATTCTGTGTTCTACATTCTATATTCTAAATTCCATATTCAGTGTTCTTTATTGTACATTCTAAATTCTGGGTTCTGATTCCATGTACTAAATTCTGGGTTCTACATTCTCTATTCTATTTTCTATATTCTGTGTTTTACATTTTATATTCTAAATTCTATATTCAGTAATCTGTATTCCATATTCTAAATTCTGTGTTCTTCATTCTATATTCAAAATTCTATATTCAGTATTCTGTATTGTATGTTCTAAATACCGTGTTCTGCATTCAATGTTCTAAATTCTGTGTTCTGCATTCCAAGTTCTTAGGTCTGGGATCTATAATCTATATTCTATATTCTGTGTTCTACATTCTACATTCTAAATTCTATATTCAGTATTATTTAATCTATATTCTTAATTCTGTGTTCTGCATAGCATGTTCTTTATTCTGGATTCTATATTCTGTATTCTACATTCTATATTCTGTGTTCTACATTCTATATTCTAAATTCTATATTCAGTATTCTTTATTCTATATTCTAAATTCGGTGTTCTACATTCTATATTCTAAATAGTATATTCAGTATTCTGTATTCTATATTCTAAATTCTGTGTTCAGCATTCCATGTTCTGAATTCTGATTTCTGTATTCTGTTTCCATATTCTATATTCTGTGTTCTACATTGTATAATATAAATTCTATGTTCAGTGTTCTGTAATCTATATTCTTAATTCTGTGTTCTGCATTCCATGTTCTAATTTCTCTATTCTATAATCTATATCCTATGTTCTACTTTCTATATTCTAAATTCTATGTTCAGTATTCTGTATTCTATATTCTAAATTCTGTGTTCTGCATTCCATGTTCTAAATTCTCTATTCTATAATCTATATTCTGTGTTCTACTTTCTATATACTTAATTTTATATTCAGTATTCTGTATTCTTTATTTTAAATTCTGTGTTCTACATTTTAAATTCTAAATCCTATATTTGGTATAATGTATTCTATATTCTAAATTCTGTGTTCTTCATTCCATGATCTATTTTCTGGGTTCTATAATCTCTT
Source organism: Vicugna pacos (assembly GCF_048564905.1). Taxonomy (NCBI): domain Eukaryota; kingdom Metazoa; phylum Chordata; class Mammalia; order Artiodactyla; family Camelidae; genus Vicugna; species Vicugna pacos. The sequence continues at coordinate 4,271,332 of NW_027328871.1, forward strand.
TTCCTTATTTTATATTCTGTTTCCAAATTCTATATTCTGCATTCCGTATTCTACATTATATATTCTGTGTTCTACCTTTTATTCCAAATTCTATATTCAGTATTCTGTATTCTCTATTCTAAATTAAGTGTTCTGCATTCCATGTTCTAAATTCTCTATTCTCTATTCTATATTCTGTGTTCTAATTTCTATATTCCAAATTCTATATTCAGTATTCTGTATTCTATATTCTGAATTCTGTATTCTGCATTCTATGTTCTAAATTCTATGTTCAGTATACTGTATTATATATTCTAAATTCTGTGTTCCGCATTCCATGTTCTAAATTCTGGGTTCTTTATTCTGTATTCTATATTCTATATTCTGTGTTCTACATACTATATTCTAATTTCTATATTCAGTATTCTGTATTCTATATTCTAAATTCTGTGGTGTGCATTCCATGTTCTAAATTCTGGCTTCTATATTCTCTATCCTATATTCTATACTTTGTGTTCTTCATTCTATATTCTAAATTCTATATTCTGCATTCCGTATTCTATTTTCTTTATACTGTGTTCTACATTCTATATTCTAAATTCTATCTTCATTATTCTGTATTCTATATTCTAAATTCTGTGTTCTACATTCCATGTTCTAAATTCTGGGTTCTGTATTCTGTTTTACATGTTTTATATTTTGTGTTCTACATTCTATATTCTGTATTCAATATTCTGCATTCCGTATTCTAAATTCTATTTCTGTGTTCTTCATTCTAATTTCTGGGTTCTGCATTCCATGTTCTAAATTCTGTGTTCTGTATTCTTCATTCTCTATTCTTTATTCTGTGTTCTGCATTCTCTATTCTACATTCTCTATTCTGTATTCTATATTCTACATTCTGTGTTCTGCATTCAATGTTCTAATTTCTGGTTTCTGTATTCTGTATTCTATATTCTGTTTTGTACATTCTAAAGTATACATTCTATATTCTGTATTCTGTACTCTATATTCTAAATTCCGTGTTCTGAATTCTACGTTCTAAACTCTGGGTTCTGTATTCTGTTTTCTATATTCTATATTCTGTGTTATACATTCTATATTCAACATTCTGTATACTCTATTCTATATACTAAATTCTGTTTTCTGAATTCCATGTTCTAAATAATGGGTTCTGCATTGTGTATTCTATATTCTATAATCTGTGTTGTATATTCTGTGTTATACATTCTATATTCAGTATTCAATATTCTAAAATCTAAATTCTGTGTTCTGAATTACAACTTGTATAATCAAGTTTCTGCATTCTGTATTCTATATTCTAAATTCTGTGTTCTACATTCTGTATTCTACATTGTATATTATGTATTCTGTATCCTATATTCTATATTATGCGTTCTGATTTCCATGTTCTAAATTCTGGGTTCTGTATTCCGTAATCTGTATTCAATATTCTGTGTTCTACATTCTGTATTGTACATTCTATATACTGTATTCTATATTATAAATTCTGTGTACAACATTCTATATACCACATAATATTTCGGTATACTTTATTATATATTCTGTGTTCTGAATTCCTTGTTCTAAATTCTGCATACTGCATTCTGTATTCTATATTCTATATTCTGTGTTCTATATTCTATATTCTACATTCTATTCCTTTATTCTATATTATGTATTGTGTGTTCTGAATTCCATGTTCTGAATCCTGCGTTCTGTATGCTGTATTCCATATTTTGTGTTTTGAATTCTATGTTCTAAATTCTATATTCAGCATTCTGTAATCTAAAGTCTTAATTCTGTGTTCTGCATTCTATGGTCTAAATTCTGGGTTCTGTATTCTGTTTTCCATATTCCATATTCTGTGTTCTATATTCTATATTCTGTATTCCGTATTCTATATTCTATACTCTGTGTTCTACATTCTATATTCTGCATACTGTATTCAGTATACTGTATTCTATATTCTAAATTCTGTGTTCTGCACCCATGTTCTAAATCCTGGGTTCTATATTTTCTTATCTATATTCTATATTCTGTGCTCTATATTCTACATTCTAAATTCTATATTCAGTATTCTGTATTTTATATTCTTTATTAAGTGTTCTACATTCTATATTGTAAGTTCTATATTCAATATTCTGTATTCTATATTCTTAATTCTATGTTCTGCATTCCGGGTTCTAAGTTCTGTGTTCTATTCTCTCTAGTATATATTCTATATTTGTGTTCTTCATTCTACATTCTACAAAGTATATTCTGCATTCCGTATTCTATATTCTATATTCTACGTTCTACATTCTATATTCTAAAATATTTATTCAGTTTTCTGAATTCTATATTCTAAATTCTCTGTTCTGCATTAGATTTCTAAATTCTGGTTGCTATATTCTCTATTCTATTTTCTATATTTTGTGTTCTTCATTCTATATTCTACCTTCTTTATTCTGCATTCCGTATTTTATATTCTATATTCTGTGTTCTATTTCTATATTCTAAATTCTATATTCACTATTTTGTATTCTATATTATAATTTTTGTGATCTGCATTCCATGTTCTAAATTCTGGGTTCTATATTCTCTATTCTATGTTATATATTCTGTGTTCTACATTCTATATTCTAAATTCTATATTCAGTATTGTTTATTCTATGTTCTTAATTCTGTGTCTGAATTCTATGTTCTAAATTCTATATTCAGTATTCTGTATATCATATTCTAAATTCTGTGTTCTGCAATCCATGTTCTAAATTCTGTTTTCTGTAATCTGTTTTCCATTTTTTATATTCTGTGTTCTTCATTCTATATTCTGTATTGTATATTCTTTATGCTGTATTCTCTATTCTGTGTTTTTCATTCTATATTCTGTATTCTATATTCGGCATTCCGTATTCTATATTCTATATTCTGTGTTCTACTTTCTATACTCTAAATTCTATATTCAGTATTCTTTATTGTATATTCCAAATTCTGTGCTCTGCAATCCATGTTCTAAATTCTGGTTGCTGTATTCTGTTTTCCATTTTTTATATTCTGTGTTCTACATTCTATATTGTGTATTGTATATTCTTTATGCCGTATTCTCTATTCTGAGTTTTTCATTCTATATTCTGTATTCCATATTCTGCATTCCGTATTCTATATTCTATATTCAGTGTTCTACATTCTGTACTCTAAATTCTATATTCAGTTTTCTCTATTCTATATTCAAAATTCTGTGTTCTACATTGTATATTCTAAATTCTATATTCTATATTCAAAATTCTGTGTTCTTCATTCCGTGTTCTAAATTCTGGGTTCTATATTCTCTATTCTATATTCTTTATTGTGTGTTCTTCATTCTATATTCTACATTCTATATTCTAAATTCTATATTCTATATTCCAAATTCTGTGTTCTGCATTTCATATTCTAAATTCTGGGTTATGTATTCTGTATTCCATATTTTATATTTTGTGTTCTATATTCTATATTTGGTATTCTTTTTTCTGTATTCCGTATTCTATATTATATATCCTGTGTTCTAAATCCTATATTCAGTATTCTGTATTTTATTTTCTAAATTTTGTGTTCTGCATTCCATGTTCTAAATTCTGGGTTCTATATTCTCTATTATATATACTATATTCTGTGTGCTACATTCTATATTCTAAATTCTATATTCATTATTCTGTATTCAATATTCTAAATTCTGTGTTCTGCATTCCATGTTCTAAATTCTACATTCAGTATTCTGTATTCTATATTCTAAATTCTGGTTTCTGCATTCTATGTTCTAAACTCTATATTAAGTATTCTGTGTTCTATTTTCTAAATTCTGTGTTCTGCAATCCATGTTTTAAATTCTGGGTTCTGTATTTTGTTTTACATATTTTATGTTTTGTGTTGTACATTCTAAATTCTGTATTCAATATTCTGCATTCTGTATTCTAAATTGTATTTCTGTGTTCTACATTCTAAATTCTGTGTTCTGCATTCCATGTTCTAAATTCAATATTCAGTATTCTGTATTCTATATTCTAAATGCTGTGTTCTGCATTCTATGTTCTAAATTCTATATTCAGTATTCTGTATTCTATATTCTATATTCTGTGTTCTGCATTCCATGTTCTAAATTCTGGGTTCTGTATTCTCTTTTCCATATTCTATATTCTGTTTTCTACATTCTATATTCTGTATTCTATATTCTGCATTCCGTATTCTTTAATCTATATTCTGTGTACTACATTCTGTGCTCTAAAATCTATATTCAGTATTCTCTATTCTATATTCAAAATTCTGTGTTCTAAATTGTATATTGTAAATTCTATATTCTATATTCAAAATTCTGTGTTCTTCATTCCGTGTTCTAAATTCTGTTTTCTATATTCTCTATCCTATATTGTGTTTTCTTCATTCTATATTCTACATTCTATATTCTAAATTCTATATTGTATATTCCAAATTTTGTGTTCTGCATTTCATATTCTAAATTCTGGGTTATGTATTCTGTATTCCATATTTTATATTTTGTTTTCTATATTCTATATTTGGTATTCTATATTCTGCATTCCGTATTCTATATTCTATATCCTGTGTTCTAAATTCTATATTCAGTATTCTCTATTCTATATTCTAAATTCTGTGTTCTGCATACAATGTTCGTATTTCGGATTCTGTATTCTGTTTCCATATTGTACATTCTGTGTTCTAAATTCTATATTCTGTATAATATATTCTGCATTATGTATTCAATATTGTATATTTTGTGTTCTACATTCTATATTCTAAATTCTATAATCTATTTTCTAAATTCTGTGTTCTTTATTCCGTGTTCTTAATTCTGTGTTCTATAATCTCTTTTCTATATTCTATATTCTGTGTTCGACATTCAATATTCTAAATTCTACATTTAGTATTCTCAATTCTATATTCAAAATTCTGTGTTCTACATGCTATATTCTAAATTCTATATTCTATATTCAAAATTCTGTATTCTTCATTACGTGTTCTAAATTCTGGGTTCTATATTCTCTATTCTATATTCTATATTCTGTGTTCTTCATTCTATATTCTACATTCTATATTCTGCATTCCGTATTCTATATTCTATATACTGTGTTCTACATTCTATATTCAAAATACTATTTTCATTATCCTGTATTCTATATTCTAAATTCTGTGCTTTGAATTCCATGTTCTAAATTCTGGGTTCTATATTCTCTATTTTATATTCTATATTTTTTGTTCTTCATTCTATATTGTACGTTCTATATTCTGCCTTCCGTGTTATACATTCTATATTATGTTTCCTACATTCTATATTCTAAATTCTATATTCAGTATTCTGTATTCTATAATCTAAATTCTGTGTTCTGATTCAATTTTTAAATTCTGGTTTCTAAATTCTCTTTTATATATTCTATATTTTTGTTCTTAGTTCTTTATTCTGCATTCTATATTCTGCATTCTGTATTTATGTTCTGTACTCTGTGTTCTACATCTACTTTCTAAATTCTATATTCTGTATTCTGTATTCTAAATTCTACATTCTGTGTTCTGCATTCTATGTTCTAAATTCTGGGATCTGTATTCTGTTTTCCATATTCTATATTCTGTGTTCTATATTCTATATTCTGTATTCTATATTCTGCATTCCGTATTCTATACTCTATATTGTGTGTTCTTCATTCTATTATCCAAATTCTATATTCAGTATTCTGTATTCTATATTCTAAATTCTGTGTTCTGCATTCCATGTTCTAAATTCTGTGTTCTATATTGTCTTTTCTATATTCTATATTCTGTGTTCTACATTCAATATTCTAAATTATATATTCAGTATTCTCTATTGTATATTCTAAATTCTGTGTTCTGCATACCATGTTCAAATTTCGTCGTTCTGTATTCTGTTTCCATATTTAATATTCTGTGTTCTAATTTCTATATTCTGTATACTATATTCTGCATTATGTATTCTATATTCTATATTTTCTGTTCTACATTCTATATTCTAAATTTTATATTCAGTATTCTTTATTCTATTTTCTAAATTCTGGGTTCTGCATTCCATGTTCTAAATCCTATATTCAGTATGCTGTATTCTATATTCTAAATTCTGTGTTCCGCATTCTATGTTCTAAATTCTATATTCAGTATTCTGTATTATAAATTCTAAATTCTGTGTTCTGCATTCCATGTTGTAAATACTGGGTTCTCTATTCTGTTTTCCATATTGTATAATCTGTGTTCTATATTCTATATTCTATATTCTGCATTCCGTATTCCATATTCTGTGTTTTACATTCTATATTCTAAATTCTATATTCTGTATTCCGTATTCTATATTCTGAACTCTGTGTTCTACATTCTATATTCTAAATTCTATATTCAGTGGTCTGTATTCTATATTCTATATTCTAAATTCTGCATACCATTTTCTAAATTCTGGGATCTATAAACTATATTCTATATTCTATACTCTGTGTTATATATTCTATATTCTAAATACTATATTCAGCTTTCTGTATTCTATAATATAAATTCTGTGTTCTAAATTCTATATTCTAAGTTGTATATTCAGTATTCTGTATTCTATATTCTAAATTCTGAGTTCTGCTTTTCATGTTCCAAAATCAGGCTTCAATATTCCCTAAGCTAAATTTTTATTCTGTTTTCTGCATTCTATATTCTAAGTTATATATTCAGTATTATGTATTTTATATTCTATATTCTGTCCTCTACATTCAATTTTTTAATTGCTTATTAAGTATTCTGTATTATATATTCTAAATTCTGTGTTCTGCATTCCATGTTCTAAATTCTGTTTTCTGTATTCTTTTTTCCATATTCTATATTCTGTTTACTACATTATATATTCTCTATTCTGTACTCTGCATTCCGTATTCTACATACAATATTCTGTGTTCTACATTCTATTTCTAAATTCTATCTTCAGCATTCCGTATGCTATATTCTAAATTCTGTGTTCTGCATTCCATGTTCTAAATTCTGGGATCTATAATCTCTATTCTATATTCTATACTCTGTGTTCTACATTCTATAATCTAAATACTATATTCAGCTTCCTGTATTCTATATTATAAATTCTGTGTTCTACATTCTATATTCTAAATTCTATATTCAGTATTATTTAATCTATATTCTAAATTCTGTGTTCTGCATAGCATGTTCTTTATTCTGGATTCTATATTCTGTATTCTACATTGTTTATTCTGTGTTCTGCATTCTATATTCTAAATTCTATATTCAGTATTCTTTATTCTATATTCTAAATTCTCTGTTCTACATTCTATATTCTAAATTGTATATTCAGTATGCTGTATTCTATATTCTAAATTCTTAGTTCTGCTTTCCATGTTCCAAAATCTGGCTTCAATATTTCCTAAGCTATTTTATTATTCTGTTTCCTCCATTCTATATTCTAAATTATTTATTCAGTATTCTGTATTTCATATTCTATATTCTGTGTTCTACATAGAATTTTTTAATTATTTATATAGTATTCTATATATTATATTCTCAATTCTGTGTTCTGCATTCCATGTTCTAAATTCTGGGTTCTATATTCTCTTTTCTATTTTCTATATTCTGTGTTCTACATTGTATATTGTAAATTTTATATTCAGCATTCTGTATTCTATATTCTAAATTCTGTGTTCTACATTCTATATTCTATATTCTATATTCAGTATAATGTATTCTATATTCTAAATTCTGTGTTCTGCATTACATGTTCTAAATTCTCGATTCTATACTATCTATTGTATATTCTATATTCTATATTCTGTGTTCTACATTCTATATTCTAAATTCTATATTCATTAATGTGTATTCTATACACTTAATTCTGTGTTCTGCATTCCAAGTTCTAAATTCTGGGTTCTATATTCTGTTTTCCATATTTTAATTCTGTGTTCTTCATTCTATGTTCTAAATTTTATATTCAGTATTATGTATTGTATAATCTAATTTCTGTGTTCTGCATTCCATGTTCTAAATTCTCTATTCTATATTCTGTGTTCTACTTTATATATTCTTAATTATATATTCTGTATTCAGTATTCTATATTCTAAATTCTGTGTTCTGCATTCCATGTTCTAAATTCTGGTTTCTGCATTCTCTATTCTATATTCTATATTGTGTGTTTTTCATTCTAGATTTTACATGCAATATTTTGCATTCCATATACTATATTCTATATTTTGTGTTCTACATTCTATTTTCTAAATTCTATACCCAGTATTCCGTTTTCTATATTCTAAATTCTCTGTTCTGCATTCCATGTTCTAAATTTGGGTTCTATATCCTCTTTTCTCTATTCTATATCCTGTGTTCCACATTCCATAGTCTAAATCCTATATTCAGCGTTCTGTATTCTATATTCTAAATTATGTGTTCTGCATTCCATGTTTTAAATTCTGGGTTCTATACTCTGTTTTCCATATTTTATATTCTGTATTCTACATTCTATATTCTGTATTCTATATTCGGCATTCCGTTTTCTACATTATATATTCTGTGTTCTACTTTCTATTTTCAAAATTCTATATTCAGTATTCAGTATTCTATATTCTAAATTCTGTGTTCTGCATTCCATGTTGTAAATTGTCTTTTCTATATTCTGTATTCTGTGTTCTTCTTTCTATATTCTAAATTCTATATTTAGTATTTTGTATTCTATATTATTAATTCTGTTCTCTGCATTCAATTTCTAAATTCTGGGTTCTATATTCTCTTTTATATATTCTATATACTGTGTTCTTCATTCTAGATCCTTCATACTAAATTTTGAATTCCGTATTCTATATTCTATATTCTGTGTTCTAAATTCTATATTCTAAATTCTATATTCCGTATTCTGTATTCTATATTCTAAATTCTGTGTTCTGTATTCCATGTTGTATATTCTGGCTTCTATATTCTTTATTCTATATTCTAAATTCTGTGTTTACATTCTATATTCTAAATTGCATATTCAGTATGCTGTATTCTATATTCTAAATTCTGAGTTCTGCTTTTCATGTTCCAAAATCTGTCATCAATATTTTCCTTGCTATTTTTTTTCTGTTTTCTACATTATATATTCTAAATTATTTATTCAGTATTATGTATTTTATATTCTATATTCTATGTCCTACATAGAATTTTTTAATTTTTTATAAAATATTCCGTATATTATGTACTAAATTCTGTGTTCTATATTCTCTTTTCTATTTTCTATATTCTGTGTTCTACATTCTATATTGTAAAGTTTATATTCAGCATTCTGTATTCTATATTCTAAATTCTGTGTTCTACATTCTATATTCTAAATTCTATATTCAGTGTTCTGTATTCTATATTCTAAATTCTGTGTTCTGCATTCCATGTCCTAAATTCCCGGTTCTGTATTCTGTTCTCCATATTCTGCATTCTGTGTTCTATATTCCATATTCTGTAGTCTATTTTCGGCATTCCGTATTCTATATTCCATATTCTGTGTTCTAAATACTATATTCTATATTCTATATTCAGTATTCCGTATTCTATATTCTATACCCTGTGTTCTATATTTTATATTCTAAATTCTATATTCAGTATTCCGTATTCTATATTCTATATTCTGGGTTCTTCATTCCATGTTCTAAATTCTATATTCAGTATAAATAATCTATATTCTATTTTCTGTGTTCTGCATTCTATTTTCTTAATTCATTTTACTGTATTCTGTTTTCCATATTCTATATACTGTGTTCTAGATTGTATATTCTGTATTCTATATTCTGCATTCCGTATTCTATATTCTATATTCTGTGTTCTACATTCTATATTCTAAATTCTTATTTCAGTGTTCTGTATTCTATATTCTTAATTCTGTGTTCTGCATTCCATGTTGTAAATTCTGGGTTCTGTATTCTGTTTTCCATATTCTAAATTCTGTGTTCTACATTCTATATTCTATATTCTATATTCTGCATTCCGTATTCTATATTGTATATTCTGTGTTTATATTCTATATTCTAATTTCTGTATTCAGTATTCTGTATTCTACATTGTAAATTCTGTGTTCTGCATTCCATTTTCTAAATTCTGGGTTCTATAAACTTTATCCTATATTCTATATTCTGTGTTCTACATTCTATATTCTAAATACTATATTCAGTATTCCATGTTCTATATACTAAATTCTGTGTTCTACATTCTATATTCTATATTCTATATTCAGTATTCTGTATGCTATATTCTAAATTCTGTGTTATGCATTCCATGTTAAAAATTCAGGGTTCTATAAATTTTATTCTATATTCTATATTCTGTGTTCTCCACTATATTCTAAATACTATATTCAGTATTCTGTGTTCTATATTCTAAATTCTGTGTTCTACATTCTATATTCTATATTCTATATCCAGTATTCTGTATTCTATATTCTAAATTCTGTGTTCTGCATTCCATGTTCTAAATTTTGGGTTCTATATTCTCTATTCTATATTTTATATTCTGTGTTCTACATTCTATATTCTAAATTTTGTATTCAGTATTCTGTATTCTATATTCTAAATTCTGTGTTCTACATTCTATATTTTAAATTCTATATTCAGTAGTCTGTGTTCTATATTCTAAATTCTGTGTTCTGCATTCCATGTTCTAAATTCTATATTCATTATTCTGTATTCTATATTCTAAATTCTATGTTATGCATTCAATGTTATAAATTCAATATTCAGTATTCCGTATGCTATATTATAAATTCTGGGTTCTGCATTCCATGTTCTAAATTCTGGGATCTATAATCTATATTCTATATTCTATACTCTGTGTTCTACATTCTATAATCTAAATACTATATTCAGCTTCCTGTATTCTATATTATAAATTCTGTGTTCTACATTCTATATTCTAAATTCTATATTCAGTATTATTTAATCTATATTCTAAATTCTGTGTTCTGCATAGCATGTTCTTTATTCTGGATTCTATATTCTGTATTCTACATTCTATATTCTGTGTTCTGCATTCTATATTCTAAATTCTATATTCAGTATTCTTTTTTCTATATTCTAAATTCTCTGTTCTACATTCTATATTCTAAATTGTATATTCAGTATGCTGTATTCTATATTCTAAATTCTTAGTTCTGCTTTCAATGTTCCAAAATCTGGCTTCAATATTTCTTAGCTATTTTTTTATTCTGTTTTCTCCATTCTATATTCTAAATTATTTATTCAGTATTCTGTATTTCATATTCTATATTCTGTGTTCTACATAGAATTTTTTAATTATTTATATAGTATTCTATATATTATATTCTCAATTCTGTGTTCTGCATTCCATGTTCTAAATTCTGGGTTCTATATTCTCTTTTCTATTTTCTATATTCTGTGTTCTACATTGTATATTGTAAATTTTATATTCAGCATTCTGTATTCTATATTCTAAATTCTGTGTTCTACATTCTATATTCTATATTCTATATTCAGTATAATGTATTCTATATTCTAAATTCTGTGTTCTGCATTACATGTTCTAAATTCTCGATTCTATACTATCTATTGTATATTCTATATTCTATATTCTGTGTTCTACATTCTATATTCTAAATTCTATATTCATTAATGTGTATTCTATACACTTAATTCTGTGTTCTGCATTCCAAGTTCTAAATTCTGGGTTCTATATTCTGTTTTCCATATTTTAATTCTGTGTTCTTCATTCTATGTTCTAAATTTTATATTCAGTATTATGTATTGTATAATCTAATTTCTGTGTTCTGCATTCCATGTTCTAAATTCTCTATTCTATATTCTGTGTTCTACTTTATATATTCTTAATTATATATTCTGTATTCAGTATTCTATATTCTAAATTCTGTGTTCTGCATTCCATGTTCTAAATTTTGGGTTCTATATTCTCTATTCTATATTTTATATTCTGTGTTCTACATTCTATATTCTAAATTTTGTATTCAGTATTCTGTATTCTATATTCTAAATTCTGTGTTCTACATTCTATATTTTAAATTCTATATTCAGTAGTCTGTGTTCTATATTCTAAATTCTGTGTTCTGCATTCCATGTTCTAAATTCTATATTCATTATTCTGTATTCTATATTCTAAATTCTATGTTATGCATTCAATGTTATAAATTCAATATTCAGTATTCCGTATGCTATATTATAAATTCTGGGTTCTGCATTCCATGTTCTAAATTCTGGGATCTATAATCTATATTCTATATTCTATACTCTGTGTTCTACATTCTATAATCTAAATACTATATTCAGCTTCCTGTATTCTATATTATAAATTCTGTGTTCTACATTCTATATTCTAAATTCTATATTCAGTATTATTTAATCTATATTCTAAATTCTGTGTTCTGCATAGCATGTTCTTTATTCTGGATTCTATATTCTGTATTCTACATTCTATATTCTGTGTTCTGCATTCTATATTCTAAATTCTATATTCAGTATTCTTTTTTCTATATTCTAAATTCTCTGTTCTACATTCTATATTCTAAATTGTATATTCAGTATGCTGTATTCTATATTCTAAATTCTTAGTTCTGCTTTCAATGTTCCAAAATCTGGCTTCAATATTTCTTAGCTATTTTTTTATTCTGTTTTCTCCATTCTATATTCTAAATTATTTATTCAGTATTCTGTATTTCATATTCTATATTCTGTGTTCTACATAGAATTTTTTAATTATTTATATAGTATTCTATATATTATATTCTCAATTCTGTGTTCTGCATTCCATGTTCTAAATTCTGGGTTCTATATTCTCTTTTCTATTTTCTATATTCTGTGTTCTACATTGTATATTGTAAATTTTATATTCAGCATTCTGTATTCTATATTCTAAATTCTGTGTTCTACATTCTATATTCTATATTCTATATTCAGTATAATGTACTCTATATTCTAAATTCTGTGTTCTGCATTACAAGTTCTAAATTCTCGATTCTATACTCTCTATTGTATATTCTATATTCTATATTCTGTGTTCTACATTCTATATTCTAAATTCTATATTCATTAATGTGTATTCTATACACTTAATTCTGTGTTCTGCATTCCAAGTTCTAAATTCTGGGTTCTATATTCTGTTTTCCATATTTTAATTCTGTGTTCTACATTCTATGTTCTTAATTTTATATTCAGTATTATGTATTGTATAATCTAAATTCTGTGTTCTGCATTCCATGTTCTAAATTCTCTATTCTATATTCTGTGTTCTACTTTATATATTCTTAATTATATATTCTGTATTCAGTATTCTATATTCTAAATTCTGTGTTCTGCATTCCATGTTCTTAATTCTGGTTTCTACATTCTCTATTCTATATTCTATATTGTGTGTTTTTCATTCTAGATTTTACATACAATATTTTGCATTCCGTATTCTATATTCTATATTTTGTGTTCTACATTCTATTTTCTAAATTCTATACCCAGTATTCCGTATTCTATATTCTAAATTCTCTGTTCTGCATTCCATGTTCTAAATTTGGGTTCTATATCCTCTTTTCTATATTCTATATCCTGTGTTCCACATTCTATAGTCTAAATCCTATATTCAGCGTTCTGTATTCTATATTCTAAATTATGTGTTCTGCATTCCATGTTTTAAATTCTGGGTTCTATACTCTGTTTTCCATATTTTATATTCTGTATTCTAGATTCTATATTCTGTATTCTATATTCGGCATTCCGTTTTCTACATTATATATTCTGTGTTCTACTTTCTATTTTCAAAATTCTATATTCAGTATTCTGTATTCTATATTCTAAATTCTGTGTTCTGCATTCCATGTTGTTAATTGTCTTTTCTATATTCTGTATTCTGTGTTCTTCTTTCTATATTCTAAATTCTATATTTAGTATTTTGTATTCTATATTATTAATTCTGTTCTCTGCATTCAATTTCTTAATTCTGGGTTCTATATTCTCTTTTATATAATCTATATACTGTGTTCTTCATTCTAGATCCTTCATACTAAATTTTGAATTCCGTATTCTATATTCTATATTCTGCGTTCTAAATTCTTTATTCAAAATTCTATATTCCGTATTCTGTATTCTATATTCTAAATTCTGTGTTTTGTATTCCATGTTGTATATTCTGGCTTCTATATTCTTTATTCTATATTCTAAATTCTGTGATCTGCATACATGTTGTAAATTATATATTCAGTATTCTGTATTCTATATTCTATATTGTGTGTTCTGCATTCTATATTCTAAATTCTATATTTGGTATTCTGTATTCTATATTCTTAATTCTGTGATCTGGTTTGCATGTTCTAAATTCTGAGTTCTATATTCTCTATTCTATATTCTAAATTTTGTGCATTTCATTCTATATTCTACAATTTATATTCTGTATTAGGTATTCTATATTCTTTTTTTCGGTGTTCTACATTCCATATTCTAAATTTATATGCACTATTCTGTATTCTATACTGAATTCTGTGTTCTGCATTCCATGTTCTAAATTCTGGGTTCTATACACTTTATTCTATATTCTATATTCTGTGTTCTACATTCTATATTCTAAATTCCATATTCAGTGTTCTGTATTGTACATTCTAAATTCTGGGTTCTGATTCCATGTACTAAATTCTGGGTTCTACATTCTCTATTCTATTTTCTATATTCTGTGTTTTACATTTTATATTCTAAATTCTATATTCAGTAATCTGTATTCCATATTCTAAATTCTGTGTTCTTCATTCTATATTCAAAATTCTATATTCAGTATTCTGTATTGTATGTTCTAAATACCGTGTTCTGCATTCAATGTTCTAAATTCTGTGTTCTACATTCTATATTCTATATTCTATATTCAGTATAATATATTCTATATTCTAAATTCGGTGTTCTGCGTCCCATGTTCTAAATTCTCGATACTATACTCTCTATTGTATATTCTATATTCTATATACTGTGTTCTACATCCTATATTCTAAAATCTATATTCATTAATCTGTATTCTATACTCGTAATTCTGTGTTCTGCATTCCAAGTTCTAAATTCTGTGTTCTATATTCTGTTTTCCATATTTTAATTCTGTGTTCTACATTCTTTATTCTAAATTCTATATTCATTATTATGTATTCTATAATCTAAATTCTGTGTTCTGCATTCCATGTTTTAAATTCTCTAATCTATATTCTGTGTTCTACTTTATATATTCTTAATTATATATTCTGTATTCTGTATTCTATATTCTAAATTCTGTGTTCTGCATTCCATGTTCTAAATTCTGGTTTCTACATTCTCTATTCTATATTCTATATTGTGTGTTTTTCATTCTAGGTTTTACATACAATATGTTGCATTCCGTATACTATATTCTATATTCTGTGTTGTACATTCTATATTCTAAATTCTATATTCAATATTCCGTATTCTATATTCTAAATTCTCTCTTCTGCATTCCATGTTCTTAATTCTGGTTTCTATATCCTCTTTTCTATATTCTATATCCTGTGTTCCTCATTGTATAGTCTAAATTCTATATTCTGCGTTCTGTATTCTATATTCTAAATTATGTGTTCTGCATTCCATGTTTAAATTGTGGGTTGTATATTCTGTTTTCCATATTTTATATTCTGTGTTCTACATTCTATATTCTGTATACTATATTCTGCATTCAGTATTCTACATTATATATTCTGTGTTCAACCTACTATTTTCAAATTTCTGTATTCAGTATTCTGTATTCTATATTCTAAATTCTGTGTTCTGCATTACATGTTGTAAATTGTCTTTTCTATATTCTGTATTCTGTGTTCTACTTTCTATATTCTAAATTCTATATTCAGTATTTTGTATTCTATATTTTTAATTCTGTTTTCTGCATTCCATTTCTAAATTCTGGGTTCTATATTCTCATTTATATATTCTATATTCTGTGTTCTTCATTCTTGATCCTTCATACTAAATTTTGTATTCCGCATTGTATATTTTATATTCTGTGTTCTACATTTTTATTCTAAATTCTATATTCTGTATTCTGTATTCTATGTTATAAATTCTGTGTTCTACATTCCATGTTCTAATTCTGGGTTCTATATTCTCTATTGTATATTCTATAATTTGTGTTCTTCATTCTATATACTATATTCTGCTTTTTGAAGTCTATATTCTATATTTTGTGTTGTACATTCTATATTCTAAATTCTATATACAGTATTCTGTATTCTAAATTCAAAATTCTGTGTTCTTCATTCCATTTTCTAAATCTGGGTTCTATATTCTCTATTCTATATTTTATATTCTGTGTTCTTCATTCTATATTCTAAATTCTATATTTAGTATTCTTTATTCTATATTCTAAATTCTGTTTTCTTCATTCCATGATCTGAATTCTGTCTTCTCTATTCTCTACCCTATATTGTATATTTTGTGTACTCCATTCTATATTCTACATTCTTTATTCTGCCTTCCGTATTCTATATTCTATATTCTGTGTTCTACATTTTTTATTCTTAATTCTATAATCAGTGTTCTGTATTCTATATTCTAAATTCTGTGTTCTGCATGCCCTAAATTCTGGGTTGTGTGTTCTGTTTTCCATATTCTATTTTGTGTGTTGTATATTGTATATTCTGTATTCTATTTTCGGCATTCCGTATTCTATATTCTATACTCTGTGTTCTACATTCTATATTCTAAATTCTATATTCAGTATTATTTATTCTGTATTCTAAATTCTGTGTTCTGCATCTAAGTTCTAAATTCTATATTCAGTAAAAAGTATTCTATACTCTAAATTCTGTGTTCTGGATTCCATGTTCTAAATCCTATATTTAGTTTTCTGTATTCTATATTATAAATTCTGTGCTATGCATTCCATGTTCTAAATTCTTTATTCAGTATTCCGTATTATAAATTCTAAATTCTGTGTTCTATATTCCATGTTCTAAATTCTGGGTTCTATATTCTATATTCTATATTGTATATTTTGTTTTCTACATTCTATATTCTGCATTCTATATTCTGCATTCCGTATTCTATATTCCGTGTTCTACATTCTATATTCTACGTTCTATATTGTGCATTCTGAACTCTATTTTCTAAATTCTCTGTGGTGAATTCCATATTCTAAATTCTGCGTTCTGTAGTCTGCATTCTATATTCTGTGTTCTTGCATTCTATATTCTACTTTCTTATTCTGTATTCTGTATTCTATACTCTGTATTCTTCATTCTATATTCTGTTCCCTGTATTCTATATTCTTAATTCTTTGTTCTGCATTCCATGTTCTATATTCTGTGTTATGAATTCTGTATTCTATATTCTATAATCTGTGTTCTACACTCTATATTCCGTATTCTTTATTCTATATAATAAATTCTGTGTTGTGAATTCCATGTCCTAAATTCTGGGTACTGTATTTTGTATTTTATATTCTATATTCTGTGTTCTACAAAATGCATTCTACATTCTGTGTTCTGTATTCAGTATTCTATATACTCTGTTATATATTCTATATTCTACTTTATATTTCTGTATTCTATATTCTATATTCTGTGCACTAAATTCCATGTTCTAAATTCTAGGTTCTGTATTCTGAATTCTATATTCTATATTCTGTGTTCAGCATTCTGTATTCTACATTGTATATTCTAGATTCTGTATTCTAATTTCTAAATTCTTTGTTCTGAATTCCATGTTCTAAATTCTGGGTTCTGTCTTCTGTATTCTATATTCTATATACTGCGTTGTAAATTTTTGATAATACATTCTATATTCTGTATTCTATTTTCTATATTCTGTGTTCTGCATTCCATTTTCTAAATTCTGGGTTCTGTATTGTTAATTCTATATTCTATATTCTCTGTTCTACATTCAATATTCCACATTCTATATTTTGTATACTGTAATCTATATTCTAAACTCTTTCTTCTGAATTCCATGTTCTAAATTCTGGGTTCTGTATACTGCATTCTAAATTCTACATTCTGTGTTCTACATTGTATATTCTAAATTTTATATTCGGTTTTCTGTATTTTATATTGTATAGTGTGTGTACTGCATTCTATATTGTAAAATTTATTTTCTGTTTTCTGTATTCTATATTCTAAATTCCGTTCTGCGTTCCATGTTCTACATTCTGGGTTCTGCATTCTGTTTTCTATATTCTATATTCTGTATTCTGTATTCTAATTTCTATATACTGTATTCTATATTATTTATTCTACATTCTATATTCTGTTTTCTATACACTATATTCTAAGTTCTTAGTTGTGTATTGCATGTTCTAAATTCTGGGTTCTGTATTCTGCATTCTCTGTTCTTTATTCTGTGTTCTGCATTCTCTATTCTACATTCTCTATTCTGTATTCTATATTCTACATTCTGTGTTCTGCATTCAATGTTCTAAATTCTGGTTTCTGTATTCTGTATTCTATAGTCTGTTTTGTACATTAAAAAGTCTACATTCTATATTCTGTATTCTGTACTCTATATTCTAAATTCAGTGTTCTGAATTCTACGTTCTAAACTCTGGGTTCTGTATTCTGTTTTCTATATTCTATATTCTGTGTTATACATTCTATATTCAACATTCTGTATACTGTATTCTATATTCTAAATTCTGTTTTCTGAATTCCATGTTCTAAATAATGGGTTCTGCATTGTGTATTCTATATTCTATAATCTGTGTTGTATATTCTGTGTTATACATTCTATATTCAGTATTCAATATTCTATAATCTAAACTCTGTGTTCTGAATTCCATGCTCTAAATTCTGTGTTCTGTAGTGTGTATTGTGAATTCCATATTCTCTGTATTACAACCAGTATTCTACATTCTATATCCTGTATTCTGTATACAATATTCCATATACTGTGTTCAACAATGTAAATTCAATATTCTATATTCTGTATTCTGCACTCTATATTCTAAATTTTGTGTTCAGAATTACAACTTGTATAATCAAGTTTCTGCATTCTGTATTCTATATTCTATATTCTGTGTTCTACATTCTGTATTCTACATTGTATATTATGTATTCTGTATCCTATATTCTATATTCTGCGTTCTGAATTCCATGTTCTAAATTCTGGGTTCTGTATTCCGTAATCTGTATTCAATATTCTGTGTTCTACATTCTGTATTGTACATTCTATATACTATATTCTATATTATAAATTCTGTGTACAACATTCTATATACCACATAATATTTCGGTATTCTTTATTATATATTCTGTGTTCTGAATTCCTAGTTCTAAATTCTGCACACTGCATTCTGTATTCTATATTCTATATTCTGTGTTCTACATTCTATATTCTACATTCTATTCCTTTATTCTATATTATGTATTGTGTGTTCTGAATTCCATGTTCTGAATCCTGCGTTCTGTATGCTGTATTCCATATTTTGCGTTTTGAATTCTATGTTCTAAATTCTATATTCAGCATTCTGTAATCTAAAGTCTTAATTCTGTGTTCTGCATTCTATGGTCTAAATTCTGGGTTCTGTATTCTGTTTTCCATATTCCATATTCTGTGTTCTATATTCTATATTCTGTATTCCGTATTCTATATTCTATACTCTGTGTTCTACATTCTATATTCTGCATACTGTATTCAGTATACTGTATTCTATATTCTAAATTCTGTGTTCTGCACCCATGTTCTAAATCCTGGGTTCTATATTTTCTTATCTATATTCTATATTCTGTGCTCTATATTCTACATTCTAAATTCTATATTCAGTATTCTGTATTTTATATTCTTTATTAAGTGTTCTACATTCTATATTCTAAGTTCTATATTCAATATTCTGTATTCTATATTCTTAATTCTATGTTCTGCATTCCGGGTTCTAAGTTCTGTGTTCTATTCTCTCTAGTATATATTCTATATTTGTGTTCTTCATTCTACATTCTACAAAGTATATTCTGCATCCCATATTCTATATTCTATGTTCTATGTTCTACATTCTATATTCTAAAATATTTATTCAGTTTTCTGAATTCTATATTCTAGATTCTCTGTTCTGCATTAGATTTCTAAATTCTGGTTGCTATATTCTCTATTCTATTTTCTATATTTTGTGTTCTTCATTCTATATTCTACCTTCTTTATTCTGCATTCCGTATTTTATATTCTATATTCTGTGTTCTACTTTCTATACTCTAAATTCTATATTCAGTATTCTGTATTCTATATTCCAAATTCTGTGTTCTGCAATCCAGGTTCTAAATTCTGGTTTCTGTATTCTGTGTTCCATTTTTTATATTCTGTGTTCTACATTCTATATTGTGTATTGTATATTCTTTATGCCGTATTCTCTATTCTGAGTTTTTCATTCTATATTCTGTATTCCATATTCTGCATTCCGTACTCTATATTCTATATTCTGTGTTCTACATTCTGTACTCTAAATTCTATATTCAGTTTTCTCTATTTTATATTCAAAATTCTGTGTTCTACATTGTATATTCTAAATTCTATATTCTATATTCAAAATTCTGTGTTCTTCATTCCGTGTTCTAAATTCTGGGTTCTATATTCTCTATTCTATATTCTTTATTGTGTGTTCTTCATTCTATATTCTAAATTCTATATTCTATATTCCAAATTCTGTGTTCTGCATTTCATATTCTAAATTCTGGGTTATGTATTCTGTATTCCATATTTTATATTTTGTGTTCTATATTCTATATTTTCTATTCTTTTTTCTGCATTCCATATTCTATATTCTATATCCTGTGTTCTAAATCCTATATTCAGTATTCTGTATTTTATTTTCTAAATTCTGTGTTCTGCATTCCATGTTTAAATTCTGGGTTCTATATTCTCTATTATATATACTATATTCTGTGTGCTACATTCTATATTCTAAATTCTATATTCATTATTCTGTATTCAATATTCTAAATTCTGTGTTCTGCATTCCATGTTCTAAATTCTACATTCAGTATTCTGTATTCTATATTCTAAATTCTGGTTTCTGCATTCTATGTTCTAAACTCTATATTAAGTATTCTGTATTCTATTTTCCAAATTCTGTGTTCTGCAATCCATGTTTTAAATTCTGGGTTCTGTATTTTGTTTTACATATTTTATGTTTTGTGTTGTACATTCTATATTCTGTATTCAATATTCTGCATTCTGTATTCTAAATTGTATTTCTGTGTTCTACATTCTAAATTCTGTGTTCTGCATTCCATGTTCTAAATTCAATATTCAGTATTCTGTATTCTATATTCTAAATGCTGTGTTCTGCATTCTATGTTCTAAATTCTATATTCAGTATTCTGTATTCTATATTCTATATTCTGTGTTCTGCATTCCATGTTCTAAATTCTGGGTTCTGTATTCTCTTTTCCATATTCTATATTCTGTTTTCTACATTCTATATTCTGTATTCTATATTCTGCATTCCGTATTCTTTAATCTATATTCTGTGTACTACATTCTGTGCTCTAAATTCTATATTCAGTATTCTCTATTCTATATTCAAAATTCTGTGTTCTAAATTGTATATTGTAAATTCTATATTCTATATTCAAATTCTGTGTTCTTCATTCCGTGTTCTAAATTCTGTTTTCTACATTCTCTATCCTATATTGTGTGTTCTTCATTCTATATTCTACATTCTATATTCTAAATTCTATATTGTATATTCCAAATTCTGTGTTCTGCATTTCATATTCTTAATTCTGGGTTATGTATTCTGTATTCCATATTTTATATTTTGTTTTCTATATTCTATATTTGGTATTCTATATTCTGCATTCCGTATTCTATATTCTATATCCTGTGTTCTAAATCCTATATTCAGTATTCTGTATTGTATTTTCTAAATTCTGTGTTCTGTATTCTATGTTCTAAATTCTGGCTTCTATATTCTCCAGTCTATATTCTATATTTTGTGATCTCCATTCTTATTTCTACATTCTTTATTCTGCATTCCATATTCTACTTTCTATTTTTTTTCTGTTTTCTGCATTATATATTCTAAATTATTAATTCAGTATTATGTATTTTATATTCTATATTCTATGTCCTACATAGAATTTTTTAATTGTTTATAAAATATTCCGTATATTATGTTCTAAATTCTGTGTTCTATATTCTCTTTTCTATTTTCTATATTCTGTGTTCTACATTCTATATTGTAAATTTTATATTCAGCATTCTGTATTCTATATTCTAAATTCTGTTTCTACATTCTATATTCTATATTCTATATTCAGTATAATGTATTCTATATTCTATATTCTGTGTTCTGCATCAGATGTACTAAATTCTCTATACTAGACCCTCTATTGTATATTCTATTCTATATACAGTGTTCTAAATTCTATATTCTAAAATCTGTATTTATTAATGTGTATTCTATAGTCTTAATTCTGTTTTATGCATTCAAAGCTCTAAATTCTGTGTCTTTATTCTTTTTTCCATATTCTATATTCAGTGTTCTATATTCTATATTCTGTTTTCTGTATTCTGCATTCCGTATTCTACAATGTATATTCTGTGTTCTAAATTTTATTTTCCAAATTCTATATGTAGTATTCTCTATTGTATATTCTATATGCTGTTTTCTAAATTCTGTATTCTAAATTCTATATTCTTTATTCTAAATTCTGTGTTCTGCATACCGTGTTCAAAATTCTGTGTTCTATATTCTCTATTCTGTATTCTATACTTTGTGTTCTTTATTCTTTATTCTATATCCTATATTCTGCATTCAGTTGTCTATATTGTATATTCTGTGTTCTACATTCTATATTCTAAATTCTATATTCAGTATTCTGTTTTATATATTCTAAATTCTGTGTTCTGTATTCTATGTTCTAAATTCTGGCTTCTATATTCTCCAGTCTATATTCTATATTTTGTGAACTCCATTCTTATTTCTACATTCTTTATTCTGCATTCCATATTCTATATTATATATTCTGTGTTCTACATTCTATATTCTAAATTCTATATTCCTTATTCCTCAGTATATATTCTATATTCAATGTTCTGCATTGTATATTCTAAATTCTACATTCAGTATTCTGTATTCTAAATACGAAATTCTGTGTTCTGCATTTCATGTTCTAAATTCTGTGTTCTATATTCTCTTTTCTATATTCTATATTCTGTGTCCTTCATTCAATATTCTAAATTCTATATTCAGTATTCTCTATTCTATATTCTAAATTCTGTGTTCTGCATACCATGTTCGTATTTCGGGATTCTGTATTCTGTTTCCATATTTTACATTCTGTGTTCTAAATTCTATATTCTGTATAATATATTCTGCATTATGTATTCAATATTGTATATTTTGTGTTCTACATTCTATATTCTAAATTCTATAATCTATATTCTAAATTCTGTGTTCTTTATTCCGTGTTCTTAATTCTGGGTTCTATAATCTCTTTTCTATATTCTATAGTCTGTGTTCGACATTCAATATTCTAAATTCTATATTTAGTATTCTCAATTCTATATTCAAATTCTGTGTTCTACATGCTATATTCTAAATTCTATATTCTATATTCAAAATTCTGTATTCTTCATTCCGTGTTCTAAATTCTGGGTTCTATATTCTCTATTCTATATTCTTTATTCTGTGTTCTTCATTCTATATTCTACATTCTATATTCTGCATTCCGTACTCTATATTCTATATACTGTGTTCTACATTCTATATTCAATATTCTATATTCATTATCCTGTATTCTATATTCTAAATTCTGTGCTTTGAATTCCATGTTCTAAATTCTGGGTTCTATATTCTCTATTATATATTCTATATTTTTTGTTTTCATTCTATATTGTACGTTCTATATTCTGCATTCCGTGTTATATATTCTATATTATGTTTTCTACATTCTATATTCTAAATTCTATATTCAGTATTCTGTATTCTATAATCTAAATTCTGTGTTCTGATTCAATTTTTAAATTCTGGGTTCTAAATTCTCTTTCATATATTCTATATTTTGTGTTCTTAGTTCTTTATTCTGCATTCTATATTCTGCATTCTGTATTTATGTTCTGTATTCTGTGTTCTACATCTACTTTCTAAATTCTATATTCTGTATTCTGTATTCAATATTCTACATTCTGTGTTCTGCATTCTATGTTCTAAATTTTATATTCAGTATACTTTATTCTATTTTCTAAATTTTTGGTTCTGCATTCCATGTTCTAAATCCTATATTCAGTATTCTGTATACTATATTCTAAATTCTGTGTTCCGCATTCTATGTTCTAAATTCTATATTCCGTATTCTGTATTATAAATTCTAAATTCTGTGTTCTGCATTCCATGTTGTAAATACTGGGTTGTCTATACTGTTTTCCATATTGTATAATCTGTGTTCTACATTCTATATTCTGTATTCTATATTCTGCATTCCTTATTCCATATTCTATATACTGTGTTTTACATTCTATATTCTAAATTCTATATTCTGTATTCCGTATTCTATATTCTGAACTCTGTGTTCTACATTTTATATTCTAAATTCTATATTCAGTGCTCTGTATTCTATATTCTATATTCTGTGTTCTGCATTCCATGTTCTAAATTCTGGGTTCTATATTTTCTATACTATATTCTATATTCTGTGTTCTATATTCTATATTCTAAATTCTATATTCATTATTCTGTATTCTATATTCTTAATTCTGTGTTCTACATTCTATATTCTAAATTCTATATTCAGTATTCTGTATTCTATATTCTTAATTCTCTGTTCTTCATTCCATGTTCTAAGTTCTGGGTCCTATACTCTCTATTATATATTCTATATTTGTGTTCTTCTTTCTATATTCTACATAGTATATTCTGCATTCCGTATCCTATATTCTATATTCTATGTTCTACATTCTAAATTCTAAAATCTATATTCAGTATTCTGTATTCTATTGTATAAATTCTTTGTTCTGCATTCCATTTCTAAATTGTGGTTTCTATATTCTCTATTCTATATTATATATTTGGGTCGTTCATTCTATATTCTACGTCCTATATTCTGCCATCCGTATTTTATATTCTATATTGTTTGTTCTATATTCTATATTCTAAATTCTATATTCAGTATTTTGTATTCTATATTCTCATTTGTGTGTTCTGCATTCCTTGTACTAAATTCTGGGTTCTCTATTCTCTATTCTCTATTCTCTATTCTGTGTTTACATTCTATATTCTAAATTCTATATTCAGTATTCTGTATTCTATATTCTAAATTCTGTGTTCTGCTTTCCTTTTTATAAATTCTATATTCAGTACTGTGCATTCTATATTCTAAATTCTGTGTTCTGCATTCTATTTTCTAAATTCTATATTCATTATTCTGTATATTATATTCTAAAATCTGTGTTCTGCATTCCATGTTCTAAATTCTGGGTTCTGTATTGTTTTCCATATTCTATATACTGTGTTCTTCATTCTATATTCTGTATTGTATATTATTTATGCCGTATTATATATTCTGTGTTCTTCATTCTATATTCTGTATTCTATATTCTGCATTCCGTATTCTATATTCTATATTCTGTGTTCTACATTTTATACTCTAAATTCTATATTCAGTATTCTGTATTGTATATTCCAAATTCTGTGTTCTGCATTGTATGTTCTAACCTTTGGGTTCTGTATTCTGTATTCCATATTCTATATTTTGTGTTCTATAGTCTATATTTGGTATTCAATATTCTGCATTCCGTATTCTATATTCTATATCCTGTGTTCTAAATTCTTTATTCAGTATTCTGTGTTTAATTTTCTAAATTCTGTGTTCTGCATTCCATGTTCTAAATTCTGGGTTTTATATTCACTATTGTATATACTACATTCTGTGTGCTACATTCTATATTATAAATTCTATATTCAGTATTCTGTATTCTATATTGTAAATTCTGTGTTTACATTCTATATTCTAAATTGCATATTCAGTATGCTGTATTCAATATTCTAAATTCTGAGTTCTGCTTTCCATGTTCCAAAAATCTGGCTTCAATATTTTCCTTGCTATTTTTTTTTCTGTTTTGTACATTATATATTCTAAATTATTTATTCAGTATTATGTATTTTATATTCTTTATTCTATGTCCTACATAGAATTTTTTATTTGTTTATAAAGTATTCCGTATATTATGTTCTAAATTCTGTGTTCTATATTCTCTTTTCTATTTTCTATATTCTGTGTTCTACATTCTATATTGTAAATTTTATATTCAGCATTCTGTATTCTATATTCTAAATTCTGTGTTCTACATTCTATATTCTATATTCTATATTCAGTATAATGTATTCTATATTCTAAATTCTGTGTTCTGCATCACATGTTCTAAATTCTCGATACTATACTCTCTATTGTATATTCTATTCTATATTCTGTGTTCTACATTCTTTATTCAAAAATCTATATTTATTAATGTGTATTCTATAGTCTTAATTCTGTTTTCTGCATTCAAAGCTCTAAATTCTGTGTTCTATATTCTTTTTTCCATATTCTAGATTCAGTGTTCTATATTCTATATTCTGTATTCTGTATTCTGCTTTCCGTATTCTACAATGTATATTCTGTGTTCTAAATTTTATTTTCCAAATTCTATATGTAGTATTCTGTATTGTATATTCTATATGCTGTTTTCTAAATTCTGTATTCTAAATTCTATATTCTTTATTCTAAATTCTGTGTTCTGCATACCGCGTTCAAAATTCTGTGTTCTATATTCTCTATTCTGTATTCTATAATATGTGTTCTTCATTGTATATTCTATATCCTATATTCTGCTTTCAGTTGTCTATATTGTATATTCTGTGTTCTACATTCTATATTCTAACTTCTATATTCAGTATTCTGTTTTATATATTCTAAATTCTGTGTTCTGTATTCTATGTTCTATATTCTGGCTTCTATATTCTCCAGTCTATATTCTATATTTTGTGAACTCCATTCTTATTTCTACATTCTTTATTCTGCATTCCATATTCTATATTAAATATTCTGTGTTCTACATTCTATATTCTAAATTCTATATTCCTTATTCCGTAGTATATATTCTATATTCTATGTTCTGCATTGTATATTCTAAATTCTACATTCAGTATTCTGTATTCTAAACACTAAATTCTGTGTTCTGCATTTCATGTTCTAAATTCTGTGTTCTATATTCTCTTTTCTATATTCTATATTCTGTGTCCTTCATTCAATATTCTAAATTCTATATTCAGTATTCTCTATTCTATATTCTAAATTCTGTGTTCTGCATACCATGTTCGTATTTCGGGATTCTGTATTCTGTTTCCATATTTTACATTCTGTGTTCTAAATTCTATATTCTGTATAATATATTCTACATTATGTATTCAATATTGTATATTTTGTGTTCTACATTCTATATTCTAAATTCTATAATCTATATTCTAAATTCTGTGTTCTTTATTCCGTGTTCTTAATTCTGGGTTCTATAATCTCTTTTCTATATTCTATATTCTGTGTTCGACATTCAATATTCTAAATTCTATATTTAGCATTCTCAATTCTATATTCAAAATTCTGTGTTCTACATGCTATATTCTAAATTCTATATTCTATATTGAAAATTCTGTATTCTTCATTCCGTGTTCTAAATTCTGGGTTCTATATTCTCTATTCTATATTCTATATTCTGTGTTCTTCATTCTATATTCTACATTCTATATTCTGCATTCGTATTCTATATTCTATATACTGTGTTCTACATTCTATATTCAAAATTCAATATTCATTATCCTGTATTCTATATTCTAAATTCTGTGCTTTGAATGCCATGTTCTAAATTCTGGGTTCTATATTCTCTATTATATATTCTATATTTTTTGTTCTTCATTCTATATTGTACGTTCTATATTCTGCATTCCGTGTTATATATTCTATATTATGTTTTCTACATTTTATATTCTAAATTCTACATTCAGTATTCTGTATTCTATAATCTAAATTCTGTGTTCTGATTCAATTTTTAAATTCTGGTTTCTAAATTCTCTTTTATATATACTATATTTTATGTTCTTAGTTCTTTAATCTGCATTCTATATTCTGCATTCTGTATTTATGTTCTGTATTCTGTGTTCTACATCTACTTTCTAAATTCTATATTCTGTATTCTGTATTCAATATTCTACATTCTGTGTTCTGCATTCAATGTTCTAAATTCTGGGTTCTGTATTCTGTTTTCCATATTCTATATTCTGTGTTCTATATTCTATATTCTGTATTCTATATTCTGCATTCCGTATCCTATACTCTATATTCTGTGTTCTTCATTCTATTATCCAAATTCTATTTTCAGTATTCTGTATTATATATTCAAAATTCTGTGTTCTGCATTCCATGTTCTAAATTCTGTGTTCTATATTGTCTTTTCTATATTCTATATTCTGTGTTCTACATTCAATATTCTAAATTCTATATTCAGTATTCTGTATTGTATATTCTAAATTCTGTGTTCTGCATACCATGTTCAAATTTCGGGGTTCTGTATTCTGTTTCCATATTTTATATTCTGTGTTCTAATTTCTATATTCTGTATAATATATTCTGCATTATGTATTCTATATTCTATATTTTGTGTTCTACATTCTATATTCTAAATTTTATATTCAGTATTCTTTATTCTATTTTCTATATTCTGGGTTCTGCATTCCATGTTCTAAATCCTATATTCAGTATTCTGTATTCTATATTCTAAATTCTGTGTTCCGCATTCTATGTTCTAAATTCTATATTCCGTATTCTGTATTATAAATTCTAAATTCTGTGTTCTGCATTCCATGTTGTAAATACTGGGTTCTCTATTCTGTTTTCCATATTGTATATTCTGTGTTCTACATTCTATATTCTGTATTCTATATTCTGCATTCCGTATTCCATATTCTATATATTGTGTTTTACATTCTATATTCTAAATTCTATATTCTGTATTCCGTATTCTATATTCTGAACTCTGTGTTCTACATTCTATATTCTAAATTCTATATTCAGTGGTCTGTATTCTATATTCTAAATTCTGTGTTCTGCATTACATGCTCTAAATTTTGGCTTCTATATTCTCTATTCTATATTCTATATGCTGTGTTCTACATTCTATATTCTGAATTGTATATTGAGGTTTCTGTATTCTATATTCTAAATTCTGTGTCCTGAATTCCATTTTCTAAATTCTGGTTTCTATATTCTCTATTCTATTTTCTGAGTTGTATATTCTATATTCTAAATTCTATATTCAGTATTCTGAATTCTATATTCTAAATTTTGTGTTCTACATCCGTGTTCTAAATTTTGGGTTCTATATTCTCTATTCTATATTCTATACATTGTGTTCTTCATTCCATATTCTACATACCATATTCTGCATTCCGTATTCTATATTCTATATTCTGTGTTCTACATTCTATATTCTAAAAACTATATTCAGTCTTCTGTATTGTATATTCTAAATTCTTTGTTCTGCACTCCATTTCTTAATTCTGGGTTCTATATTCTCAATTCATTTCTATATTTTTTGTTTACATTCTATATTGTACGTTCTATTTTCTGCATTCCGTGTTTTATATTCTATATTATGTTTTCAACATTCTATATTCTAAATTCTATATTCAGTATTCTGAATTCTATATACTAAATTCTGTGTTCTGCATTCCATGTTCTAAATTCTGGGTTCTATATTTTCTATACTATATTCTATATTCTGTGTTCTATATTCTATATTCTAAATTCTATATTCATTATTCTGTATTCTATATTCTTAATTCTGTGTTCTACATTCTATATTCTAAATTCTATATTCAGTATTCTGTATTCTATATTCTTAATTCTCTGTTCTTCATTCCATGTTCTAAGTTCTGGGTCCTATACTCTCTATTATATATTCTATATTTGTGTTCTTCATTCTATATTCTACATAGTATATTCTGCATTTCGTATCCTATATTCTATATTCTATGTTCTACATTCTAAATTCTAAAATCTATATTCAGTATTCTGTATTCTATAGTATAAATTCTCTGTTCTGCATTCCATTTCTAAATTGTGGTTTCTATATTCTCTATTCTATATTATATATTTGGGTCGTTCATTCTATATTTTACGTCCTATATTCTGCCATCCGTATTTTATATTCTATATTGTTTGTTCTATATTCTATATTCTAAATTCTATATTCAGTATTTTGTATTCTATATTCTAATTTGTGTGTTCTGCATTCCATGTACTAAATTCTGGGTTCTCTGTTCTCTATTCTCTATTCTATATTCTGTGTTTACATTTTATATTCTAAATTCTATATTCAGTATTCTGTATTCTATATTCTAAATTCTGTGTTCTGCTTTCCTTTTTATAAATCCTATATTCAGTACTGTGCATTCTATATTCTAAATTCTGTGTTCTGCATTCTATTTTCTAAATTCTATATTCATTATTCTGTATATTATATTCTAAAATCTGTGTTCTAAATTCCATGTTCTAAATTCTGGGTTCTGTATTGTTTTCCATGTTCTATATACTGTGTTCTTCATTCTATATTCTGTATTGTATATTATTTATGCCGTATTATATATTCTGTGTTCTTCATTCTATATTCTGTATTCTATATTCTGCATTCCGTATTCTATATTCTATATTTTGTCTTCTACATTTTATACTCTAAATTCTATATTCAGTATTCTGTATTGTATATTCCAAATTCTGTGTTCTGCATTGTATGTTCTAAACTTTGGGTTCTGTATTCTGTATTCCATATTCTATATTTTGTGTTCTATAGTCTATATTTGGTATTCAATATTCTGCATTCCGTATTCTATATTCTATATCCTGTGTTATAAATTCTATATTCAGTATTCTGTGTTTTATTTTCTAAATTCTGTGTTCTGCATTCCATGTTCTAAATTCTGGGTTATATATTCACTATTGTATATACTACATTCTGTGTGCTACATTCTATATTATAAATTCTATCTTCAGTATTCTGTATTCTATATTCTAAATTCTGTGTTTACATTCTATATTCTAAATTGCATATTCAGTATGCTGTATTCTATATTCTAAATTCTGAGTTCTGCTTTCCATGTTCCAAAATCTGGCTTCAATATTTTCCTTGCTATTTTTTTTCTGTTTTCTACATTATATAATCTAAATTATTTATTCAGTATTATGTATTTTATATTCTATATTCTATGTCCTACATAGAATTTTTTAATTGTTTATAAAATATTCCGTATATTATGTTCTAAATTCTGGGTTCTATATTCTCTTTTCTATTTTCTATATTCTGTGTTCTACATTCTACATTGTAAATTTTATATTCAGCATTCTGCATTGTATATTCTAAATTCTGTGTTCTACATTCTATATTCTATATTCTATATTCAGTATAATGTATTCTATATTCTAAATTCTGTGTTCTGCATCACATGTTCTAAATTCTCGATACTATACTCTCTATTGTATATTCTATTCTATATACTGTGTTCTAAATTCTATATTCTAAAATCTATTTTTATTAATGTGTATTCTATAGTCTTAATTCTGTTTTCTGCATTCAAATCTCTAAATTCTGTGTTCTATATCCTTTTCTCCATATTCTATATTCAGTGTTCTATATTCTATATTCTGTATTCTGTATTCTGCTTTCCGTATTCTACAATGTATATTCTGTGGTCTAAATTTTATTTTCCAAATTCTATATGTAGTATTCTGTATTGTATATTCTATATGCTGTTTTCTAAATTCTGTATTCTAAATTCTATATTCTTTATTCTAAATTCTGTGTTCTGCATACCGTGTTCAAAATTCTGTGTTCTATATTCTCTATTCTGTATTCTATAATTTGTGTTCTTCATTCTATATTCTATATCCTATATTCTGCATTCAGTTGTCTATATTGTATATTCTGTGTTCTACATTCTATATTCTAAATTCTATATTCAGTATTCTGTTTTATATATTCTAAATTCTGTGTTCTGTATTCTATGTTCTAAATTCTGGCTTCTATATTCTCCAGTCTATATTCTATATTTTGTGAACTCCATTCTTATTTCTACATTCTTTATTCTGCATTCCATATTCTATATTATATATTCTGTGTTCTACATTCTATATTCTAAATTCTATATTCCTTATTCCGTAGTATATATTCTATATTCTATGTTCTGCATTATATATTCTAAATTCTACATTCAGTATTCTGTATTCTAAATACGAAATTCTGTGTTCTGCATTTCATGTTCTAAATTCTGTGTTCTATATTCTCTTTTCTATATTCTATATTCTGTGTCCTTCATTCAATATTCTAAATTCTATATTCAGTATTCTCTATTCTATATTCTAAATTCTGTGTTCTGCATACCATGTTCGTATTTCGGGATTCTGTATTCTGTTTCCATATTTTACATTCTGTGTTCTAAATTCTATATTCTGTATAATATATTCTGCATTATGTATTCAATATTTTATATTTTGTGTTCTACATTCTATATTCTAAATTCTATAATCTATATTCTAAATTCTGTGTTCTTTATTCCGTGTTCTTAATTCTGGGTTCTATATTCTCTTTTCTATATTCTATATTCTGTGTTCGACATTCAATATTCTAAATTCTATATTTAGTATTCTCAATTCTATATTCAAAATTCTGTGTTCTACATGCTATATTCTAAATTCTATATTCTATATTCAAAATTCTGTATTCTTCATTCCGTGTTCTAAATTCTGGGTTCTATATTCTCTATTCTTTATTCTGTGTTCTTCATTCTATATTCTACATTCTATATTCTGCATTCCGTATTCTATATTCTATATACTGTGTTCTACATTCTATATTCAATATTCTATATTCATTATCCTGTATTCTATATTCTAAATTCTGTGCTTTGAATTCCATGTTCTAAATTCTGGGTTCTATATTCTCTATTATATATTCTATATTTTTTGTTCTTCATTCTATATTGTACGTTCTATATTCTTCATTCCGTGTTATATATTCTATATTATGTTTTCTACATTCTATATTCTAAATTCTATATTCAGTATTCTGTATTCTATAATCTAAATTCTGTGTTCTGATTCAATTTTTAAATTCTAGTTTCTAAAATCTCTTTTATATATTCTATATTGTGTGTTCTTATTTCTTTATTCTGCATTTTATATTCTGGATTCTGTATTTATGTTCTGTATTCTGTGTTCTACATCTACTTTCTATATTCTATATTCTGTATTCTGTATTCAATATTCTACATTCTGTGTTCTGCATTCTATGTTCTAAATTCTGGGTTCTGTATTCTGTTTTCCATATTCTATATTCTGTGTTCTATATTCTATATTCTGTATTCTATATTCTGCATTCCATATTCTATACTCTATATTCTGTGTTCTTCATTCTATTATCCAAATTCTATATTCAGTATTCTGTATTCTATATTCTAAATTCTGTGTTCTGCATTCCATGTTCTAAATTCTGTGTTCTATATTGTCTTTTCTATATTCTATATTCTGTGTTCTACATTCAATATTCTAAATTCTATATTCAGTATACTCTATTGTATATTCTAAATTCTGTGTTCTGCATACCATGTTCAAATTTCGGGGTTCTGTATTCTGTTTCCATATTTTATATTCTGTGTTCTAATTTCTATATTCTGTATAATATATTCTGCATTATGTATTCTATATTCTATATTTTGTGTTCTACATTCTATATTCTAAATTTTATATTCAGTATTCTTTATTCTATTTTCTA
Source organism: Vicugna pacos (assembly GCF_048564905.1). Taxonomy (NCBI): domain Eukaryota; kingdom Metazoa; phylum Chordata; class Mammalia; order Artiodactyla; family Camelidae; genus Vicugna; species Vicugna pacos. The sequence continues at coordinate 4,305,058 of NW_027328871.1, forward strand.
AATTCTGGGTTCTGCATTCCATGTTCTAAATCCTATATTCAGTATTCTGTATTCTATATTCTAAATTCTGTGTTCCGCATTCTATGTTCTAAATTCTATATTCCGTATTCTGTAATATAAATTCTAAATTCTGTGTTCTGCATTCCATGTTGTAAATACTGGGTTCTCTATTCTGTTTTCCATATTGTATAATCTGTGTTCTACATTCTATATTCTGTATTCTATATTCTGCATTCCGTATTCCATATTCTATATATTGTGTTTTACATTCTATTTTCTAAATTCTATATTCTGTATTCCGTATTCTATATTCTGAACTCTGTGTTCTACATTCTATATTCTAAATTCTATATTCAGTGGTCTGTATTCTATATTCTATATTCTAAATTCTGCATACCATTTTCTAAATTCTGGGATCTATAATCTATATTCTATATTCTATAGTCTGTGTTATATATTCTATATTCTAAATACTATATTCAGCATTCTGTATTCTATATTATAAATTCTGTGTTCTACATTCTATATTCTAAGTTGTATATTCAGTATTCTGTATTCTATATTCTAAATTCTGAGTTCTGCTTTTCATGTTCCAAAATCAGTCTTCAATATCCCCTAAGCTAAATTTTTATTCTGTTTTCTGCATTCTATATTCTAAATTATATATTCAGTATTATGTATTTTATATTCTATATTCTGTCCTCTACATTCAATTTTTTAATTGCTTATTAAGTATTCTGTATTATATATTCTAAATTATGTGTTCTGCATTCCATATTCTAAATTCTGTTTTCTGTATTCTTTTTTCCATATTCTATATTCTGTTTACTACATTCTATATTCTGTATTCTGTACTCTGCATTCCGTATTCTACATACAATATTCTGTGTTCTACATTCTATTTCTAAATTCTATATTCAGCATTCCGTATGCTATATTCTAAATTCTGTGTTCTGCATTCCATGTTCTAAATTCTGGTTTCTACATTCTCTATTCTATATTCTATATTGTGTGTTTTTCATTCTAGATTTTACATGCAATATTTTGCATTCCATATACTATATTCTATATTTTGTGTTCTACATTCTATTTTCTAAATTCTATACCCAGTATTCCGTATTCTATATTCTAAATTCTCTGTTCTGCATTCCATGTTCTAAATTTGGGTTCTATATCCTCTTTTCTCTATTCTATATCCTGTGTTCCACATTCTATAGTCTAAATCCTATATTCAGCGTTCTGTATTCTATATTCTAAATTATGTGTTCTGCATTCCATGTTTTAAATTCTGGGTTCTATACTCTGTTTTCCATATTTTATATTCTGTATTCTACATTCTATATTCTGTATTCTATATTCGGCATTCCGTTTTCTACATTATATATTCTGTGTTCTACTTTCTATTTTCAAAATTCTATATTCAGTATTCAGTATTCTATATTCTAAATTCTGTGTTCTGCATTCCATGTTGTAAATTGTCTTTTCTATATTCTGTATTCTGTGTTCTTCTTTCTATATTCTAAATTCTATATTTAGTATTTTGTATTCTATATTATTAATTCTGTTCTCTGCATTCAATTTCTAAATTCTGGGTTCTATATGCTCTTTTATTTATTCTATATACTGTGTTGTTCATTCTAGATTCTTCATACTAAATTTTGAATTCCGTATTCTATATTCTATATTCTGTGTTCTAAATTCTATATTCTAAATTCTATATTCCGTATTCTGTATTCTATATTCTAAATTCTGTGTTTTGTATTCCATGTTGTATATTCTGGCTTCTATATTCTTTATACTATATTCTAAATTCTGTGTTTGCATTCTATATTCTAAATTGCATATTCAGTATGCTGTATTCTATATTCTAAAATCTAAGTTCTGCTTTCCATGTTCCAAAATCTGGCTTCAATATTTTCCTTGCTATTTTTTTTCTGTTTTCTACATTATATATTCTAAATTATTTATTCAGTATTATGTATTTTATATTCTATATTCTATGTCCTACATAGAATTTTTTAATTTTTTATAAAATATTCCGTATATTATGTACTAAATTCTGTGTTCTATATTCTCTTTTCTATTTTCTATATTCTGTGTTCTACATTCTATATTGTAAAGTTTATATTCAGCATTCTGTATTCTATATTCTAAATTCTGTGTTCTACATTCTATATTCTAAATTCTATATTCAGTGTTCTGTATTCTATATTCTAAATTCTGTGTTCTGCATTCCATGTCCTAAATTCCCGGTTCTGTATTCTGTTCTCCATATTCTGCATTCTGTGTTCTATATTCCATATTCTGTAGTCTATTTTCGGCATTCCGTATTCTATATTCCATATTCTGTGTTCTAAATTCTATATTCTATATTCTATATTCAGTATTCCGTATTCTATATTCTATACCCTGTGTTCTATATTTTATATTCTAAATTCCATATTCAGTATTCCGTATTCTATATTCTATATTCTGGGTTCTTCATTCCATGGTCTAAAATCTATATTCAGTATTCTTTATTCTATATTTTAAATTTTGATTTTGCATTCCATGTTCTAAATTCTATATTCAGTATAAATAATCTATATTCTAATTTCTGTGTTCTGCATTCTATTTTCTTAATTCAGTTTACTGTATTCTGTTTTCCATATTCTATATACTGTGTTCTAGATTGTATATTCTGTATTCTATATTCTGCATTCCGTATTCTATATTCTATATTCTGTGTTCTACATTCTATATTCTAAATACATATTTCAGTGTTCTGTATTCTATATTCTTAATTCTGTGTTCTGCATTCCATGTTGTAAATTCTGGGTTCTGTATTCTGTTTTCCATATTCTAAATTCTGTGTTCTATATTCTATATTCTGTATTCTATATTCTGCATTCCGTATTCTATATTCTATATTCTGTGTTCTATATTCTATATTCTAATTTCTATATTCAGTATTCTGTATTCTACATTGTAAATTCTGTGTTCTGCATTCCATTTTCTAAATTCTGGGTTCTATAAACTTTATCCTATATTCTATATTCTGTGTTCTACATTCTATATTCTAAATACTATATTCAGTATTCCATGTTCTATATTCTAAATTCTGTGTTCTACATTCTATATTCTATATTCTATATCCAGTATTCTGTATTCTATATTCTAAATTCTGTGTTCTGCATTCCATGTTCCAAATTCAGGGTTCTATAAATTTTATTCTATATTCTATATTCTGTGTTCTCCACTATATTCTAAATACTATATTCAGTATTCTGTGTTCTATATTCTAAATTCTGTGTTCTACATTCTATATTCTATATTCTATATCCAGTATTCTGTATTCTATATTCTTAATTCTGTGTTCTGCATTCCATGTTCTAAATTTTGAGTTCTATATTCTCTATTCTATATTTTATATTCTGTGTTCTACATTCTATATTCTAAATTTTGTATTCAGTATTCTGTATTCTATATTCTAAATTCTGTGTTCTACATTCTATATTTTAAATTCTATATTCAGTAGTCTGTGTTCTATATTCTAAATTCTGTGTTCTGCATTCCATGTTCTAAATTCTATATTCAGTATTCTGTATTGTATATTCTAAATTCTATGTTATGCATTCTATGTTATAAATTCTATATTCAGTATTCCGTATGCTATATTATAAATTCTGGGTTCTGCATTCCATGTTCTAAATTCTGGGATCTATAATCTATATTCTATATTCTATACTCTGTGTTCTACATTCTATAATCTAAATACTATATTCAGCTTCCTGTATTCTATATTATAAATTCTGTGTTCTACATTCTATATTCTAAATTCTATATTCAGTATTATTTAATCTATATTCTAAATTCTGTGTTCTGCATAGCATGTTCTTTATTCTGGATTCTATATTCTGTATTCTACATTCTATATTCTGTGTTCTGCATTCTATATTCTAAATTCTATATTCAGTATTCTTTTTTCTATATTCTAAATTCTCTGTTCTACATTCTATATTCTAAATTGTATATTCAGTATGCTGTATTCTATATTCTAAATTCTTAGTTCTGCTTTCCATGTTCCAAAATCTGGCTTCAATATTTCCTAAGCTATTTTTTTATTCTGTTTTCTCCATTCTATATTCTAAATTATTTATTCAGTATTCTGTATTTCATATTCTATATTCTGTGTTCTACATAGAATTTTTTAATTATTTATATAGTATTCTATATATTATATTCTCAATTCTGTGTTCTGCATTCCATGTTCTAAATTCTGGGTTCTATATTCTCTTTTCTATTTTCTATATTCTGTGTTCTACATTGTATATTGTAAATTTTATATTCAGCATTCTGTATTCTATATTCTAAATTCTGTGTTCTACATTCTATATTCTATATTCTATATTCAGTATAATGTACTCTATATTCTAAATTCTGTGTTCTGCATTACATGTTCTAAATTCTCGATTCTATACTCTCTATTGTATATTCTATATTCTATATTCTGTGTTCTACATTCTATATTCTAAATTCTATATTCATTAATGTGTATTCTATACACTTAATTCTGTGTTCTGCATTCCAAGTTCTAAATTCTGGGTTCTATATTCTGTTTTCCATATTTTAATTCTGTGTTCTACATTCTATGTTCTAAATTTTATATTCAGTATTATGTATTGTATAATCTAAATTCTGTGTTCTGCATTCCATGTTCTAAATTCTCTATTCTATATTCTGTGTTCTACTTTATATATTCTTAATTATATATTCTGTATTCAGTATTCTATATTCTAAATTCTGTGTTCTGCATTCCATGTTCTAAATTCTGGTTTCTACATTCTCTATTCTATATTCTATATTGTGTGTTTTTCATTCTAGGTTTTACATACAATATTTTGCATTCCGTATACTATATTCTATATTTTGTGTTCTACATTCTATTTTCTAAATTCTATACCCAGTATTCCGTATTCTATATTCTAAATTCTCTGTTCTGCATTCCATGTTCTAAATTTGGGTTCTATATCCTCTTTTCTATATTCTATATCCTGTGTTCCACATTCTATAGTCTAAATCCTATATTCAGCGTTCTGTATTCTATATTCTAAATTATGTGTTCTGCATTCCATGTTTTAAATTCTGGGTTCTATACTCTGTTTTCCATATTTTATATTCTGTATTCTACATTCTATATTCTGTATTCTATATTCGGCATTCCGTTTTCTACATTATATATTCTGTGTTCTACTTTCTATTTTCAAAATTCTATATTCAGTATTCTGTATTCTATATTCTAAATTCTGTGTTCTGCATTCCATGTTGTTAATTGTCTTTTCTATATTCTGTATTCTGTGTTCTTCTTTCTATATTCTAAATTCTATATTTAGTATTTTGTATTCTATATTATTAATTCTGTTCTCTGCATTCAATTTCTTAATTCTGGGTTCTATATTCTCTTTTATATAATCTATATACTGTGTTCTTCATTCTAGATCCTTCATACTAAATTTTGAATTCCTTATTCTATATTCTATATTCTGTGTTCTAAATTCTATATTCAAAATTCTATATTCCGTATTCTGTATTCTATATTCTAAATTCTGTGTTTTGTATTCCATGTTGTATATTCTGGCTTCTATATTCTTTATTCTATATTCTAAATTCTGTGTTCTGCATTCCATGTTGTAAATTCTATATTCAGTATTCTGTGTTCTATATTCTATATTGTGTGTTCTGCATTCTATATTCTAAATTCTATATTTGGTATTCTGTATTCTATATTCTTAATTCTGTGATCTGGTTTGCATGTTCTAAATTCTGGGTTCTATATTCTCTATTCTATATTCTAAATTTTGTGCATTTCATTCTATATTCTACAATATATATTCTGTATTAGTTATTCTATATTCTTTTTTTCGGTGTTCTACATTCCATATTCTAAATTCTATATGCACTATTCTGTATTCTATATACTGAATTCTGTGTTCTGCATTCCATGTTCTAAATTCTGGGTTCTATACACTTTATTCTATATTCTATATTCTGTGTTCTACATTCTATATTCTAAATTCCATATTCAGTGTTCTTTATTGTACATTCTAAATTCTGGGTTCTGATTCCATGTACTAAATTCTGGGTTCTACATTCTCTATTCTATTTTCTATATTCTGTGTTTTACATTTTATATTCTAAATTCTATATTCAGTAATCTGTATTCCATATTCTAAATTCTGTGTTCTTCATTCTATATTCAAAATTCTATATTCAGTATTCTGTATTGTATGTTCTAAATACCGTGTTCTGCATTCAATGTTCTAAATTCTGTGTTCTGCATTCCAAGTTCTTAGGTCTGGGATCTATAATCTATATTCTATATTCTGTGTTCTACATTCTACATTCTAAATTCTATATTCAGTATTATTTAATCTATATTCTTAATTCTGTGTTCTGCATAGCATGTTCTTTATTCTGGATTCTATATTCTGTATTCTACATTCTATATTCTGTGTTCTACATTCTATATTCTAAATTCTATATTCAGTATTCTTTATTCTATATTCTAAATTCGGTGTTCTACATTCTATATTCTAAATAGTATATTCAGTATTCTGTATTCTATATTCTAAATTCTGTGTTCAGCATTCCATGTTCTGAATTCTGATTTCTGTATTCTGTTTCCATATTCTATATTCTGTGTTCTACATTGTATAATATAAATTCTATGTTCAGTGTTCTGTAATCTATATTCTTAATTCTGTGTTCTGCATTCCATGTTCTAATTTCTCTATTCTATAATCTATATCCTATGTTCTACTTTCTATATTCTAAATTCTATGTTCAGTATTCTGTATTCTATATTCTAAATTCTGTGTTCTGCATTCCATGTTCTAAATTCTCTATTCTATAATCTATATTCTGTGTTCTACTTTCTATATACTTAATTTTATATTCAGTATTCTGTATTCTTTATTTTAAATTCTGTGTTCTACATTTTAAATTCTAAATCCTATATTTGGTATAATGTATTCTATATTCTAAATTCTGTGTTCTTCATTCCATGATCTATTTTCTGGGTTCTATAATCTCTTTTCCTTATTTTATATTCTGTTTCCAAATTCTATATTCTGCATTCCGTATTCTACATTATATATTCTGTGTTCTACCTTTTATTCCAAATTCTATATTCAGTATTCTGTATTCTCTATTCTAAATTAAGTGTTCTGCATTCCATGTTCTAAATTCTCTATTCTCTATTCTATATTCTGTGTTCTAATTTCTATATTCCAAATTCTATATTCAGTATTCTGTATTCTATATTCTGAATTCTGTATTCTGCATTCTATGTTCTAAATTCTATGTTCAGTATACTGTATTATATATTCTAAATTCTGTGTTCCGCATTCCATGTTCTAAATTCTGGGTTCTTTATTCTGTATTCTATATTCTATATTCTGTGTTCTACATACTATATTCTAATTTCTATATTCAGTATTCTGTATTCTATATTCTAAATTCTGTGGTGTGCATTCCATGTTCTAAATTCTGGCTTCTATATTCTCTATCCTATATTCTATACTTTGTGTTCTTCATTCTATATTCTAAATTCTATATTCTGCATTCCGTATTCTATTTTCTTTATACTGTGTTCTACATTCTATATTCTAAATTCTATCTTCATTATTCTGTATTCTATATTCTAAATTCTGTGTTCTACATTCCATGTTCTAAATTCTGGGTTCTGTATTCTGTTTTACATGTTTTATATTTTGTGTTCTACATTCTATATTCTGTATTCAATATTCTGCATTCCGTATTCTAAATTCTATTTCTGTGTTCTTCATTCTAATTTCTGGGTTCTGCATTCCATGTTCTAAATTCTGTGTTCTGTATTCTTCATTCTCTATTCTTTATTCTGTGTTCTGCATTCTCTATTCTACATTCTCTATTCTGTATTCTATATTCTACATTCTGTGTTCTGCATTCAATGTTCTAATTTCTGGTTTCTGTATTCTGTATTCTATATTCTGTTTTGTACATTCTAAAGTATACATTCTATATTCTGTATTCTGTACTCTATATTCTAAATTCCGTGTTCTGAATTCTACGTTCTAAACTCTGGGTTCTGTATTCTGTTTTCTATATTCTATATTCTGTGTTATACATTCTATATTCAACATTCTGTATACTCTATTCTATATACTAAATTCTGTTTTCTGAATTCCATGTTCTAAATAATGGGTTCTGCATTGTGTATTCTATATTCTATAATCTGTGTTGTATATTCTGTGTTATACATTCTATATTCAGTATTCAATATTCTAAAATCTAAATTCTGTGTTCTGAATTACAACTTGTATAATCAAGTTTCTGCATTCTGTATTCTATATTCTAAATTCTGTGTTCTACATTCTATATTCTACATTGTATATTATGTATTCTGTATCCTATATTCTATATTATGCGTTCTGATTTCCATGTTCTAAATTCTGGGTTCTGTATTCCGTAATCTGTATTCAATATTCTGTGTTCTACATTCGGTATTGTACATTCTATATACTGTATTCTATATTATAAATTCTGTGTACAACATTCTATATACCACATAATATTTCGGTATACTTTATTATATATTCTGTGTTCTGAATTCCTTGTTCTAAATTCTGCATACTGCATTCTGTATTCTATATTCTATATTCTGTGTTCTATATTCTATATTCTACATTCTATTCCTTTATTCTATATTATGTATTGTGTGTTCTGAATTCCATGTTCTGAATCCTGCGTTCTGTATGCTGTATTCCATATTTTGTGTTTTGAATTCTATGTTCTAAATTCTATATTCAGCATTCTGTAATCTAAAGTCTTAATTCTGTGTTCTGCATTCTATGGTCTAAATTCTGGGTTCTGTATTCTGTTTTCCATATTCCATATTCTGTGTTCTATATTCTATATTCTGTATTCCGTATTCTATATTCTATACTCTGTGTTCTACATTCTATATTCTGCATACTGTATTCAGTATACTGTATTCTATATTCTAAATTCTGTGTTCTGCACCCATGTTCTAAATCCTGGGTTCTATATTTTCTTATCTATATTCTATATTCTGTGCTCTATATTCTACATTCTAAATTCTATATTCAGTATTCTGTATTTTATATTCTTTATTAAGTGTTCTACATTCTATATTGTAAGTTCTATATTCAATATTCTGTATTCTATATTCTTAATTCTATGTTCTGCATTCCGGGTTCTAAGTTCTGTGTTCTATTCTCTCTAGTATATATTCTATATTTGTGTTCTTCATTCTACATTCTACAAAGTATATTCTGCATTCCGTATTCTATATTCTATATTCTACGTTCTACATTCTATATTCTAAAATATTTATTCAGTTTTCTGAATTCTATATTCTAAATTCTCTGTTCTGCATTAGATTTCTAAATTCTGGTTGCTATATTCTCTATTCTATTTTCTATATTTTGTGTTCTTCATTCTATATTCTACCTTCTTTATTCTGCATTCCGTATTTTATATTCTATATTCTGTGTTCTATTTCTATATTCTAAATTCTATATTCACTATTTTGTATTCTATATTATAATTTTTGTGATCTGCATTCCATGTTCTAAATTCTGGGTTCTATATTCTCTATTCTATGTTATATATTCTGTGTTCTACATTCTATATTCTAAATTCTATATTCAGTATTGTTTATTCTATGTTCTTAATTCTGTGTCTGAATTCTATGTTCTAAATTCTATATTCAGTATTCTGTATATCATATTCTAAATTCTGTGTTCTGCAATCCATGTTCTAAATTCTGTTTTCTGTAATCTGTTTTCCATTTTTTATATTCTGTGTTCTTCATTCTATATTCTGTATTGTATATTCTTTATGCTGTATTCTCTATTCTGTGTTTTTCATTCTATATTCTGTATTCTATATTCGGCATTCCGTATTCTATATTCTATATTCTGTGTTCTACTTTCTATACTCTAAATTCTATATTCAGTATTCTTTATTGTATATTCCAAATTCTGTGCTCTGCAATCCATGTTCTAAATTCTGGTTGCTGTATTCTGTTTTCCATTTTTTATATTCTGTGTTCTACATTCTATATTGTGTATTGTATATTCTTTATGCCGTATTCTCTATTCTGAGTTTTTCATTCTATATTCTGTATTCCATATTCTGCATTCCGTATTCTATATTCTATATTCTGTGTTCTACATTCTGTACTCTAAATTCTATATTCAGTTTTCTCTATTCTATATTCAAAATTCTGTGTTCTACATTGTATATTCTAAATTCTATATTCTATATTCAAAATTCTGTGTTCTTCATTCCGTGTTCTAAATTCTGGGTTCTATATTCTCTATTCTATATTCTTTATTGTGTGTTCTTCATTCTATATTCTACATTCTATATTCTAAATTCTATATTCTATATTCCAAATTCTGTGTTCTGCATTTCATATTCTAAATTCTGGGTTATGTATTCTGTATTCCATATTTTATATTTTGTGTTCTATATTCTATATTTGGTATTCTTTTTTCTGTATTCCGTATTCTATATTATATATCCTGTGTTCTAAATCCTATATTCAGTATTCTGTATTTTATTTTCTAAATTTTGTGTTCTGCATTCCATGTTCTAAATTCTGGGTTCTATATTCTCTATTATATATACTATATTCTGTGTGCTACATTCTATATTCTAAATTCTATATTCATTATTCTGTATTCAATATTCTAAATTCTGTGTTCTGCATTCCATGTTCTAAATTCTACATTCAGTATTCTGTATTCTATATTCTAAATTCTGGTTTCTGCATTCTATGTTCTAAACTCTATATTAAGTATTCTGTGTTCTATTTTCTAAATTCTGTGTTCTGCAATCCATGTTTTAAATTCTGGGTTCTGTATTTTGTTTTACATATTTTATGTTTTGTGTTGTACATTCTAAATTCTGTATTCAATATTCTGCATTCTGTATTCTAAATTGTATTTCTGTGTTCTACATTCTAAATTCTGTGTTCTGCATTCCATGTTCTAAATTCAATATTCAGTATTCTGTATTCTATATTCTAAATGCTGTGTTCTGCATTCTATGTTCTAAATTCTATATTCAGTATTCTGTATTCTATATTCTATATTCTGTGTTCTGCATTCCATGTTCTAAATTCTGGGTTCTGTATTCTCTTTTCCATATTCTATATTCTGTTTTCTACATTCTATATTCTGTATTCTATATTCTGCATTCCGTATTCTTTAATCTATATTCTGTGTACTACATTCTGTGCTCTAAAATCTATATTCAGTATTCTCTATTCTATATTCAAAATTCTGTGTTCTAAATTGTATATTGTAAATTCTATATTCTATATTCAAAATTCTGTGTTCTTCATTCCGTGTTCTAAATTCTGTTTTCTATATTCTCTATCCTATATTGTGTTTTCTTCATTCTATATTCTACATTCTATATTCTAAATTCTATATTGTATATTCCAAATTTTGTGTTCTGCATTTCATATTCTAAATTCTGGGTTATGTATTCTGTATTCCATATTTTATATTTTGTTTTCTATATTCTATATTTGGTATTCTATATTCTGCATTCCGTATTCTATATTCTATATCCTGTGTTCTAAATTCTATATTCAGTATTCTCTATTCTATATTCTAAATTCTGTGTTCTGCATACAATGTTCGTATTTCGGATTCTGTATTCTGTTTCCATATTGTACATTCTGTGTTCTAAATTCTATATTCTGTATAATATATTCTGCATTATGTATTCAATATTGTATATTTTGTGTTCTACATTCTATATTCTAAATTCTATAATCTATTTTCTAAATTCTGTGTTCTTTATTCCGTGTTCTTAATTCTGTGTTCTATAATCTCTTTTCTATATTCTATATTCTGTGTTCGACATTCAATATTCTAAATTCTACATTTAGTATTCTCAATTCTATATTCAAAATTCTGTGTTCTACATGCTATATTCTAAATTCTATATTCTATATTCAAAATTCTGTATTCTTCATTACGTGTTCTAAATTCTGGGTTCTATATTCTCTATTCTATATTCTATATTCTGTGTTCTTCATTCTATATTCTACATTCTATATTCTGCATTCCGTATTCTATATTCTATATACTGTGTTCTACATTCTATATTCAAAATACTATTTTCATTATCCTGTATTCTATATTCTAAATTCTGTGCTTTGAATTCCATGTTCTAAATTCTGGGTTCTATATTCTCTATTTTATATTCTATATTTTTTGTTCTTCATTCTATATTGTACGTTCTATATTCTGCCTTCCGTGTTATACATTCTATATTATGTTTCCTACATTCTATATTCTAAATTCTATATTCAGTATTCTGTATTCTATAATCTAAATTCTGTGTTCTGATTCAATTTTTAAATTCTGGTTTCTAAATTCTCTTTTATATATTCTATATTTTTGTTCTTAGTTCTTTATTCTGCATTCTATATTCTGCATTCTGTATTTATGTTCTGTACTCTGTGTTCTACATCTACTTTCTAAATTCTATATTCTGTATTCTGTATTCTAAATTCTACATTCTGTGTTCTGCATTCTATGTTCTAAATTCTGGGATCTGTATTCTGTTTTCCATATTCTATATTCTGTGTTCTATATTCTATATTCTGTATTCTATATTCTGCATTCCGTATTCTATACTCTATATTGTGTGTTCTTCATTCTATTATCCAAATTCTATATTCAGTATTCTGTATTCTATATTCTAAATTCTGTGTTCTGCATTCCATGTTCTAAATTCTGTGTTCTATATTGTCTTTTCTATATTCTATATTCTGTGTTCTACATTCAATATTCTAAATTATATATTCAGTATTCTCTATTGTATATTCTAAATTCTGTGTTCTGCATACCATGTTCAAATTTCGTCGTTCTGTATTCTGTTTCCATATTTAATATTCTGTGTTCTAATTTCTATATTCTGTATACTATATTCTGCATTATGTATTCTATATTCTATATTTTCTGTTCTACATTCTATATTCTAAATTTTATATTCAGTATTCTTTATTCTATTTTCTAAATTCTGGGTTCTGCATTCCATGTTCTAAATCCTATATTCAGTATGCTGTATTCTATATTCTAAATTCTGTGTTCCGCATTCTATGTTCTAAATTCTATATTCAGTATTCTGTATTATAAATTCTAAATTCTGTGTTCTGCATTCCATGTTGTAAATACTGGGTTCTCTATTCTGTTTTCCATATTGTATAATCTGTGTTCTATATTCTATATTCTATATTCTGCATTCCGTATTCCATATTCTGTGTTTTACATTCTATATTCTAAATTCTATATTCTGTATTCCGTATTCTATATTCTGAACTCTGTGTTCTACATTCTATATTCTAAATTCTATATTCAGTGGTCTGTATTCTATATTCTATATTCTAAATTCTGCATACCATTTTCTAAATTCTGGGATCTATAAACTATATTCTATATTCTATACTCTGTGTTATATATTCTATATTCTAAATACTATATTCAGCTTTCTGTATTCTATAATATAAATTCTGTGTTCTAAATTCTATATTCTAAGTTGTATATTCAGTATTCTGTATTCTATATTCTAAATTCTGAGTTCTGCTTTTCATGTTCCAAAATCAGGCTTCAATATTCCCTAAGCTAAATTTTTATTCTGTTTTCTGCATTCTATATTCTAAGTTATATATTCAGTATTATGTATTTTATATTCTATATTCTGTCCTCTACATTCAATTTTTTAATTGCTTATTAAGTATTCTGTATTATATATTCTAAATTCTGTGTTCTGCATTCCATGTTCTAAATTCTGTTTTCTGTATTCTTTTTTCCATATTCTATATTCTGTTTACTACATTATATATTCTCTATTCTGTACTCTGCATTCCGTATTCTACATACAATATTCTGTGTTCTACATTCTATTTCTAAATTCTATATTCAGCATTCCGTATGCTATATTCTAAATTCTGTGTTCTGCATTCCATGTTCTAAATTCTGGGATCTATAATCTCTATTCTATATTCTATACTCTGTGTTCTACATTCTATAATCTAAATACTATATTCAGCTTCCTGTATTCTATATTATAAATTCTGTGTTCTACATTCTATATTCTAAATTCTATATTCAGTATTATTTAATCTATATTCTAAATTCTGTGTTCTGCATAGCATGTTCTTTATTCTGGATTCTATATTCTGTATTCTACATTCTTTATTCTGTGTTCTGCATTCTATATTCTAAATTCTATATTCAGTATTCTTTATTCTATATTCTAAATTCTCTGTTCTACATTCTATATTCTAAATTGTATATTCAGTATGCTGTATTCTATATTCTAAATTCTTAGTTCTGCTTTCCATGTTCCAAAATCTGGCTTCAATATTTCCTAAGCTATTTTTTTATTCTGTTTTCTCCATTCTATATTCTAAATTATTTATTCAGTATTCTGTATTTCATATTCTATATTCTGTGTTCTACATAGAATTTTTTAATTATTTATATAGTATTCTATATATTATATTCTCAATTCTGTGTTCTGCATTCCATGTTCTAAATTCTGGGTTCTATATTCTCTTTTCTATTTTCTATATTCTGTGTTCTACATTGTATATTGTAAATTTTATATTCAGCATTCTGTATTCTATATTCTAAATTCTGTGTTCTACATTCTATATTCTATATTCTATATTCAGTATAATGTACTCTATATTCTAAATTCTGTGTTCTGCATTACATGTTCTAAATTCTCGATTCTATACTCTCTATTGTATATTCTATATTCTATATTCTGTGTTCTACATTCTATATTCTAAATTCTATATTCATTAATGTGTATTCTATACACTTAATTCTGTGTTCTGCATTCCAAGTTCTAAATTCTGGGTTCTATATTCTGTTTTCCATATTTTAATTCTGTGTTCTACATTCTATGTTCTAAATTTTATATTCAGTATTATGTATTGTATAATCTAAATTCTGTGTTCTGCATTCCATGTTCTAAATTCTCTATTCTATATTCTGTGTTCTACTTTATATATTCTTAATTATATATTCTGTATTCAGTATTCTATATTCTAAATTCTGTGTTCTGCATTCCATGTTCTAAATTCTGGTTTCTACATTCTCTATTCTATATTCTATATTGTGTGTTTTTCATTCTAGGTTTTACATACAATATTTTGCATTCCGTATACTATATTCTATATTTTGTGTTCTACATTCTATTTTCTAAATTCTATACCCAGTATTCCGTATTCTATATTCTAAATTCTCTGTTCTGCATTCCATGTTCTAAATTTGGGTTCTATATCCTCTTTTCTATATTCTATATCCTGTGTTCCACATTCTATAGTCTAAATCCTATATTCAGCGTTCTGTATTCTATATTCTAAATTATGTGTTCTGCATTCCATGTTTTAAATTCTGGGTTCTATACTCTGTTTTCCATATTTTATATTCTGTATTCTACATTCTATATTCTGTATTCTATATTCGGCATTCCGTTTTCTACATTATATATTCTGTGTTCTACTTTCTATTTTCAAAATTCTATATTCAGTATTCTGTATTCTATATTCTAAATTCTGTGTTCTGCATTCCATGTTGTTAATTGTCTTTTCTATATTCTGTATTCTGTGTTCTTCTTTCTATATTCTAAATTCTATATTTAGTATTTTGTATTCTATATTATTAATTCTGTTCTCTGCATTCAATTTCTTAATTCTGGGTTCTATATTCTCTTTTATATAATCTATATACTGTGTTCTTCATTCTAGATCCTTCATACTAAATTTTGAATTCCTTATTCTATATTCTATATTCTGTGTTCTAAATTCTATATTCAAAATTCTATATTCCGTATTCTGTATTCTATATTCTAAATTCTGTGTTTTGTATTCCATGTTGTATATTCTGGCTTCTATATTCTTTATTCTATATTCTAAATTCTGTGTTCTGCATTCCATGTTGTAAATTCTATATTCAGTATTCTGTGTTCTATATTCTATATTGTGTGTTCTGCATTCTATATTCTAAATTCTATATTTGGTATTCTGTATTCTATATTCTTAATTCTGTGATCTGGTTTGCATGTTCTAAATTCTGGGTTCTATATTCTCTATTCTATATTCTAAATTTTGTGCATTTCATTCTATATTCTACAATATATATTCTGTATTAGTTATTCTATATTCTTTTTTTCGGTGTTCTACATTCCATATTCTAAATTCTATATGCACTATTCTGTATTCTATATACTGAATTCTGTGTTCTGCATTCCATGTTCTAAATTCTGGGTTCTATACACTTTATTCTATATTCTATATTCTGTGTTCTACATTCTATATTCTAAATTCCATATTCAGTGTTCTTTATTGTACATTCTAAATTCTGGGTTCTGATTCCATGTACTAAATTCTGGGTTCTACATTCTCTATTCTATTTTCTATATTCTGTGTTTTACATTTTATATTCTAAATTCTATATTCAGTAATCTGTATTCCATATTCTAAATTCTGTGTTCTTCATTCTATATTCAAAATTCTATATTCAGTATTCTGTATTGTATGTTCTAAATACCGTGTTCTGCATTCAATGTTCTAAATTCTGTGTTCTGCATTCCAAGTTCTTAGGTCTGGGATCTATAATCTATATTCTATATTCTGTGTTCTACATTCTACATTCTAAATTCTATATTCAGTATTATTTAATCTATATTCTTAATTCTGTGTTCTGCATAGCATGTTCTTTATTCTGGATTCTATATTCTGTATTCTACATTCTATATTCTGTGTTCTACATTCTATATTCTAAATTCTATATTCAGTATTCTTTATTCTATATTCTAAATTCGGTGTTCTACATTCTATATTCTAAATAGTATATTCAGTATTCTGTATTCTATATTCTAAATTCTGTGTTCAGCATTCCATGTTCTGAATTCTGATTTCTGTATTCTGTTTCCATATTCTATATTCTGTGTTCTACATTGTATAATATAAATTCTATGTTCAGTGTTCTGTAATCTATATTCTTAATTCTGTGTTCTGCATTCCATGTTCTAATTTCTCTATTCTATAATCTATATCCTATGTTCTACTTTCTATATTCTAAATTCTATGTTCAGTATTCTGTATTCTATATTCTAAATTCTGTGTTCTGCATTCCATGTTCTAAATTCTCTATTCTATAATCTATATTCTGTGTTCTACTTTCTATATACTTAATTTTATATTCAGTATTCTGTATTCTTTATTTTAAATTCTGTGTTCTACATTTTAAATTCTAAATCCTATATTTGGTATAATGTATTCTATATTCTAAATTCTGTGTTCTTCATTCCATGATCTATTTTCTGGGTTCTATAATCTCTTTTCCTTATTTTATATTCTGTTTCCAAATTCTATATTCTGCATTCCGTATTCTACATTATATATTCTGTGTTCTACCTTTTATTCCAAATTCTATATTCAGTATTCTGTATTCTCTATTCTAAATTAAGTGTTCTGCATTCCATGTTCTAAATTCTCTATTCTCTATTCTATATTCTGTGTTCTAATTTCTATATTCCAAATTCTATATTCAGTATTCTGTATTCTATATTCTGAATTCTGTATTCTGCATTCTATGTTCTAAATTCTATGTTCAGTATACTGTATTATATATTCTAAATTCTGTGTTCCGCATTCCATGTTCTAAATTCTGGGTTCTTTATTCTGTATTCTATATTCTATATTCTGTGTTCTACATACTATATTCTAATTTCTATATTCAGTATTCTGTATTCTATATTCTAAATTCTGTGGTGTGCATTCCATGTTCTAAATTCTGGCTTCTATATTCTCTATCCTATATTCTATACTTTGTGTTCTTCATTCTATATTCTAAATTCTATATTCTGCATTCCGTATTCTATTTTCTTTATACTGTGTTCTACATTCTATATTCTAAATTCTATCTTCATTATTCTGTATTCTATATTCTAAATTCTGTGTTCTACATTCCATGTTCTAAATTCTGGGTTCTGTATTCTGTTTTACATGTTTTATATTTTGTGTTCTACATTCTATATTCTGTATTCAATATTCTGCATTCCGTATTCTAAATTCTATTTCTGTGTTCTTCATTCTAATTTCTGGGTTCTGCATTCCATGTTCTAAATTCTGTGTTCTGTATTCTTCATTCTCTATTCTTTATTCTGTGTTCTGCATTCTCTATTCTACATTCTCTATTCTGTATTCTATATTCTACATTCTGTGTTCTGCATTCAATGTTCTAATTTCTGGTTTCTGTATTCTGTATTCTATATTCTGTTTTGTACATTCTAAAGTATACATTCTATATTCTGTATTCTGTACTCTATATTCTAAATTCCGTGTTCTGAATTCTACGTTCTAAACTCTGGGTTCTGTATTCTGTTTTCTATATTCTATATTCTGTGTTATACATTCTATATTCAACATTCTGTATACTCTATTCTATATACTAAATTCTGTTTTCTGAATTCCATGTTCTAAATAATGGGTTCTGCATTGTGTATTCTATATTCTATAATCTGTGTTGTATATTCTGTGTTATACATTCTATATTCAGTATTCAATATTCTAAAATCTAAATTCTGTGTTCTGAATTACAACTTGTATAATCAAGTTTCTGCATTCTGTATTCTATATTCTAAATTCTGTGTTCTACATTCTGTATTCTACATTGTATATTATGTATTCTGTATCCTATATTCTATATTATGCGTTCTGATTTCCATGTTCTAAATTCTGGGTTCTGTATTCCGTAATCTGTATTCAATATTCTGTGTTCTACATTCTGTATTGTACATTCTATATACTGTATTCTATATTATAAATTCTGTGTACAACATTCTATATACCACATAATATTTCGGTATACTTTATTATATATTCTGTGTTCTGAATTCCTTGTTCTAAATTCTGCATACTGCATTCTGTATTCTATATTCTATATTCTGTGTTCTATATTCTATATTCTACATTCTATTCCTTTATTCTATATTATGTATTGTGTGTTCTGAATTCCATGTTCTGAATCCTGCGTTCTGTATGCTGTATTCCATATTTTGTGTTTTGAATTCTATGTTCTAAATTCTATATTCAGCATTCTGTAATCTAAAGTCTTAATTCTGTGTTCTGCATTCTATGGTCTAAATTCTGGGTTCTGTATTCTGTTTTCCATATTCCATATTCTGTGTTCTATATTCTATATTCTGTATTCCGTATTCTATATTCTATACTCTGTGTTCTACATTCTATATTCTGCATACTGTATTCAGTATACTGTATTCTATATTCTAAATTCTGTGTTCTGCACCCATGTTCTAAATCCTGGGTTCTATATTTTCTTATCTATATTCTATATTCTGTGCTCTATATTCTACATTCTAAATTCTATATTCAGTATTCTGTATTTTATATTCTTTATTAAGTGTTCTACATTCTATATTGTAAGTTCTATATTCAATATTCTGTATTCTATATTCTTAATTCTATGTTCTGCATTCCGGGTTCTAAGTTCTGTGTTCTATTCTCTCTAGTATATATTCTATATTTGTGTTCTTCATTCTACATTCTACAAAGTATATTCTGCATTCCGTATTCTATATTCTATATTCTACGTTCTACATTCTATATTCTAAAATATTTATTCAGTTTTCTGAATTCTATATTCTAAATTCTCTGTTCTGCATTAGATTTCTAAATTCTGGTTGCTATATTCTCTATTCTATTTTCTATATTTTGTGTTCTTCATTCTATATTCTACCTTCTTTATTCTGCATTCCGTATTTTATATTCTATATTCTGTGTTCTATTTCTATATTCTAAATTCTATATTCACTATTTTGTATTCTATATTATAATTTTTGTGATCTGCATTCCATGTTCTAAATTCTGGGTTCTATATTCTCTATTCTATGTTATATATTCTGTGTTCTACATTCTATATTCTAAATTCTATATTCAGTATTGTTTATTCTATGTTCTTAATTCTGTGTCTGAATTCTATGTTCTAAATTCTATATTCAGTATTCTGTATATCATATTCTAAATTCTGTGTTCTGCAATCCATGTTCTAAATTCTGTTTTCTGTAATCTGTTTTCCATTTTTTATATTCTGTGTTCTTCATTCTATATTCTGTATTGTATATTCTTTATGCTGTATTCTCTATTCTGTGTTTTTCATTCTATATTCTGTATTCTATATTCGGCATTCCGTATTCTATATTCTATATTCTGTGTTCTACTTTCTATACTCTAAATTCTATATTCAGTATTCTTTATTGTATATTCCAAATTCTGTGCTCTGCAATCCATGTTCTAAATTCTGGTTGCTGTATTCTGTTTTCCATTTTTTATATTCTGTGTTCTACATTCTATATTGTGTATTGTATATTCTTTATGCCGTATTCTCTATTCTGAGTTTTTCATTCTATATTCTGTATTCCATATTCTGCATTCCGTATTCTATATTCTATATTCAGTGTTCTACATTCTGTACTCTAAATTCTATATTCAGTTTTCTCTATTCTATATTCAAAATTCTGTGTTCTACATTGTATATTCTAAATTCTATATTCTATATTCAAAATTCTGTGTTCTTCATTCCGTGTTCTAAATTCTGGGTTCTATATTCTCTATTCTATATTCTTTATTGTGTGTTCTTCATTCTATATTCTACATTCTATATTCTAAATTCTATATTCTATATTCCAAATTCTGTGTTCTGCATTTCATATTCTAAATTCTGGGTTATGTATTCTGTATTCCATATTTTATATTTTGTGTTCTATATTCTATATTTGGTATTCTTTTTTCTGTATTCCGTATTCTATATTATATATCCTGTGTTCTAAATCCTATATTCAGTATTCTGTATTTTATTTTCTAAATTTTGTGTTCTGCATTCCATGTTCTAAATTCTGGGTTCTATATTCTCTATTATATATACTATATTCTGTGTGCTACATTCTATATTCTAAATTCTATATTCATTATTCTGTATTCAATATTCTAAATTCTGTGTTCTGCATTCCATGTTCTAAATTCTACATTCAGTATTCTGTATTCTATATTCTAAATTCTGGTTTCTGCATTCTATGTTCTAAACTCTATATTAAGTATTCTGTGTTCTATTTTCTAAATTCTGTGTTCTGCAATCCATGTTTTAAATTCTGGGTTCTGTATTTTGTTTTACATATTTTATGTTTTGTGTTGTACATTCTAAATTCTGTATTCAATATTCTGCATTCTGTATTCTAAATTGTATTTCTGTGTTCTACATTCTAAATTCTGTGTTCTGCATTCCATGTTCTAAATTCAATATTCAGTATTCTGTATTCTATATTCTAAATGCTGTGTTCTGCATTCTATGTTCTAAATTCTATATTCAGTATTCTGTATTCTATATTCTATATTCTGTGTTCTGCATTCCATGTTCTAAATTCTGGGTTCTGTATTCTCTTTTCCATATTCTATATTCTGTTTTCTACATTCTATATTCTGTATTCTATATTCTGCATTCCGTATTCTTTAATCTATATTCTGTGTACTACATTCTGTGCTCTAAAATCTATATTCAGTATTCTCTATTCTATATTCAAAATTCTGTGTTCTAAATTGTATATTGTAAATTCTATATTCTATATTCAAAATTCTGTGTTCTTCATTCCGTGTTCTAAATTCTGTTTTCTATATTCTCTATCCTATATTGTGTTTTCTTCATTCTATATTCTACATTCTATATTCTAAATTCTATATTGTATATTCCAAATTTTGTGTTCTGCATTTCATATTCTAAATTCTGGGTTATGTATTCTGTATTCCATATTTTATATTTTGTTTTCTATATTCTATATTTGGTATTCTATATTCTGCATTCCGTATTCTATATTCTATATCCTGTGTTCTAAATTCTATATTCAGTATTCTCTATTCTATATTCTAAATTCTGTGTTCTGCATACAATGTTCGTATTTCGGATTCTGTATTCTGTTTCCATATTGTACATTCTGTGTTCTAAATTCTATATTCTGTATAATATATTCTGCATTATGTATTCAATATTGTATATTTTGTGTTCTACATTCTATATTCTAAATTCTATAATCTATTTTCTAAATTCTGTGTTCTTTATTCCGTGTTCTTAATTCTGTGTTCTATAATCTCTTTTCTATATTCTATATTCTGTGTTCGACATTCAATATTCTAAATTCTACATTTAGTATTCTCAATTCTATATTCAAAATTCTGTGTTCTACATGCTATATTCTAAATTCTATATTCTATATTCAAAATTCTGTATTCTTCATTACGTGTTCTAAATTCTGGGTTCTATATTCTCTATTCTAT
Organism: Vicugna pacos; assembly: GCF_048564905.1. NCBI lineage: Eukaryota > Metazoa > Chordata > Mammalia > Artiodactyla > Camelidae > Vicugna > Vicugna pacos. The sequence goes on from NW_027328871.1 coordinate 4,327,487, forward strand.
ATTCTATATTCTGTGTTCTTCATTCTATATTCTACATTCTATATTCTGCATTCCGTATTCTATATTCTATATACTGTGTTCTACATTCTATATTCAAAATACTATTTTCATTATCCTGTATTCTATATTCTAAATTCTGTGCTTTGAATTCCATGTTCTAAATTCTGGGTTCTATATTCTCTATTTTATATTCTATATTTTTTGTTCTTCATTCTATATTGTACGTTCTATATTCTGCCTTCCGTGTTATACATTCTATATTATGTTTCCTACATTCTATATTCTAAATTCTATATTCAGTATTCTGTATTCTATAATCTAAATTCTGTGTTCTGATTCAATTTTTAAATTCTGGTTTCTAAATTCTCTTTTATATATTCTATATTTTTGTTCTTAGTTCTTTATTCTGCATTCTATATTCTGCATTCTGTATTTATGTTCTGTACTCTGTGTTCTACATCTACTTTCTAAATTCTATATTCTGTATTCTGTATTCTAAATTCTACATTCTGTGTTCTGCATTCTATGTTCTAAATTCTGGGATCTGTATTCTGTTTTCCATATTCTATATTCTGTGTTCTATATTCTATATTCTGTATTCTATATTCTGCATTCCGTATTCTATACTCTATATTGTGTGTTCTTCATTCTATTATCCAAATTCTATATTCAGTATTCTGTATTCTATATTCTAAATTCTGTGTTCTGCATTCCATGTTCTAAATTCTGTGTTCTATATTGTCTTTTCTATATTCTATATTCTGTGTTCTACATTCAATATTCTAAATTATATATTCAGTATTCTCTATTGTATATTCTAAATTCTGTGTTCTGCATACCATGTTCAAATTTCGTCGTTCTGTATTCTGTTTCCATATTTAATATTCTGTGTTCTAATTTCTATATTCTGTATACTATATTCTGCATTATGTATTCTATATTCTATATTTTCTGTTCTACATTCTATATTCTAAATTTTATATTCAGTATTCTTTATTCTATTTTCTAAATTCTGGGTTCTGCATTCCATGTTCTAAATCCTATATTCAGTATGCTGTATTCTATATTCTAAATTCTGTGTTCCGCATTCTATGTTCTAAATTCTATATTCAGTATTCTGTATTATAAATTCTAAATTCTGTGTTCTGCATTCCATGTTGTAAATACTGGGTTCTCTATTCTGTTTTCCATATTGTATAATCTGTGTTCTATATTCTATATTCTATATTTTGCATTCCGTATTCCATATTCTGTGTTTTACATTCTATATTCTAAATTCTATATTCTGTATTCCGTATTCTATATTCTGAACTCTGTGTTCTACATTCTATATTCTAAATTCTATATTCAGTGGTCTGTATTCTATATTCTATATTCTAAATTCTGCATACCATTTTCTAAATTCTGGGATCTATAAACTATATTCTATATTCTATACTCTGTGTTATATATTCTATATTCTAAATACTATATTCAGCTTTCTGTATTCTATAATATAAATTCTGTGTTCTAAATTCTATATTCTAAGTTGTATATTCAGTATTCTGTATTCTATATTCTAAATTCTGAGTTCTGCTTTTCATGTTCCAAAATCAGGCTTCAATATTCCCTAAGCTAAATTTTTATTCTGTTTTCTGCATTCTATATTCTAAGTTATATATTCAGTATTATGTATTTTATATTCTATATTCTGTCCTCTACATTCAATTTTTTAATTGCTTATTAAGTATTCTGTATTATATATTCTAAATTCTGTGTTCTGCATTCCATGTTCTAAATTCTGTTTTCTGTATTCTTTTTTCCATATTCTATATTCTGTTTACTACATTATATATTCTCTATTCTGTACTCTGCATTCCGTATTCTACATACAATATTCTGTGTTCTACATTCTATTTCTAAATTCTATCTTCAGCATTCCGTATGCTATATTCTAAATTCTGTGTTCTGCATTCCATGTTCTAAATTCTGGGATCTATAATCTCTATTCTATATTCTATACTCTGTGTTCTACATTCTATAATCTAAATACTATATTCAGCTTCCTGTATTCTATATTATAAATTCTGTGTTCTACATTCTATATTCTAAATTCTATATTCAGTATTATTTAATCTATATTCTAAATTCTGTGTTCTGCATAGCATGTTCTTTATTCTGGATTCTATATTCTGTATTCTACATTCTTTATTCTGTGTTCTGCATTCTATATTCTAAATTCTATATTCAGTATTCTTTATTCTATATTCTAAATTCTCTGTTCTACATTCTATATTCTAAATTGTATATTCAGTATGCTGTATTCTATATTCTAAATTCTTAGTTCTGCTTTCCATGTTCCAAAATCTGGCTTCAATATTTCCTAAGCTATTTTATTATTCTGTTTCCTCCATTCTATATTCTAAATTATTTATTCAGTATTCTGTATTTCATATTCTATATTCTGTGTTCTACATAGAATTTTTTAATTATTTATATAGTATTCTATATATTATATTCTCAATTCTGTGTTCTGCATTCCATGTTCTAAATTCTGGGTTCTATATTCTCTTTTCTATTTTCTATATTCTGTGTTCTACATTGTATATTGTAAATTTTATATTCAGCATTCTGTATTCTATATTCTAAATTCTGTGTTCTACATTCTATATTCTATATTCTATATTCAGTATAATGTATTCTATATTCTAAATTCTGTGTTCTGCATTACATGTTCTAAATTCTCGATTCTATACTATCTATTGTATATTCTATATTCTATATTCTGTGTTCTACATTCTATATTCTAAATTCTATATTCATTAATGTGTATTCTATACACTTAATTCTGTGTTCTGCATTCCAAGTTCTAAATTCTGGGTTCTATATTCTGTTTTCCATATTTTAATTCTGTGTTCTTCATTCTATGTTCTAAATTTTATATTCAGTATTATGTATTGTATAATCTAATTTCTGTGTTCTGCATTCCATGTTCTAAATTCTCTATTCTATATTCTGTGTTCTACTTTATATATTCTTAATTATATATTCTGTATTCAGTATTCTATATTCTAAATTCTGTGTTCTGCATTCCATGTTCTAAATTCTGGTTTCTGCATTCTCTATTCTATATTCTATATTGTGTGTTTTTCATTCTAGATTTTACATGCAATATTTTGCATTCCATATACTATATTCTATATTTTGTGTTCTACATTCTATTTTCTAAATTCTATACCCAGTATTCCGTATTCTATATTCTAAATTCTCTGTTCTGCATTCCATGTTCTAAATTTGGGTTCTATATCCTCTTTTCTCTATTCTATATCCTGTGTTCCACATTCCATAGTCTAAATCCTATATTCAGCGTTCTGTATTCTATATTCTAAATTATGTGTTCTGCATTCCATGTTTTAAATTCTGGGTTCTATACTCTGTTTTCCATATTTTATATTCTGTATTCTACATTCTATATTCTGTATTCTATATTCGGCATTCCGTTTTCTACATTATATATTCTGTGTTCTACTTTCTATTTTCAAAATTCTATATTCAGTATTCAGTATTCTATATTCTAAATTCTGTGTTCTGCATTCCATGTTGTAAATTGTCTTTTCTATATTCTGTATTCTGTGTTCTTCTTTCTATATTCTAAATTCTATATTTAGTATTTTGTATTCTATATTATTAATTCTGTTCTCTGCATTCAATTTCTAAATTCTGGGTTCTATATTCTCTTTTATATATTCTATATACTGTGTTCTTCATTCTAGATCCTTCATACTAAATTTTGAATTCCGTATTCTATATTCTATATTCTGTGTTCTAAATTCTATATTCTAAATTCTATATTCCGTATTCTGTATTCTATATTCTAAATTCTGTGTTCTGTATTCCATGTTGTATATTCTGGCTTCTATATTCTTTATTCTATATTCTAAATTCTGTGTTTACATTCTATATTCTAAATTGCATATTCAGTATGCTGTATTCTATATTCTAAATTCTGAGTTCTGCTTTTCATGTTCCAAAATCTGTCATCAATATTTTCCTTGCTATTTTTTTTCTGTTTTGTACATTATATATTCTAAATTATTTATTCAGTATTATGTATTTTATATTCTATATTCTATGTCCTACATAGAATTTTTTAATTTTTTATAAAATATTCCGTATATTATGTACTAAATTCTGTGTTCTATATTCTCTTTTCTATTTTCTATATTCTGTGTTCTACATTCTATATTGTAAAGTTTATATTCAGCATTCTGTATTCTATATTCTAAATTCTGTGTTCTACATTCTATATTCTAAATTCTATATTCAGTGTTCTGTATTCTATATTCTAAATTCTGTGTTCTGCATTCCATGTCCTAAATTCCCGGTTCTGTATTCTGTTCTCCATATTCTGCATTCTGTGTTCTATATTCCATATTCTGTAGTCTATTTTCGGCATTCCGTATTCTATATTCCATATTCTGTGTTCTAAATACTATATTCTATATTCTATATTCAGTATTCCGTATTCTATATTCTATACCCTGTGTTCTATATTTTATATTCTAAATTCTATATTCAGTATTCCGTATTCTATATTCTATATTCTGGGTTCTTCATTCCATGTTCTAAATTCTATATTCAGTATAAATAATCTATATTCTATTTTCTGTGTTCTGCATTCTATTTTCTTAATTCATTTTACTGTATTCTGTTTTCCATATTCTATATACTGTGTTCTAGATTGTATATTCTGTATTCTATATTCTGCATTCCGTATTCTATATTCTATATTCTGTGTTCTACATTCTATATTCTAAATTCTTATTTCAGTGTTCTGTATTCTATATTCTTAATTCTGTGTTCTGCATTCCATGTTGTAAATTCTGGGTTCTGTATTCTGTTTTCCATATTCTAAATTCTGTGTTCTACATTCTATATTCTATATTCTATATTCTGCATTCCGTATTCTATATTGTATATTCTGTGTTTATATTCTATATTCTAATTTCTGTATTCAGTATTCTGTATTCTACATTGTAAATTCTGTGTTCTGCATTCCATTTTCTAAATTCTGGGTTCTATAAACTTTATCCTATATTCTATATTCTGTGTTCTACATTCTATATTCTAAATACTATATTCAGTATTCCATGTTCTATATACTAAATTCTGTGTTCTACATTCTATATTCTATATTCTATATTCAGTATTCTGTATGCTATATTCTAAATTCTGTGTTATGCATTCCATGTTAAAAATTCAGGGTTCTATAAATTTTATTCTATATTCTATATTCTGTGTTCTCCACTATATTCTAAATACTATATTCAGTATTCTGTGTTCTATATTCTAAATTCTGTGTTCTACATTCTATATTCTATATTCTATATCCAGTATTCTGTATTCTATATTCTAAATTCTGTGTTCTGCATTCCATGTTCTAAATTTTGGGTTCTATATTCTCTATTCTATATTTTATATTCTGTGTTCTACATTCTATATTCTAAATTTTGTATTCAGTATTCTGTATTCTATATTCTAAATTCTGTGTTCTACATTCTATATTTTAAATTCTATATTCAGTAGTCTGTGTTCTATATTCTAAATTCTGTGTTCTGCATTCCATGTTCTAAATTCTATATTCATTATTCTGTATTCTATATTCTAAATTCTATGTTATGCATTCAATGTTATAAATTCAATATTCAGTATTCCGTATGCTATATTATAAATTCTGGGTTCTGCATTCCATGTTCTAAATTCTGGGATCTATAATCTATATTCTATATTCTATACTCTGTGTTCTACATTCTATAATCTAAATACTATATTCAGCTTCCTGTATTCTATATTATAAATTCTGTGTTCTACATTCTATATTCTAAATTCTATATTCAGTATTATTTAATCTATATTCTAAATTCTGTGTTCTGCATAGCATGTTCTTTATTCTGGATTCTATATTCTGTATTCTACATTCTATATTCTGTGTTCTGCATTCTATATTCTAAATTCTATATTCAGTATTCTTTTTTCTATATTCTAAATTCTCTGTTCTACATTCTATATTCTAAATTGTATATTCAGTATGCTGTATTCTATATTCTAAATTCTTAGTTCTGCTTTCAATGTTCCAAAATCTGGCTTCAATATTTCTTAGCTATTTTTTTATTCTGTTTTCTCCATTCTATATTCTAAATTATTTATTCAGTATTCTGTATTTCATATTCTATATTCTGTGTTCTACATAGAATTTTTTAATTATTTATATAGTATTCTATATATTATATTCTCAATTCTGTGTTCTGCATTCCATGTTCTAAATTCTGGGTTCTATATTCTCTTTTCTATTTTCTATATTCTGTGTTCTACATTGTATATTGTAAATTTTATATTCAGCATTCTGTATTCTATATTCTAAATTCTGTGTTCTACATTCTATATTCTATATTCTATATTCAGTATAATGTATTCTATATTCTAAATTCTGTGTTCTGCATTACATGTTCTAAATTCTCGATTCTATACTATCTATTGTATATTCTATATTCTATATTCTGTGTTCTACATTCTATATTCTAAATTCTATATTCATTAATGTGTATTCTATACACTTAATTCTGTGTTCTGCATTCCAAGTTCTAAATTCTGGGTTCTATATTCTGTTTTCCATATTTTAATTCTGTGTTCTTCATTCTATGTTCTAAATTTTATATTCAGTATTATGTATTGTATAATCTAATTTCTGTGTTCTGCATTCCATGTTCTAAATTCTCTATTCTATATTCTGTGTTCTACTTTATATATTCTTAATTATATATTCTGTATTCAGTATTCTATATTCTAAATTCTGTGTTCTGCATTCCATGTTCTAAATTTTGGGTTCTATATTCTCTATTCTATATTTTATATTCTGTGTTCTACATTCTATATTCTAAATTTTGTATTCAGTATTCTGTATTCTATATTCTAAATTCTGTGTTCTACATTCTATATTTTAAATTCTATATTCAGTAGTCTGTGTTCTATATTCTAAATTCTGTGTTCTGCATTCCATGTTCTAAATTCTATATTCATTATTCTGTATTCTATATTCTAAATTCTATGTTATGCATTCAATGTTATAAATTCAATATTCAGTATTCCGTATGCTATATTATAAATTCTGGGTTCTGCATTCCATGTTCTAAATTCTGGGATCTATAATCTATATTCTATATTCTATACTCTGTGTTCTACATTCTATAATCTAAATACTATATTCAGCTTCCTGTATTCTATATTATAAATTCTGTGTTCTACATTCTATATTCTAAATTCTATATTCAGTATTATTTAATCTATATTCTAAATTCTGTGTTCTGCATAGCATGTTCTTTATTCTGGATTCTATATTCTGTATTCTACATTCTATATTCTGTGTTCTGCATTCTATATTCTAAATTCTATATTCAGTATTCTTTTTTCTATATTCTAAATTCTCTGTTCTACATTCTATATTCTAAATTGTATATTCAGTATGCTGTATTCTATATTCTAAATTCTTAGTTCTGCTTTCAATGTTCCAAAATCTGGCTTCAATATTTCTTAGCTATTTTTTTATTCTGTTTTCTCCATTCTATATTCTAAATTATTTATTCAGTATTCTGTATTTCATATTCTATATTCTGTGTTCTACATAGAATTTTTTAATTATTTATATAGTATTCTATATATTATATTCTCAATTCTGTGTTCTGCATTCCATGTTCTAAATTCTGGGTTCTATATTCTCTTTTCTATTTTCTATATTCTGTGTTCTACATTGTATATTGTAAATTTTATATTCAGCATTCTGTATTCTATATTCTAAATTCTGTGTTCTACATTCTATATTCTATATTCTATATTCAGTATAATGTACTCTATATTCTAAATTCTGTGTTCTGCATTACAAGTTCTAAATTCTCGATTCTATACTCTCTATTGTATATTCTATATTCTATATTCTGTGTTCTACATTCTATATTCTAAATTCTATATTCATTAATGTGTATTCTATACACTTAATTCTGTGTTCTGCATTCCAAGTTCTAAATTCTGGGTTCTATATTCTGTTTTCCATATTTTAATTCTGTGTTCTACATTCTATGTTCTTAATTTTATATTCAGTATTATGTATTGTATAATCTAAATTCTGTGTTCTGCATTCCATGTTCTAAATTCTCTATTCTATATTCTGTGTTCTACTTTATATATTCTTAATTATATATTCTGTATTCAGTATTCTATATTCTAAATTCTGTGTTCTGCATTCCATGTTCTTAATTCTGGTTTCTACATTCTCTATTCTATATACTATATTGTGTGTTTTTCATTCTAGATTTTACATACAATATTTTGCATTCCGTATTCTATATTCTATATTTTGTGTTCTACATTCTATTTTCTAAATTCTATACCCAGTATTCCGTATTCTATATTCTAAATTCTCTGTTCTGCATTCCATGTTCTAAATTTGGGTTCTATATCCTCTTTTCTATATTCTATATCCTGTGTTCCACATTCTATAGTCTAAATCCTATATTCAGCGTTCTGTATTCTATATTCTAAATTATGTGTTCTGCATTCCATGTTTTAAATTCTGGGTTCTATACTCTGTTTTCCATATTTTATATTCTGTATTCTAGATTCTATATTCTGTATTCTATATTCGGCATTCCGTTTTCTACATTATATATTCTGTGTTCTACTTTCTATTTTCAAAATTCTATATTCAGTATTCTGTATTCTATATTCTAAATTCTGTGTTCTGCATTCCATGTTGTTAATTGTCTTTTCTATATTCTGTATTCTGTGTTCTTCTTTCTATATTCTAAATTCTATATTTAGTATTTTGTATTCTATATTATTAATTCTGTTCTCTGCATTCAATTTCTTAATTCTGGGTTCTATATTCTCTTTTATATAATCTATATACTGTGTTCTTCATTCTAGATCCTTCATACTAAATTTTGAATTCCGTATTCTATATTCTATATTCTGCGTTCTAAATTCTTTATTCAAAATTCTATATTCCGTATTCTGTATTCTATATTCTAAATTCTGTGTTTTGTATTCCATGTTGTATATTCTGGCTTCTATATTCTTTATTCTATATTCTAAATTCTGTGATCTGCATACATGTTGTAAATTATATATTCAGTATTCTGTATTCTATATTCTATATTGTGTGTTCTGCATTCTATATTCTAAATTCTATATTTGGTATTCTGTATTCTATATTCTTAATTCTGTGATCTGGTTTGCATGTTCTAAATTCTGAGTTCTATATTCTCTATTCTATATTCTAAATTTTGTGCATTTCATTCTATATTCTACAATTTATATTCTGTATTAGGTATTCTATATTCTTTTTTTCGGTGTTCTACATTCCATATTCTAAATTTATATGCACTATTCTGTATTCTATACTGAATTCTGTGTTCTGCATTCCATGTTCTAAATTCTGGGTTCTATACACTTTATTCTATATTCTATATTCTGTGTTCTACATTCTATATTCTAAATTCCATATTCAGTGTTCTGTATTGTACATTCTAAATTCTGGGTTCTGATTCCATGTACTAAATTCTGGGTTCTACATTCTCTATTCTATTTTCTATATTCTGTGTTTTACATTTTATATTCTAAATTCTATATTCAGTAATCTGTATTCCATATTCTAAATTCTGTGTTCTTCATTCTATATTCAAAATTCTATATTCAGTATTCTGTATTGTATGTTCTAAATACCGTGTTCTGCATTCAATGTTCTAAATTCTGTGTTCTACATTCTATATTCTATATTCTATATTCAGTATAATATATTCTATATTCTAAATTCGGTGTTCTGCGTCCCATGTTCTAAATTCTCGATATTATACTCTCTATTGTATATTCTATATTCTATATACTGTGTTCTACATCCTATATTCTAAAATCTATATTCATTAATCTGTATTCTATACTCGTAATTCTGTGTTCTGCATTCCAAGTTCTAAATTCTGTGTTCTATATTCTGTTTTCCATATTTTAATTCTGTGTTCTACATTCTTTATTCTAAATTCTATATTCATTATTATGTATTCTATAATCTAAATTCTGTGTTCTGCATTCCATGTTTTAAATTCTCTAATCTATATTCTGTGTTCTACTTTATATATTCTTAATTATATATTCTGTATTCTGTATTCTATATTCTAAATTCTGTGTTCTGCATTCCATGTTCTAAATTCTGGTTTCTACATTCTCTATTCTATATTCTATATTGTGTGTTTTTCATTCTAGGTTTTACATACAATATGTTGCATTCCGTATACTATATTCTATATTCTGTGTTGTACATTCTATATTCTAAATTCTATATTCAATATTCCGTATTCTATATTCTAAATTCTCTCTTCTGCATTCCATGTTCTTAATTCTGGTTTCTATATCCTCTTTTCTATATTCTATATCCTGTGTTCCTCATTGTATAGTCTAAATTCTATATTCTGCGTTCTGTATTCTATATTCTAAATTATGTGTTCTGCATTCCATGTTTAAATTGTGGGTTGTATATTCTGTTTTCCATATTTTATATTCTGTGTTCTACATTCTATATTCTGTATACTATATTCTGCATTCAGTATTCTACATTATATATTCTGTGTTCAACCTACTATTTTCAAATTTCTGTATTCAGTATTCTGTATTCTATATTCTAAATTCTGTGTTCTGCATTACATGTTGTAAATTGTCTTTTCTATATTCTGTATTCTGTGTTCTACTTTCTATATTCTAAATTCTATATTCAGTATTTTGTATTCTATATTTTTAATTCTGTTTTCTGCATTCCATTTCTAAATTCTGGGTTCTATATTCTCATTTATATATTCTATATTCTGTGTTCTTCATTCTTGATCCTTCATACTAAATTTTGTATTCCGCATTGTATATTTTATATTCTGTGTTCTACATTTTTATTCTAAATTCTATATTCTGTATTCTGTATTCTATGTTATAAATTCTGTGTTCTACATTCCATGTTCTAATTCTGGGTTCTATATTCTCTATTGTATATTCTATAATTTGTGTTCTTCATTCTATATACTATATTCTGCTTTTTGAAGTCTATATTCTATATTTTGTGTTGTACATTCTATATTCTAAATTCTATATACAGTATTCTGTATTCTAAATTCAAAATTCTGTGTTCTTCATTCCATTTTCTAAATCTGGGTTCTATATTCTCTATTCTATATTTTATATTCTGTGTTCTTCATTCTATATTCTAAATTCTATATTTAGTATTCTTTATTCTATATTCTAAATTCTGTTTTCTTCATTCCATGATCTGAATTCTGTCTTCTCTATTCTCTACCCTATATTGTATATTTTGTGTACTCCATTCTATATTCTACATTCTTTATTCTGCCTTCCGTATTCTATATTCTATATTCTGTGTTCTACATTTTTTATTCTTAATTCTATAATCAGTGTTCTGTATTCTATATTCTAAATTCTGTGTTCTGCATGCCCTAAATTCTGGGTTGTGTGTTCTGTTTTCCATATTCTATTTTGTGTGTTGTATATTGTATATTCTGTATTCTATTTTCGGCATTCCGTATTCTATATTCTATACTCTGTGTTCTACATTCTATATTCTAAATTCTATATTCAGTATTATTTATTCTGTATTCTAAATTCTGTGTTCTGCATCTAAGTTCTAAATTCTATATTCAGTAAAAAGTATTCTATACTCTAAATTCTGTGTTCTGGATTCCATGTTCTAAATCCTATATTTAGTTTTCTGTATTCTATATTATAAATTCTGTGCTATGCATTCCATGTTCTAAATTCTTTATTCAGTATTCCGTATTATAAATTCTAAATTCTGTGTTCTATATTCCATGTTCTAAATTCTGGGTTCTATATTCTATATTCTATATTGTATATTTTGTTTTCTACATTCTATATTCTGCATTCTATATTCTGCATTCCGTATTCTATATTCCGTGTTCTACATTCTATATTCTACGTTCTATATTGTGCATTCTGAACTCTATTTTCTAAATTCTCTGTGGTGAATTCCATATTCTAAATTCTGCGTTCTGTAGTCTGCATTCTATATTCTGTGTTCTTGCATTCTATATTCTACTTTCTTATTCTGTATTCTGTATTCTATACTCTGTATTCTTCATTCTATATTCTGTTCCCTGTATTCTATATTCTTAATTCTTTGTTCTGCATTCCATGTTCTATATTCTGTGTTATGAATTCTGTATTCTATATTCTATAATCTGTGTTCTACACTCTATATTCCGTATTCTTTATTCTATATAATAAATTCTGTGTTGTGAATTCCATGTCCTAAATTCTGGGTACTGTATTTTGTATTTTATATTCTATATTCTGTGTTCTACAAAATGCATTCTACATTCTGTGTTCTGTATTCAGTATTCTATATACTCTGTTATATATTCTATATTCTACTTTATATTTCTGTATTCTATATTCTATATTCTGTGCACTAAATTCCATGTTCTAAATTCTAGGTTCTGTATTCTGAATTCTATATTCTATATTCTGTGTTCAGCATTCTGTATTCTACATTGTATATTCTAGATTCTGTATTCTAATTTCTAAATTCTTTGTTCTGAATTCCATGTTCTAAATTCTGGGTTCTGTCTTCTGTATTCTATATTCTATATACTGCGTTGTAAATTTTTGATAATACATTCTATATTCTGTATTCTATTTTCTATATTCTGTGTTCTGCATTCCATTTTCTAAATTCTGGGTTCTGTATTGTTAATTCTATATTCTATATTCTCTGTTCTACATTCAATATTCCACATTCTATATTTTGTATACTGTAATCTATATTCTAAACTCTTTCTTCTGAATTCCATGTTCTAAATTCTGGGTTCTGTATACTGCATTCTAAATTCTACATTCTGTGTTCTACATTGTATATTCTAAATTTTATATTCGGTTTTCTGTATTTTATATTGTATAGTGTGTGTACTGCATTCTATATTGTAAAATTTATTTTCTGTTTTCTGTATTCTATATTCTAAATTCCGTTCTGCGTTCCATGTTCTACATTCTGGGTTCTGCATTCTGTTTTCTATATTCTATATTCTGTATTCTGTATTCTAATTTCTATATACTGTATTCTATATTATTTATTCTACATTCTATATTCTGTTTTCTATACACTATATTCTAAGTTCTTAGTTGTGTATTGCATGTTCTAAATTCTGGGTTCTGTATTCTGCATTCTCTGTTCTTTATTCTGTGTTCTGCATTCTCTATTCTACATTCTCTATTCTGTATTCTATATTCTACATTCTGTGTTCTGCATTCAATGTTCTAAATTCTGGTTTCTGTATTCTGTATTCTATAGTCTGTTTTGTACATTAAAAAGTCTACATTCTATATTCTGTATTCTGTACTCTATATTCTAAATTCAGTGTTCTGAATTCTACGTTCTAAACTCTGGGTTCTGTATTCTGTTTTCTATATTCTATATTCTGTGTTATACATTCTATATTCAACATTCTGTATACTGTATTCTATATTCTAAATTCTGTTTTCTGAATTCCATGTTCTAAATAATGGGTTCTGCATTGTGTATTCTATATTCTATAATCTGTGTTGTATATTCTGTGTTATACATTCTATATTCAGTATTCAATATTCTATAATCTAAACTCTGTGTTCTGAATTCCATGCTCTAAATTCTGTGTTCTGTAGTGTGTATTGTGAATTCCATATTCTCTGTATTACAACCAGTATTCTACATTCTATATCCTGTATTCTGTATACAATATTCCATATACTGTGTTCAACAATGTAAATTCAATATTCTATATTCTGTATTCTGCACTCTATATTCTAAATTTTGTGTTCAGAATTACAACTTGTATAATCAAGTTTCTGCATTCTGTATTCTATATTCTATATTCTGTGTTCTACATTCTGTATTCTACATTGTATATTATGTATTCTGTATCCTATATTCTATATTCTGCGTTCTGAATTCCATGTTCTAAATTCTGGGTTCTGTATTCCGTAATCTGTATTCAATATTCTGTGTTCTACATTCTGTATTGTACATTCTATATACTATATTCTATATTATAAATTCTGTGTACAACATTCTATATACCACATAATATTTCGGTATTCTTTATTATATATTCTGTGTTCTGAATTCCTAGTTCTAAATTCTGCACACTGCATTCTGTATTCTATATTCTATATTCTGTGTTCTACATTCTATATTCTACATTCTATTCCTTTATTCTATATTATGTATTGTGTGTTCTGAATTCCATGTTCTGAATCCTGCGTTCTGTATGCTGTATTCCATATTTTGCGTTTTGAATTCTATGTTCTAAATTCTATATTCAGCATTCTGTAATCTAAAGTCTTAATTCTGTGTTCTGCATTCTATGGTCTAAATTCTGGGTTCTGTATTCTGTTTTCCATATTCCATATTCTGTGTTCTATATTCTATATTCTGTATTCCGTATTCTATATTCTATACTCTGTGTTCTACATTCTATATTCTGCATACTGTATTCAGTATACTGTATTCTATATTCTAAATTCTGTGTTCTGCACCCATGTTCTAAATCCTGGGTTCTATATTTTCTTATCTATATTCTATATTCTGTGCTCTATATTCTACATTCTAAATTCTATATTCAGTATTCTGTATTTTATATTCTTTATTAAGTGTTCTACATTCTATATTCTAAGTTCTATATTCAATATTCTGTATTCTATATTCTTAATTCTATGTTCTGCATTCCGGGTTCTAAGTTCTGTGTTCTATTCTCTCTAGTATATATTCTATATTTGTGTTCTTCATTCTACATTCTACAAAGTATATTCTGCATCCCATATTCTATATTCTATGTTCTATGTTCTACATTCTATATTCTAAAATATTTATTCAGTTTTCTGAATTCTATATTCTAGATTCTCTGTTCTGCATTAGATTTCTAAATTCTGGTTGCTATATTCTCTATTCTATTTTCTATATTTTGTGTTCTTCATTCTATATTCTACCTTCTTTATTCTGCATTCCGTATTTTATATTCTATATTCTGTGTTCTACTTTCTATACTCTAAATTCTATATTCAGTATTCTGTATTCTATATTCCAAATTCTGTGTTCTGCAATCCAGGTTCTAAATTCTGGTTTCTGTATTCTGTGTTCCATTTTTTATATTCTGTGTTCTACATTCTATATTGTGTATTGTATATTCTTTATGCCGTATTCTCTATTCTGAGTTTTTCATTCTATATTCTGTATTCCATATTCTGCATTCCGTACTCTATATTCTATATTCTGTGTTCTACATTCTGTACTCTAAATTCTATATTCAGTTTTCTCTATTTTATATTCAAAATTCTGTGTTCTACATTGTATATTCTAAATTCTATATTCTATATTCAAAATTCTGTGTTCTTCATTCCGTGTTCTAAATTCTGGGTTCTATATTCTCTATTCTATATTCTTTATTGTGTGTTCTTCATTCTATATTCTAAATTCTATATTCTATATTCCAAATTCTGTGTTCTGCATTTCATATTCTAAATTCTGGGTTATGTATTCTGTATTCCATATTTTATATTTTGTGTTCTATATTCTATATTTTCTATTCTTTTTTCTGCATTCCATATTCTATATTCTATATCCTGTGTTCTAAATCCTATATTCAGTATTCTGTATTTTATTTTCTAAATTCTGTGTTCTGCATTCCATGTTTAAATTCTGGGTTCTATATTCTCTATTATATATACTATATTCTGTGTGCTACATTCTATATTCTAAATTCTATATTCATTATTCTGTATTCAATATTCTAAATTCTGTGTTCTGCATTCCATGTTCTAAATTCTACATTCAGTATTCTGTATTCTATATTCTAAATTCTGGTTTCTGCATTCTATGTTCTAAACTCTATATTAAGTATTCTGTATTCTATTTTCCAAATTCTGTGTTCTGCAATCCATGTTTTAAATTCTGGGTTCTGTATTTTGTTTTACATATTTTATGTTTTGTGTTGTACATTCTATATTCTGTATTCAATATTCTGCATTCTGTATTCTAAATTGTATTTCTGTGTTCTACATTCTAAATTCTGTGTTCTGCATTCCATGTTCTAAATTCAATATTCAGTATTCTGTATTCTATATTCTAAATGCTGTGTTCTGCATTCTATGTTCTAAATTCTATATTCAGTATTCTGTATTCTATATTCTATATTCTGTGTTCTGCATTCCATGTTCTAAATTCTGGGTTCTGTATTCTCTTTTCCATATTCTATATTCTGTTTTCTACATTCTATATTCTGTATTCTATATTCTGCATTCCGTATTCTTTAATCTATATTCTGTGTACTACATTCTGTGCTCTAAATTCTATATTCAGTATTCTCTATTCTATATTCAAAATTCTGTGTTCTAAATTGTATATTGTAAATTCTATATTCTATATTCAAATTCTGTGTTCTTCATTCCGTGTTCTAAATTCTGTTTTCTACATTCTCTATCCTATATTGTGTGTTCTTCATTCTATATTCTACATTCTATATTCTAAATTCTATATTGTATATTCCAAATTCTGTGTTCTGCATTTCATATTCTTAATTCTGGGTTATGTATTCTGTATTCCATATTTTATATTTTGTTTTCTATATTCTATATTTGGTATTCTATATTCTGCATTCCGTATTCTATATTCTATATCCTGTGTTCTAAATCCTATATTCAGTATTCTGTATTGTATTTTCTAAATTCTGTGTTCTGTATTCTATGTTCTAAATTCTGGCTTCTATATTCTCCAGTCTATATTCTATATTTTGTGATCTCCATTCTTATTTCTACATTCTTTATTCTGCATTCCATATTCTACTTTCTATTTTTTTTCTGTTTTCTGCATTATATATTCTAAATTATTAATTCAGTATTATGTATTTTATATTCTATATTCTATGTCCTACATAGAATTTTTTAATTGTTTATAAAATATTCCGTATATTATGTTCTAAATTCTGTGTTCTATATTCTCTTTTCTATTTTCTATATTCTGTGTTCTACATTCTATATTGTAAATTTTATATTCAGCATTCTGTATTCTATATTCTAAATTCTGTTTCTACATTCTATATTCTATATTCTATATTCAGTATAATGTATTCTATATTCTATATTCTGTGTTCTGCATCAGATGTACTAAATTCTCTATACTAGACCCTCTATTGTATATTCTATTCTATATACAGTGTTCTAAATTCTATATTCTAAAATCTGTATTTATTAATGTGTATTCTATAGTCTTAATTCTGTTTTATGCATTCAAAGCTCTAAATTCTGTGTCTTTATTCTTTTTTCCATATTCTATATTCAGTGTTCTATATTCTATATTCTGTTTTCTGTATTCTGCATTCCGTATTCTACAATGTATATTCTGTGTTCTAAATTTTATTTTCCAAATTCTATATGTAGTATTCTCTATTGTATATTCTATATGCTGTTTTCTAAATTCTGTATTCTAAATTCTATATTCTTTATTCTAAATTCTGTGTTCTGCATACCGTGTTCAAAATTCTGTGTTCTATATTCTCTATTCTGTATTCTATACTTTGTGTTCTTTATTCTTTATTCTATATCCTATATTCTGCATTCAGTTGTCTATATTGTATATTCTGTGTTCTACATTCTATATTCTAAATTCTATATTCAGTATTCTGTTTTATATATTCTAAATTCTGTGTTCTGTATTCTATGTTCTAAATTCTGGCTTCTATATTCTCCAGTCTATATTCTATATTTTGTGAACTCCATTCTTATTTCTACATTCTTTATTCTGCATTCCATATTCTATATTATATATTCTGTGTTCTACATTCTATATTCTAAATTCTATATTCCTTATTCCTCAGTATATATTCTATATTCAATGTTCTGCATTGTATATTCTAAATTCTACATTCAGTATTCTGTATTCTAAATACGAAATTCTGTGTTCTGCATTTCATGTTCTAAATTCTGTGTTCTATATTCTCTTTTCTATATTCTATATTCTGTGTCCTTCATTCAATATTCTAAATTCTATATTCAGTATTCTCTATTCTATATTCTAAATTCTGTGTTCTGCATACCATGTTCGTATTTCGGGATTCTGTATTCTGTTTCCATATTTTACATTCTGTGTTCTAAATTCTATATTCTGTATAATATATTCTGCATTATGTATTCAATATTGTATATTTTGTGTTCTACATTCTATATTCTAAATTCTATAATCTATATTCTAAATTCTGTGTTCTTTATTCCGTGTTCTTAATTCTGGGTTCTATAATCTCTTTTCTATATTCTATAGTCTGTGTTCGACATTCAATATTCTAAATTCTATATTTAGTATTCTCAATTCTATATTCAAATTCTGTGTTCTACATGCTATATTCTAAATTCTATATTCTATATTCAAAATTCTGTATTCTTCATTCCGTGTTCTAAATTCTGGGTTCTATATTCTCTATTCTATATTCTTTATTCTGTGTTCTTCATTCTATATTCTACATTCTATATTCTGCATTCCGTACTCTATATTCTATATACTGTGTTCTACATTCTATATTCAATATTCTATATTCATTATCCTGTATTCTATATTCTAAATTCTGTGCTTTGAATTCCATGTTCTAAATTCTGGGTTCTATATTCTCTATTATATATTCTATATTTTTTGTTTTCATTCTATATTGTACGTTCTATATTCTGCATTCCGTGTTATATATTCTATATTATGTTTTCTACATTCTATATTCTAAATTCTATATTCAGTATTCTGTATTCTATAATCTAAATTCTGTGTTCTGATTCAATTTTTAAATTCTGGGTTCTAAATTCTCTTTCATATATTCTATATTTTGTGTTCTTAGTTCTTTATTCTGCATTCTATATTCTGCATTCTGTATTTATGTTCTGTATTCTGTGTTCTACATCTACTTTCTAAATTCTATATTCTGTATTCTGTATTCAATATTCTACATTCTGTGTTCTGCATTCTATGTTCTAAATTTTATATTCAGTATACTTTATTCTATTTTCTAAATTTTTGGTTCTGCATTCCATGTTCTAAATCCTATATTCAGTATTCTGTATACTATATTCTAAATTCTGTGTTCCGCATTCTATGTTCTAAATTCTATATTCCGTATTCTGTATTATAAATTCTAAATTCTGTGTTCTGCATTCCATGTTGTAAATACTGGGTTGTCTATACTGTTTTCCATATTGTATAATCTGTGTTCTACATTCTATATTCTGTATTCTATATTCTGCATTCCTTATTCCATATTCTATATACTGTGTTTTACATTCTATATTCTAAATTCTATATTCTGTATTCCGTATTCTATATTCTGAACTCTGTGTTCTACATTTTATATTCTAAATTCTATATTCAGTGCTCTGTATTCTATATTCTATATTCTGTGTTCTGCATTCCATGTTCTAAATTCTGGGTTCTATATTTTCTATACTATATTCTATATTCTGTGTTCTATATTCTATATTCTAAATTCTATATTCATTATTCTGTATTCTATATTCTTAATTCTGTGTTCTACATTCTATATTCTAAATTCTATATTCAGTATTCTGTATTCTATATTCTTAATTCTCTGTTCTTCATTCCATGTTCTAAGTTCTGGGTCCTATACTCTCTATTATATATTCTATATTTGTGTTCTTCTTTCTATATTCTACATAGTATATTCTGCATTCCGTATCCTATATTCTATATTCTATGTTCTACATTCTAAATTCTAAAATCTATATTCAGTATTCTGTATTCTATTGTATAAATTCTTT
This sequence comes from Vicugna pacos, assembly GCF_048564905.1. Classification (NCBI taxonomy): domain Eukaryota; kingdom Metazoa; phylum Chordata; class Mammalia; order Artiodactyla; family Camelidae; genus Vicugna; species Vicugna pacos. The sequence continues at coordinate 4,347,368 of NW_027328871.1, forward strand.
GTTCTGCATTCCATTTCTAAATTGTGGTTTCTATATTCTCTATTCTATATTATATATTTGGGTCGTTCATTCTATATTCTACGTCCTATATTCTGCCATCCGTATTTTATATTCTATATTGTTTGTTCTATATTCTATATTCTAAATTCTATATTCAGTATTTTGTATTCTATATTCTCATTTGTGTGTTCTGCATTCCTTGTACTAAATTCTGGGTTCTCTATTCTCTATTCTCTATTCTCTATTCTGTGTTTACATTCTATATTCTAAATTCTATATTCAGTATTCTGTATTCTATATTCTAAATTCTGTGTTCTGCTTTCCTTTTTATAAATTCTATATTCAGTACTGTGCATTCTATATTCTAAATTCTGTGTTCTGCATTCTATTTTCTAAATTCTATATTCATTATTCTGTATATTATATTCTAAAATCTGTGTTCTGCATTCCATGTTCTAAATTCTGGGTTCTGTATTGTTTTCCATATTCTATATACTGTGTTCTTCATTCTATATTCTGTATTGTATATTATTTATGCCGTATTATATATTCTGTGTTCTTCATTCTATATTCTGTATTCTATATTCTGCATTCCGTATTCTATATTCTATATTCTGTGTTCTACATTTTATACTCTAAATTCTATATTCAGTATTCTGTATTGTATATTCCAAATTCTGTGTTCTGCATTGTATGTTCTAACCTTTGGGTTCTGTATTCTGTATTCCATATTCTATATTTTGTGTTCTATAGTCTATATTTGGTATTCAATATTCTGCATTCCGTATTCTATATTCTATATCCTGTGTTATAAATTCTTTATTCAGTATTCTGTGTTTAATTTTCTAAATTCTGTGTTCTGCATTCCATGTTCTAAATTCTGGGTTTTATATTCACTATTGTATATACTACATTCTGTGTGCTACATTCTATATTATAAATTCTATATTCAGTATTCTGTATTCTATATTGTAAATTCTGTGTTTACATTCTATATTCTAAATTGCATATTCAGTATGCTGTATTCAATATTCTAAATTCTGAGTTCTGCTTTCCATGTTCCAAAAATCTGGCTTCAATATTTTCCTTGCTATTTTTTTTTCTGTTTTGTACATTATATATTCTAAATTATTTATTCAGTATTATGTATTTTATATTCTTTATTCTATGTCCTACATAGAATTTTTTATTTGTTTATAAAGTATTCCGTATATTATGTTCTAAATTCTGTGTTCTATATTCTCTTTTCTATTTTCTATATTCTGTGTTCTACATTCTATATTGTAAATTTTATATTCAGCATTCTGTATTCTATATTCTAAATTCTGTGTTCTACATTCTATATTCTATATTCTATATTCAGTATAATGTATTCTATATTCTAAATTCTGTGTTCTGCATCACATGTTCTAAATTCTCGATACTATACTCTCTATTGTATATTCTATTCTATATTCTGTGTTCTACATTCTTTATTCAAAAATCTATATTTATTAATGTGTATTCTTTAGTCTTAATTCTGTTTTCTGCATTCAAAGCTCTAAATTCTGTGTTCTATATTCTTTTTTCCATATTCTAGATTCAGTGTTCTATATTCTATATTCTGTATTCTGTATTCTGCTTTCCGTATTCTACAATGTATATTCTGTGTTCTAAATTTTATTTTCCAAATTCTATATGTAGTATTCTGTATTGTATATTCTATATGCTGTTTTCTAAATTCTGTATTCTAAATTCTATATTCTTTATTCTAAATTCTGTGTTCTGCATACCGCGTTCAAAATTCTGTGTTCTATATTCTCTATTCTGTATTCTATAATATGTGTTCTTCATTGTATATTCTATATCCTATATTCTGCTTTCAGTTGTCTATATTGTATATTCTGTGTTCTACATTCTATATTCTAAATTCTATATTCAGTATTCTGTTTTATATATTCTAAATTCTGTGTTCTGTATTCTATGTTCTATATTCTGGCTTCTATATTCTCCAGTCTATATTCTATATTTTGTGAACTCCATTCTTATTTCTACATTCTTTATTCTGCATTCCATATTCTATATTATATATTCTGTGTTCTACATTCTATATTCTAAATTCTATATTCCTTATTCCGTAGTATATATTCTATATTCTATGTTCTGCATTGTATATTCTAAATTCTACATTCAGTATTCTGTATTCTAAACACTAAATTCTGTGTTCTGCATTTCATGTTCTAAATTCTGTGTTCTATATTCTCTTTTCTATATTCTATATTCTGTGTCCTTCATTCAATATTCTAAATTCTATATTCAGTATTCTCTATTCTATATTCTAAATTCTGTGTTCTGCATACCATGTTCGTATTTCGGGATTCTGTATTCTGTTTCCATATTTTACATTCTGTGTTCTAAATTCTATATTCTGTATAATATATTCTACATTATGTATTCAATATTGTATATTTTGTGTTCTACATTCTATATTCTAAATTCTATAATCTATATTCTAAATTCTGTGTTCTTTATTCCGTGTTCTTAATTCTGGGTTCTATAATCTCTTTTCTATATTCTATATTCTGTGTTCGACATTCAATATTCTAAATTCTATATTTAGTATTCTCAATTCTATATTAAAAATTCTGTGTTCTACATGCTATATTCTAAATTCTATATTCTATATTGAAAATTCTGTATTCTTCATTCCGTGTTCTAAATTCTGGGTTCTATATTCTCTATTCTATATTCTATATTCTGTGTTCTTCATTCTATATTCTACATTCTATATTCTGCATTCGTATTCTATATTCTATATACTGTGTTCAACATTCTATATTCAAAATTCAATATTCATTATCCTGTATTCTGTATTCTAAATTCTGTGCTTTGAATGCCATGTTCTAAATTCTGGGTTCTATATTCTCTATTATATATTCTATATTTTTTGTTCTTCATTCTATATTGTACGTTCTATATTCTGCATTCCGTGTTATATATTCTATATTATGTTTTCTACATTTTATATTCTAAATTCTATATTCAGTATTCTGTATTCTATAATCTAAATTCTGTGTTCTGATTCAATTTTTAAATTCTGGTTTCTAAATTCTCTTTTATATATACTATATTTTATGTTCTTAGTTCTTTAATCTGCATTCTATATTCTGCATTCTGTATTTATGTTCTGTATTCTGTGTTCTACATCTACTTTCTAAATTCTATATTCTGTATTCTGTATTCAATATTCTACATTCTGTGTTCTGCATTCAATGTTCTAAATTCTGGGTTCTGTATTCTGTTTTCCATATTCTATATTCTGTGTTCTATATTCTATATTCTGTATTCTATATTCTGCATTCCGTATCCTATACTCTATATTCTGTGTTCTTCATTCTATTATCCAAATTCTATTTTCAGTATTCTGTATTATATATTCAAAATTCTGTGTTCTGCATTCCATGTTCTAAATTCTGTGTTCTATATTGTCTTTTCTATATTCTATATTCTGTGTTCTACATTCAATATTCTAAATTCTATATTCAGTATTCTGTATTGTATATTCTAAATTCTGTGTTCTGCATACCATGTTCAAATTTCGGGGTTCTGTATTCTGTTTCCATATTTTATATTCTGTGTTCTAATTTCTATATTCTGTATAATATATTCTGCATTATGTATTCTATATTCTATATTTTGTGTTCTACATTCTATATTCTAAATTTTATATTCAGTATTCTTTATTCTATTTTCTATATTCTGGGTTCTGCATTCCATGTTCTAAATCCTATATTCAGTATTCTGTATTCTATATTCTAAATTCTGTGTTCCGCATTCTATGTTCTAAATTCTATATTCCGTATTCTGTATTATAAATTCTAAATTCTGTGTTCTGCATTCCATGTTGTAAATACTGGGTTCTCTATTCTGTTTTCCATATTGTATATTCTGTGTTCTACATTCTATATTCTGTATTCTATATTCTGCATTCCGTATTCCATATTCTATATATTGTGTTTTACATTCTATATTCTAAATTCTATATTCTGTATTCCGTATTCTATATTCTGAACTCTGTGTTCTACATTCTATATTCTAAATTCTATATTCAGTGGTCTGTATTCTATATTCTAAATTCTGTGTTCTGCATTACATGCTCTAAATTTTGGCTTCTATATTCTCTATTCTATATTTTATATGCTGTGTTCTACATTCTATATTCTGAATTGTATATTGAGGTTTCTGTATTCTATATTCTAAATTCTGTGTCCTGAATTCCATTTTCTAAATTCTGGTTTCTATATTCTCTATTCTATTTTCTGAGTTGTATATTCTATATTCTAAATTCTATATTCAGTATTCTGAATTCTATATTCTAAATTTTGTGTTCTACATCCGTGTTCTAAATTTTGGGTTCTATATTCTCTATTCTATATTCTATACATTGTGTTCTTCATTCCATATTCTACATACCATATTCTGCATTCCGTATTCTATATTCTATATTCTGTGTTCTACATTCTATATTCTAAAAACTATATTCAGTCTTCTGTATTGTATATTCTAAATTCTTTGTTCTGCACTCCATTTCTTAATTCTGGGTTCTATATTCTCAATTCATTTCTATATTTTTTGTTTACATTCTATATTGTACGTTCTATTTTCTGCATTCCGTGTTTTATATTCTATATTATGTTTTCAACATTCTATATTCTAAATTCTATATTCAGTATTCTGAATTCTATATACTAAATTCTGTGTTCTGCATTCCATGTTCTAAATTCTGGGTTCTATATTTTCTATACTATATTCTATATTCTGTGTTCTATATTCTATATTCTAAATTCTATATTCATTATTCTGTATTCTATATTCTTAATTCTGTGTTCTACATTCTATATTCTAAATTCTATATTCAGTATTCTGTATTCTATATTCTTAATTCTCTGTTCTTCATTCCATGTTCTAAGTTCTGGGTCCTATACTCTCTATTATATATTCTATATTTGTGTTCTTCATTCTATATTCTACATAGTATATTCTGCATTTCGTATCCTATATTCTATATTCTATGTTCTACATTCTAAATTCTAAAATCTATATTCAGTATTCTGTATTCTATAGTATAAATTCTCTGTTCTGCATTCCATTTCTAAATTGTGGTTTCTATATTCTCTATTCTATATTATATATTTGGGTCGTTCATTCTATATTTTACGTCCTATATTCTGCCATCCGTATTTTATATTCTATATTGTTTGTTCTATATTCTATATTCTAAATTCTATATTCAGTATTTTGTATTCTATATTCTAATTTGTGTGTTCTGCATTCCATGTACTAAATTCTGGGTTCTCTGTTCTCTATTCTCTATTCTATATTCTGTGTTTACATTTTATATTCTAAATTCTATATTCAGTATTCTGTATTCTATATTCTAAATTCTGTGTTCTGCTTTCCTTTTTATAAATCCTATATTCAGTACTGTGCATTCTATATTCTAAATTCTGTGTTCTGCATTCTATTTTCTAAATTCTATATTCATTATTCTGTATATTATATTCTAAAATCTGTGTTCTACATTCCATGTTCTAAATTCTGGGTTCTGTATTGTTTTCCATGTTCTATATACTGTGTTCTTCATTCTATATTCTGTATTGTATATTATTTATGCCGTATTATATATTCTGTGTTCTTCATTCTATATTCTGTATTCTATATTCTACATTCCGTATTCTATATTCTATATTTTGTCTTCTACATTTTATACTCTAAATTCTATATTCAGTATTCTGTATTGTATATTCCAAATTCTGTGTTCTGCATTGTATGTTCTAAACTTTGGGTTCTGTATTCTGTATTCCATATTCTATATTTTGTGTTCTATAGTCTATATTTGGTATTCAATATTCTGCATTCCGTATTCTATATTCTATATCCTGTGTTATAAATTCTATATTCAGTATTCTGTGTTTTATTTTCTAAATTCTGTGTTCTGCATTCCATGTTCTAAATTCTGGGTTATATATTCACTATTGTATATACTACATTCTGTGTGCTACATTCTATATTATAAATTCTATCTTCAGTATTCTGTATTCTATATTCTAAATTCTGTGTTTACATTCTATATTCTAAATTGCATATTCAGTATGCTGTATTCTATATTCTAAATTCTGAGTTCTGCTTTCCATGTTCCAAAATCTGGCTTCAATATTTTCCTTGCTATTTTTTTTCTGTTTTCTACATTATATAATCTAAATTATTTATTCAGTATTATGTATTTTATATTCTATATTCTATGTCCTACATAGAATTTTTTAATTGTTTATAAAATATTCCGTATATTATGTTCTAAATTCTGGGTTCTATATTCTCTTTTCTATTTTCTATATTCTGTGTTCTACATTCTACATTGTAAATTTTATATTCAGCATTCTGCATTGTATATTCTAAATTCTGTGTTCTACATTCTATATTCTATATTCTATATTCAGTATAATGTATTCTATATTCTAAATTCTGTGTTCTGCATCACATGTTCTAAATTCTCGATACTATACTCTCTATTGTATATTCTATTCTATATACTGTGTTCTAAATTCTATATTCTAAAATCTATTTTTATTAATGTGTATTCTATAGTCTTAATTCTGTTTTCTGCATTCAAATCTCTAAATTCTGTGTTCTATATCCTTTTCTCCATATTCTATATTCAGTGTTCTATATTCTATATTCTGTATTCTGTATTCTGCTTTCCGTATTCTACAATGTATATTCTGTGGTCTAAATTTTATTTTCCAAATTCTATATGTAGTATTCTGTATTGTATATTCTATATGCTGTTTTCTAAATTCTGTATTCTAAATTCTATATTCTTTATTCTAAATTCTGTGTTCTGCATACCGTGTTCAAAATTCTGTGTTCTATATTCTCTATTCTGTATTCTATAATTTGTGTTCTTCATTCTATATTCTATATCCTATATTCTGCATTCAGTTGTCTATATTGTATATTCTGTGTTCTACATTCTATATTCTAAATTCTATATTCAGTATTCTGTTTTATATATTCTAAATTCTGTGTTCTGTATTCTATGTTCTAAATTCTGGCTTCTATATTCTCCAGTCTATATTCTATATTTTGTGAACTCCATTCTTATTTCTACATTCTTTATTCTGCATTCCATATTCTATATTATATATTCTGTGTTCTACATTCTATATTCTAAATTCTATATTCCTTATTCCGTAGTATATATTCTATATTCTATGTTCTGCATTATATATTCTAAATTCTACATTCAGTATTCTGTATTCTAAATACGAAATTCTGTGTTCTGCATTTCATGTTCTAAATTCTGTGTTCTATATTCTCTTTTCTATATTCTATATTCTGTGTCCTTCATTCAATATTCTAAATTCTATATTCAGTATTCTCTATTCTATATTCTAAATTCTGTGTTCTGCATACCATGTTCGTATTTCGGGATTCTGTATTCTGTTTCCATATTTTACATTCTGTGTTCTAAATTCTATATTCTGTATAATATATTCTGCATTATGTATTCAATATTTTATATTTTGTGTTCTACATTCTATATTCTAAATTCTATAATCTATATTCTAAATTCTGTGTTCTTTATTCCGTGTTCTTAATTCTGGGTTCTATATTCTCTTTTCTATATTCTATATTCTGTGTTCGACATTCAATATTCTAAATTCTATATTTAGTATTCTCAATTCTATATTCAAAATTCTGTGTTCTACATGCTATATTCTAAATTCTATATTCTATATTCAAAATTCTGTATTCTTCATTCCGTGTTCTAAATTCTGGGTTCTATATTCTCTATTCTTTATTCTGTGTTCTTCATTCTATATTCTACATTCTATATTCTGCATTCCGTATTCTATATTCTATATACTGTGTTCTACATTCTATATTCAATATTCTATATTCATTATCCTGTATTCTATATTCTAAATTCTGTGCTTTGAATTCCATGTTCTAAATTCTGGGTTCTATATTCTCTATTATATATTCTATATTTTTTGTTCTTCATTCTATATTGTACATTCTATATTCTTCATTCCGTGTTATATATTCTATATTATGTTTTCTACATTCTATATTCTAAATTCTATATTCAGTATTCTGTATTCTATAATCTAAATTCTGTGTTCTGATTCAATTTTTAAATTCTAGTTTCTACAATCTCTTTTATATATTCTATATTGTGTGTTCTTATTTCTTTATTCTGCATTTTATATTCTGGATTCTGTATTTATGTTCTGTATTCTGTGTTCTACATCTACTTTCTATATTCTATATTCTGTATTCTGTATTCAATATTCTACATTCTGTGTTCTGCATTCTATGTTCTAAATTCTGGGTTCTGTATTCTGTTTTCCATATTCTATATTCTGTGTTCTATATTCTATATTCTGTATTCTATATTCTGCATTCCATATTCTATACTCTATATTCTGTGTTCTTCATTCTATTATCCAAATTCTATATTCAGTATTCTGTATTCTATATTCTAAATTCTGTGTTCTGCATTCCATGTTCTAAATTCTGTGTTCTATATTGTCTTTTCTATATTCTATATTCTGTGTTCTACATTCAATATTCTAAATTCTATATTCAGTATACTCTATTGTATATTCTAAATTCTGTGTTCTGCATACCATGTTCAAATTTCGGGGTTCTGTATTCTGTTTCCATATTTTATATTCTGTGTTCTAATTTCTATATTCTGTATAATATATTCTGCATTATGTATTCTATATTCTATATTTTGTGTTCTACATTCTATATTCTAAATTTTATATTCAGTATTCTTTATTCTATTTTCTAAATTCTGGGTTCTGCATTCCATGTTCTAAATCCTATATTCAGTATTCTGTATTCTATATTCTAAATTCTGTGTTCCGCATTCTATGTTCTAAATTCTATATTCCGTATTCTGTAATATAAATTCTAAATTCTGTGTTCTGCATTCCATGTTGTAAATACTGGGTTCTCTATTCTGTTTTCCATATTGTATAATCTGTGTTCTACATTCTATATTCTGTATTCTATATTCTGCATTCCGTATTCCATATTCTATATATTGTGTTTTACATTCTATTTTCTAAATTCTATATTCTGTATTCCGTATTCTATATTCTGAACTCTGTGTTCTACATTCTATATTCTAAATTCTATATTCAGTGGTCTGTATTCTATATTCTATATTCTAAATTCTGCATACCATTTTCTAAATTCTGGGATCTATAATCTATATTCTATATTCTATAGTCTGTGTTATATATTCTATATTCTAAATACTATATTCAGCATTCTGTATTCTATATTATAAATTCTGTGTTCTACATTCTATATTCTAAGTTGTATATTCAGTATTCTGTATTCTATATTCTAAATTCTGAGTTCTGCTTTTCATGTTCCAAAATCAGTCTTCAATATTCCCTAAGCTAAATTTTTATTCTGTTTTCTGCATTCTATATTCTAAATTATATATTCAGTATTATGTATTTTATATTCTATATTCTGTCCTCTACATTCAATTTTTTAATTGCTTATTAAGTATTCTGTATTATATATTCTAAATTATGTGTTCTGCATTCCATATTCTAAATTCTGTTTTCTGTATTCTTTTTTCCATATTCTATATTCTGTTTACTACATTCTATATTCTGTATTCTGTACTCTGCATTCCGTATTCTACATACAATATTCTGTGTTCTACATTCTATTTCTAAATTCTATATTCAGCATTCCGTATGCTATATTCTAAATTCTGTGTTCTGCATTCCATGTTCTAAATTCTGGTTTCTACATTCTCTATTCTATATTCTATATTGTGTGTTTTTCATTCTAGATTTTACATGCAATATTTTGCATTCCATATACTATATTCTATATTTTGTGTTCTACATTCTATTTTCTAAATTCTATACCCAGTATTCCGTATTCTATATTCTAAATTCTCTGTTCTGCATTCCATGTTCTAAATTTGGGTTCTATATCCTCTTTTCTCTATTCTATATCCTGTGTTCCACATTCTATAGTCTAAATCCTATATTCAGCGTTCTGTATTCTATATTCTAAATTATGTGTTCTGCATTCCATGTTTTAAATTCTGGGTTCTATACTCTGTTTTCCATATTTTATATTCTGTATTCTACATTCTATATTCTGTATTCTATATTCGGCATTCCGTTTTCTACATTATATATTCTGTGTTCTACTTTCTATTTTCAAAATTCTATATTCAGTATTCAGTATTCTATATTCTAAATTCTGTGTTCTGCATTCCATGTTGTAAATTGTCTTTTCTATATTCTGTATTCTGTGTTCTTCTTTCTATATTCTAAATTCTATATTTAGTATTTTGTATTCTATATTATTAATTCTGTTCTCTGCATTCAATTTCTAAATTCTGGGTTCTATATTCTCTTTTATATATTCTATATACTGTGTTCTTCATTCTAGATCCTTCATACTAAATTTTGAATTCCGTATTCTATATTCTATATTCTGTGTTCTAAATTCTATATTCTAAATTCTATATTCCGTATTCTGTATTCTATATTCTAAATTCTGTGTTCTGTATTCCATGTTGTATATTCTGGCTTCTATATTCTTTATTCTATATTCTAAATTCTGTGTTTACATTCTATATTCTAAATTGCATATTCAGTATGCTGTATTCTATATTCTATATTCTGAGTTCTGCTTTTCATGTTCCAAAATCTGTCATCAATATTTTCCTTGCTATTTTTTTTCTGTTTTCTACATTATATATTCTAAATTATTTATTCAGTATTATGTATTTTATATTCTATATTCTATGTCCTACATAGAATTTTTTAATTTTTTATAAAATATTCCGTATATTATGTACTAAATTCTGTGTTCTATATTCTCTTTTCTATTTTCTATATTCTGTGTTCTACATTCTATATTGTAAAGTTTATATTCAGCATTCTGTATTCTATATTCTAAATTCTGTGTTCTACATTCTATATTCTAAATTCTATATTCAGTGTTCTGTATTCTATATTCTAAATTCTGTGTTCTGCATTCCATGTCCTAAATTCCCGGTTCTGTATTCTGTTCTCCATATTCTGCATTCTGTGTTCTATATTCCATATTCTGTAGTCTATTTTCGGCATTCCGTATTCTATATTCCATATTCTGTGTTCTAAATACTATATTCTATATTCTATATTCAGTATTCCGTATTCTATATTCTATACCCTGTGTTCTATATTTTATATTCTAAATTCTATATTCAGTATTCCGTATTCTATATTCTATATTCTGGGTTCTTCATTCCATGTTCTAAATTCTATATTCAGTATAAATAATCTATATTCTATTTTCTGTGTTCTGCATTCTATTTTCTTAATTCATTTTACTGTATTCTGTTTTCCATAATCTATATACTGTGTTCTAGATTGTATATTCTGTATTCTATATTCTGCATTCCGTATTCTATATTCTATATTCTGTGTTCTACATTCTATATTCTAAATTCTTATTTCAGTGTTCTGTATTCTATATTCTTAATTCTGTGTTCTGCATTCCATGTTGTAAATTCTGGGTTCTGTATTCTGTTTTCCATATTCTAAATTCTGTGTTCTACATTCTATATTCTGTATTCTATATTCTGCATTCCGTATTCTATATTCTATATTCTGTGTTCTATATTCTATATTCTAATTTCTGTATTCAGTATTCTGTATTCTACATTGTAAATTCTGTGTTCTGCATTCCATTTTCTAAATTCTGGGTTCTATAAACTTTATCCTATATTCTATATTCTGTGTTCTACATTCTATATTCTAAATACTATATTCAGTATTCCATGTTCTATATACTAAATTCTGTGTTCTACATTCTATATTCTATATTCTATATTCAGTATTCTGTATGCTATATTCTAAATTCTGTGTTATGCATTCCATGTTAAAAATTCAGGGTTCTATAAATTTTATTCTATATTCTATATTCTGTGTTCTCCACTATATTCTAAATACTATATTCAGTATTCTGTGTTCTATATTCTAAATTCTGTGTTCTACATTCTATATTCTATATTCTATATCCAGTATTCTGTATTCTATATTCTAAATTCTGTGTTCTGCATTCCATGTTCTAAATTTTGGGTTCTATATTCTCTATTCTATATTTTATATTCTGTGTTCTACATTCTATATTCTAAATTTTGTATTCAGTATTCTGTATTCTATATTCTAAATTCTGTGTTCTACATTCTATATTTTAAATTCTATATTCAGTAGTCTTTGTTCTATATTCTAAATTCTGTGTTCTGCATTCCATGTTCTAAATTCTATATTCATTATTCTGTATTCTATATTCTAAATTCTATGTTATGCATTCAATGTTATAAATTCAATATTCAGTATTCCGTATGCTATATTATAAATTCTGGGTTCTGCATTCCATGTTCTAAATTCTGGGATCTATAATCTATATTCTATATTCTATACTCTGTGTTCTACATTCTATAATCTAAATACTATATTCAGCTTCCTGTATTCTATATTATAAATTCTGTGTTCTACATTCTATATTCTAAATTCTATATTCAGTATTATTTAATCTATATTCTAAATTCTGTGTTCTGCATAGCATGTTCTTTATTCTGGATTCTATATTCTGTATTCTACATTCTATATTCTGTGTTCTGCATTCTATATTCTAAATTCTATATTCAGTATTCTTTTTTCTATATTCTAAATTCTCTGTTCTACATTCTATATTCTAAATTGTATATTCAGTATGCTGTATTCTATATTCTAAATTCTTAGTTCTGCTTTCAATGTTCCAAAATCTGGCTTCAATATTTCTTAGCTATTTTTTTATTCTGTTTTCTCCATTCTATATTCTAAATTATTTATTCAGTATTCTGTATTTCATATTCTATATTCTGTGTTCTACATAGAATTTTTTAATTATTTATATAGTATTCTATATATTATATTCTCAATTCTGTGTTCTGCATTCCATGTTCTAAATTCTGGGTTCTATATTCTCTTTTCTATTTTCTATATTCTGTGTTCTACATTGTATATTGTAAATTTTATATTCAGCATTCTGTATTCTATATTCTAAATTCTGTGTTCTACATTCTATATTCTATATTCAGTATAATGTACTCTATATTCTAAATTCTGTGTTCTGCATTACAAGTTCTAAATTCTCGATTCTATACTCTCTATTGTATATTCTATATTCTATATTCTGTGTTCTACATTCTATATTCTAAATTCTATATTCATTAATGTGTTTTCTATACACTTAATTCTGTGTTCTGCATTCCAAGTTCTAAATTCTGGGTTCTATATTCTGTTTTCCATATTTTAATTCTGTGTTCTACATTCTATGTTCTTAATTTTATATTCAGTATTATGTATTGTATAATCTAAATTCTGTGTTCTGCATTCCATGTTCTAAATTCTCTATTCTATATTCTGTGTTCTACTTTATATATTCTTAATTATATATTCTGTATTCAGTATTCTATATTCTAAATTCTGTGTTCTGCATTCCATGTTCTTAATTCTGGTTTCTACATTCTCTATTCTATATTCTATATTGTGTGTTTTTCATTCTAGATTTTACATACAATATTTTGCATTCCGTATACTATATTCTATATTTTGTGTTCTACATTCTATTTTCTAAATTCTATACCCAGTATTCCGTATTCTATATTCTAAATTCTCTGTTCTGCATTCCATGTTCTAAATTTGGGTTCTATATCCTCTTTTCTATATTCTATATCCTGTGTTCCACATTCTATAGTCTAAATCCTATATTCAGCGTTCTGTATTCTATATTCTAAATTATGTGTTCTGCATTCCATGTTTTAAATTCTGGGTTCTATACTCTGTTTTCCATATTTTATATTCTGTATTCTAGATTCTATATTCTGTATTCTATATTCGGCATTCCGTTTTCTACATTATATATTCTGTGTTCTACTTTCTATTTTCAAAATTCTATATTCAGTATTCAGTATTCTATATTCTAAATTCTGTGTTCTGCATTCCATGTTGTTAATTGTCTTTTCTATATTCTGTATTCTGTGTTCTTCTTTCTATATTCTAAATTCTATATTTAGTATTTTGTATTCTATATTATTAATTCTGTTCTCTGCATTCAATTTCTTAATTCTGGGTTCTATATTCTCTTTTATATAATCTATATACTGTGTTCTTCATTCTAGATCCTTCATACTAAATTTTGAATTCCGTATTCTATATTCTATATTCTGCGTTCTAAATTCTTTATTCAAAATTCTATATTCCGTATTCTGTATTCTATATTCTAAATTCTGTGTTTTGTATTCCATGTTGTATATTCTGGCTTCTATATTCTTTATTCTATATTCTAAATTCTGTGATCTGCATCCATGTTGTAAATTATATATTCAGTATTCTGTATTCTATATTCTATATTGTGTGTTCTGCATTCTATATTCTAAATTCTATATTTGGTATTCTGTATTCTATATTCTTAATTCTGTGATCTGGTTTGCATGTTCTAAATTCTGAGTTCTATATTCTCTATTCTATATTCTAAATTTTGTGCATTTCATTCTATATTCTACAATCTATATTCTGTATTAGGTATTCTATATTCTTTTTTTCGGTGTTCTACATTCCATATTCTAAATTTATATGCACTATTCTGTATTCTATACTGAATTCTGTGTTCTGCATTCCATGTTCTAAATTCTGGGTTCTATACACTTTATTCTATATTCTATATTCTGTGTTCTACATTCTATATTCTAAATTCCATATTCAGTGTTCTGTATTGTACATTCTAAATTCTGGGTTCTGATTCCATGTACTAAATTCTGGGTTCTACATTCTCTATTCTATTTTCTATATTCTGTGTTTTACATTTTATATTCTAAATTCTATATTCAGTAATCTGTATTCCATATTCTAAATTCTGTGTTCTTCATTCTATATTCAAAATTCTATATTCAGTATTCTGTATTGTATGTTCTAAATACCGTGTTCTGCATTCAATGTTCTAAATTCTGTGTTCTACATTCTATATTCTATATTCTATATTCAGTATAATATATTCTATATTCTAAATTCGGTGTTCTGCGTCCCATGTTCTAAATTCTCGATACTATACTCTCTATTGTATATTCTATATTCTATATACTGTGTTCTACATCCTATATTCTAAAATCTATATTCATTAATCTGTATTCTATACTCGTAATTCTGTGTTCTGCATTCCAAGTTCTAAATTCTGTGTTCTATATTCTGTTTTCCATATTTTAATTCTGTGTTCTACATTCTATATTCTAAATTCTATATTCATTATTATGTATTCTATAATCTAAATTCTGTGTTCTGCATTCCATGTTTTAAATTCTCTAATCTATATTCTGTGTTCTACTTTATATATTCTTAATTATATATTCTGTATTCTGTATTCTATATTCTAAATTCTGTGTTCTGCATTCCATGTTCTAAATTCTGGTTTCTACATTCTCTATTCTATATTCTATATTGTGTGTTTTTCATTCTAGGTTTTACATACAATATGTTGCATTCCGTATACTATATTCTATATTCTGTGTTGTACATTCTATATTCTAAATTCTATATTCAATATTCCGTATTCTATATTCTAAATTCTCTCTTCTGCATTCCATGTTCTTAATTCTGGTTTCTATATCCTCTTTTCTATATTCTATATCCTGTGTTCCTCATTGTATAGTCTAAATTCTATATTCTGCGTTCTGTATTCTATATTCTAAATTATGTGTTCTGCATTCCATGTTTAAATTGTGGGTTGTATATTCTGTTTTCCATATTTTATATTCTGTGTTCTACATTCTATATTCTGTATACTATATTCTGCATTCAGTATTCTACATTATATATTCTGTGTTCAACCTACTATTTTCAAATTTCTGTATTCAGTATTCTGTATTCTATATTCTAAATTCTGTGTTCTGCATTACATGTTGTAAATTGTCTTTTCTATATTCTGTATTCTGTGTTCTACTTTCTATATTCTAAATTCTATATTCAGTATTTTGTATTCTATATTTTTAATTCTGTTTTCTGCATTCCATTTCTAAATTCTGGGTTCTATATTCTCATTTATATATTCTATATTCTGTGTTCTTCATTCTTGATCCTTCATACTAAATTTTGTATTCCGCATTGTATATTTTATATTCTGTGTTCTACATTTTTATTCTAAATTCTATATTCTGTATTCTGTATTCTATGTTATAAATTCTGTGTTCTACATTCCATGTTCTAATTCTGGGTTCTATATTCTCTATTGTATATTCTATAATTTGTGTTCTTCATTCTATATACTATATTCTGCTTTTCGAAGTCTATATTCTATATTTTGTGTTGTACATTCTATATTCTAAATTCTATATTCAGTATTCTGTATTCTAAATTCAAAATTCTGTGTTCTTCATTCCATTTTCTAAATCTGGGTTCTATATTCTCTATTCTATATTTTATATTCTGTGTTCTTCATTCTATATTCTAAATTCTATATTTAGTATTCTTTATTCTATATTCTAAATTCTGTTTTCTTCATTCCATGATCTGAATTCTGTCTTCTCTATTCTCTACCCTATATTGTATATTTTGTGTACTCCATTCTATATTCTACATTCTTTATTCTGCCTTCCGTATTCTATATTCTATATTCTGTGTTCTACATTCTATATTCTTAATTCTATAATCAGTGTTCTGTATTCTATATTCTAAATTCTGTGTTCTGCATGCCCTAAATTCTGGGTTGTGTGTTCTGTTTTCCATATTCTATTTTGTGTGTTGTATATTCTATATTCTGTATTCTATTTTCGGCATTCCGTATTCTATATTCTATACTCTGTGTTCTACATTCTATATTCTAAATTCTATATTCAGTATTATTTATTCTGTATTCTAAATTCTGTGTTCTGCATCTAAGTTCTAAATTCTATATTCAGTAAAAAGTATTCTATACTCTAAATTCTGTGTTCTGGATTCCATGTTCTAAATCCTATATTTAGTTTTCTGTATTCTATATTATAAATTCTGTGCTATGCATTCCATGTTCTAAATTCTTTATTCAGTATTCCGTATTATAAATTCTAAATTCTGTGTTCTATATTCCATGTTCTAAATTCTGGGTTCTATATTCTATAT
Organism: Vicugna pacos; assembly: GCF_048564905.1. Taxonomy (NCBI): domain Eukaryota; kingdom Metazoa; phylum Chordata; class Mammalia; order Artiodactyla; family Camelidae; genus Vicugna; species Vicugna pacos. The sequence goes on from NW_027328871.1 coordinate 4,364,584, forward strand.
TCTATATTGTATATTTTGTTTTCTACATTCTATATTCTGCATTCTATATTCTGCATTCCGTATTCTATATTCCGTGTTCTACATTCTATATTCTACGTTCTATATTGTGCATTCTGAACTCTATTTTCTAAATTCTCTGTGGTGAATTCCATATTCTAAATTCTGCGTTCTGTAGTCTGCATTCTATATTCTGTGTTCTTGCATTCTATATTCTACTTTCTTATTCTGTATTCTGTATTCTATACTCTGTATTCTTCATTCTATATTCTGTTCCCTGTATTCTATATTCTTAATTCTTTGTTCTGCATTCCATGTTCTATATTCTGTGTTATGAATTCTGTATTCTATATTCTATAATCTGTGTTCTACACTCTATATTCCGTATTCTTTATTCTATATAATAAATTCTGTGTTGTGAATTCCATGTCCTAAATTCTGGGTACTGTATTTTGTATTTTATATTCTATATTCTGTGTTCTACAAAATGCATTCTACATTCTGTGTTCTGTATTCAGTATTCTATATACTCTGTTATATATTCTATATTCTACTTTATATTTCTGTATTCTATATTCTATATTCTGTGCACTAAATTCCATGTTCTAAATTCTAGGTTCTGTATTCTGAATTCTATATTCTATATTCTGTGTTCAGCATTCTGTATTCTACATTGTATATTCTAGATTCTGTATTCTAATTTCTAAATTCTTTGTTCTGAATTCCATGTTCTAAATTCTGGGTTCTGTCTTCTGTATTCTATATTCTATATACTGCGTTGTAAATTTTTGATAATACATTCTATATTCTGTATTCTATTTTCTATATTCTGTGTTCTGCATTCCATTTTCTAAATTCTGGGTTCTGTATTGTTAATTCTATATTCTATATTCTCTGTTCTACATTCAATATTCCACATTCTATATTTTGTATACTGTAATCTATATTCTAAACTCTTTCTTCTGAATTCCATGTTCTAAATTCTGGGTTCTGTATACTGCATTCTAAATTCTACATTCTGTGTTCTACATTGTATATTCTAAATTTTATATTCGGTTTTCTGTATTTTATATTGTATAGTGTGTGTACTGCATTCTATATTGTAAAATTTATTTTCTGTTTTCTGTATTCTATATTCTAAATTCCGTTCTGCGTTCCATGTTCTACATTCTGGGTTCTGCATTCTGTTTTCTATATTCTATATTCTGTATTCTGTATTCTAATTTCTATATACTGTATTCTATATTATTTATTCTACATTCTATATTCTGTTTTCTATACACTATATTCTAAGTTCTTAGTTGTGTATTGCATGTTCTAAATTCTGGGTTCTGTATTCTGCATTCTCTGTTCTTTATTCTGTGTTCTGCATTCTCTATTCTACATTCTCTATTCTGTATTCTATATTCTACATTCTGTGTTCTGCATTCAATGTTCTAAATTCTGGTTTCTGTATTCTGTATTCTATAGTCTGTTTTGTACATTAAAAAGTCTACATTCTATATTCTGTATTCTGTACTCTATATTCTAAATTCAGTGTTCTGAATTCTACGTTCTAAACTCTGGGTTCTGTATTCTGTTTTCTATATTCTATATTCTGTGTTATACATTCTATATTCAACATTCTGTATACTGTATTCTATATTCTAAATTCTGTTTTCTGAATTCCATGTTCTAAATAATGGGTTCTGCATTGTGTATTCTATATTCTATAATCTGTGTTGTATATTCTGTGTTATACATTCTATATTCACTATTCAATATTCTATAATCTAAACTCTGTGTTCTGAATTCCATGCTCTAAATTCTGTGTTCTGTAGTGTGTATTGTGAATTCCATATTCTCTGTATTACAACCAGTATTCTACATTCTATATCCTGTATTCTGTATACAATATTCCATATACTGTGTTCAACAATGTAAATTCAATATTCTATATTCTGTATTCTGCACTCTATATTCTAAATTTTGTGTTCAGAATTACAACTTGTATAATCAAGTTTCTGCATTCTGTATTCTATATTCTATATTCTGTGTTCTACATTCTGTATTCTACATTGTATATTATGTATTCTGTATCCTATATTCTATATTCTGCGTTCTGAATTCCATGTTCTAAATTCTGGGTTCTGTATTCCGTAATCTGTATTCAATATTCTGTGTTCTACATTCTGTATTGTACATTCTATATACTATATTCTATATTATAAATTCTGTGTACAACATTCTATATACCACATAATATTTCGGTATTCTTTATTATATATTCTGTGTTCTGAATTCCTAGTTCTAAATTCTGCACACTGCATTCTGTATTCTATATTCTATATTCTGTGTTCTACATTCTATATTCTACATTCTATTCCTTTATTCTATATTATGTATTGTGTGTTCTGAATTCCATGTTCTGAATCCTGCGTTCTGTATGCTGTATTCCATATTTTGCGTTTTGAATTCTATGTTCTAAATTCTATATTCAGCATTCTGTAATCTAAAGTCTTAATTCTGTGTTCTGCATTCTATGGTCTAAATTCTGGGTTCTGTATTCTGTTTTCCATATTCCATATTCTGTGTTCTATATTCTATATTCTGTATTCCGTATTCTATATTCTATACTCTGTGTTCTACATTCTATATTCTGCATACTGTATTCAGTATACTGTATTCTATATTCTAAATTCTGTGTTCTGCACCCATGTTCTAAATCCTGGGTTCTATATTTTCTTATCTATATTCTATATTCTGTGCTCTATATTCTACATTCTAAATTCTATATTCAGTATTCTGTATTTTATATTCTTTATTAAGTGTTCTACATTCTATATTCTAAGTTCTATATTCAATATTCTGTATTCTATATTCTTAATTCTATGTTCTGCATTCCGGGTTCTAAGTTCTGTGTTCTATTCTCTCTAGTATATATTCTATATTTGTGTTCTTCATTCTACATTCTACAAAGTATATTCTGCATCCCATATTCTATATTCTATGTTCTATGTTCTACATTCTATATTCTAAAATATTTATTCAGTTTTCTGAATTCTATATTCTAGATTCTCTGTTCTGCATTAGATTTCTAAATTCTGGTTGCTATATTCTCTATTCTATTTTCTATATTTTGTGTTCTTCATTCTATATTCTACCTTCTTTATTCTGCATTCCGTATTTTATATTCTATATTCTGTGTTCTACTTTCTATACTCTAAATTCTATATTCAGTATTCTGTATTCTATATTCCAAATTCTGTGTTCTGCAATCCAGGTTCTAAATTCTGGTTTCTGTATTCTGTGTTCCATTTTTTATATTCTGTGTTCTACATTCTATATTGTGTATTGTATATTCTTTATGCCGTATTCTCTATTCTGAGTTTTTCATTCTATATTCTGTATTCCATATTCTGCATTCCGTACTCTATATTCTATATTCTGTGTTCTACATTCTGTACTCTAAATTCTATATTCAGTTTTCTCTATTTTATATTCAAAATTCTGTGTTCTACATTGTATATTCTAAATTCTATATTCTATATTCAAAATTCTGTGTTCTTCATTCCGTGTTCTAAATTCTGGGTTCTATATTCTCTATTCTATATTCTTTATTGTGTGTTCTTCATTCTATATTCTAAATTCTATATTCTATATTCCAAATTCTGTGTTCTGCATTTCATATTCTAAATTCTGGGTTATGTATTCTGTATTCCATATTTTATATTTTGTGTTCTATATTCTATATTTTCTATTCTTTTTTCTGCATTCCATATTCTATATTCTATATCCTGTGTTCTAAATCCTATATTCAGTATTCTGTATTTTATTTTCTAAATTCTGTGTTCTGCATTCCATGTTTAAATTCTGGGTTCTATATTCTCTATTATATATACTATATTCTGTGTGCTACATTCTATATTCTAAATTCTATATTCATTATTCTGTATTCAATATTCTAAATTCTGTGTTCTGCATTCCATGTTCTAAATTCTACATTCAGTATTCTGTATTCTATATTCTAAATTCTGGTTTCTGCATTCTATGTTCTAAACTCTATATTAAGTATTCTGTATTCTATTTTCCAAATTCTGTGTTCTGCAATCCATGTTTTAAATTCTGGGTTCTGTATTTTGTTTTACATATTTTATGTTTTGTGTTGTACATTCTATATTCTGTATTCAATATTCTGCATTCTGTATTCTAAATTGTATTTCTGTGTTCTACATTCTAAATTCTGTGTTCTGCATTCCATGTTCTAAATTCAATATTCAGTATTCTGTATTCTATATTCTAAATGCTGTGTTCTGCATTCTATGTTCTAAATTCTATATTCAGTATTCTGTATTCTATATTCTATATTCTGTGTTCTGCATTCCATGTTCTAAATTCTGGGTTCTGTATTCTCTTTTCCATATTCTATATTCTGTTTTCTACATTCTATATTCTGTATTCTATATTCTGCATTCCGTATTCTTTAATCTATATTCTGTGTACTACATTCTGTGCTCTAAATTCTATATTCAGTATTCTCTATTCTATATTCAAAATTCTGTGTTCTAAATTGTATATTGTAAATTCTATATTCTATATTCAAATTCTGTGTTCTTCATTCCGTGTTCTAAATTCTGTTTTCTACATTCTCTATCCTATATTGTGTGTTCTTCATTCTATATTCTACATTCTATATTCTAAATTCTATATTGTATATTCCAAATTCTGTGTTCTGCATTTCATATTCTTAATTCTGGGTTATGTATTCTGTATTCCATATTTTATATTTTGTTTTCTATATTCTATATTTGGTATTCTATATTCTGCATTCCGTATTCTATATTCTATATCCTGTGTTCTAAATCCTATATTCAGTATTCTGTATTCTATATTCTAAATTCTGTGTTCTGCATTCCATGTTCCAAATTCAGGGTTCTATAAATTTTATTCTATATTCTATATTCTGTGTTCTCCACTATATTCTAAATACTATATTCAGTATTCTGTGTTCTATATTCTAAATTCTGTGTTCTACATTCTATATTCTATATTCTATATCCAGTATTCTGTATTCTATATTCTAAATTCTGTGTTCTGCATTCCATGTTCTAAATTTTGAGTTCTATATTCTCTATTCTATATTTTATATTCTGTGTTCTACATTCTATATTCTAAATTTTGTATTCAGTATTCTGTATTCTATATTCTAAATTCTGTGTTCTACATTCTATATTTTAAATTCTATATTCAGTAGTCTGTGTTCTATATTCTAAATTCTGTGTTCTGCATTCCATGTTCTAAATTCTATATTCAGTATTCTGTATTGTATATTCTAAATTCTATGTTATGCATTCTATGTTATAAATTCTATATTCAGTATTCCGTATGCTATATTATAAATTCTGGGTTCTGCATTCCATGTTCTAAATTCTGGGATCTATAATCTATATTCTATATTCTATACTCTGTGTTCTACATTCTATAATCTAAATACTATATTCAGCTTCCTGTATTCTATATTATAAATTCTGTGTTCTACATTCTATATTCTAAATTCTATATTCAGTATTATTTAATCTATATTCTAAATTCTGTGTTCTGCATAGCATGTTCTTTATTCTGGATTCTATATTCAGTATTCTACATTCTATATTCTGTGTTCTGCATTCTATATTCTAAATTCTATATTCAGTATTCTTTTTTCTATATTCTAAATTCTCTGTTCTACATTCTATATTCTAAATTGTATATTCAGTATGCTGTATTCTATATTCTAAATTCTTAGTTCTGCTTTCCATGTTCCAAAATCTGGCTTCAATATTTCCTAAGCTATTTTTTTATTCTGTTTTCTCCATTCTATATTCTAAATTATTTATTCAGTATTCTGTATTTCATATTCTATATTCTGTGTTCTACATAGAATTTTTTAATTATTTATATAGTATTCTATATATTATATTCTCAATTCTGTGTTCTGCATTCCATGTTCTAAATTCTGGGTTCTATATTCTCTTTTCTATTTTCTATATTCTGTGTTCTACATTGTATATTGTAAATTTTATATTCAGCATTCTGTATTCTATATTCTAAATTCTGTGTTCTACATTCTATATTCTATATTCTATTTTCAGTATAATGTACTCTATATTCTAAATTCTGTGTTCTGCATTACATGTTCTAAATTCTCGATTCTATACTCTCTATTGTATATTCTATATTCTATATTCTGTGTTCTACATTCTATATTCTAAATTCTATATTCATTAATGTGTATTCTATACACTTAATTCTGTGTTCTGCATTCCAAGTTCTAAATTCTGGGTTCTATATTCTGTTTTCCATATTTTAATTCTGTGTTCTACATTCTATGTTCTAAATTTTATATTCAGTATTATGTATTGTATAATCTAAATTCTGTGTTCTGCATTCCATGTTCTAAATTCTCTATTCTATATTCTGTGTTCTACTTTATATATTCTTAATTATATATTCTGTATTCAGTATTCTATATTCTAAATTCTGTGTTCTGCATTCCATGTTCTAAATTCTGGTTTCTACATTCTCTATTCTATATTCTATATTGTGTGTTTTTCATTCTAGGTTTTACATACAATATTTTGCATTCCGTATACTATATTCTATATTTTGTGTACTACATTCTATTTTCTAAATTCTATACCCAGTATTCCGTATTCTATATTCTAAATTCTCTGTTCTGCATTCCATGTTCTAAATTTGGGTTCTATATCCTCTTTTCTATATTCTATATCCTGTGTTCCACATTCTATAGTCTAAATCCTATATTCAGCGTTCTGTATTCTATATTCTAAATTATGTGTTCTGCATTCCATGTTTTAAATTCTGGGTTCTATACTCTGTTTTCCATATTTTATATTCTGTATTCTACATTCTATATTCTGTATTCTATATTCGGCATTCCGTTTTCTACATTATATATTCTGTGTTCTACTTTCTATTTTCAAAATTCTATATTCAGTATTCTGTATTCTATATTCTAAATTCTGTGTTCTGCATTCCATGTTGTTAATTGTCTTTTCTATATTCTGTATTCTGTGTTCTTCTTTCTATATTCTAAATTCTATATTTAGTATTTTGTATTCTATATTATTAATTCTGTTCTCTGCATTCAATTTCTTAATTCTGGGTTCTATATTCTCTTTTATATAATCTATATACTGTGTTCTTCATTCTAGATCCTTCATACTAAATTTTGAATTCCTTATTCTATATTCTATATTCTGTGTTCTAAATTCTATATTCAAAATTCTATATTCCGTATTCTGTATTCTATATTCTAAATTCTGTGTTTTGTATTCCATGTTGTATATTCTGGCTTCTATATTCTTTATTCTATATTCTAAATTCTGTGTTCTGCATTCCATGTTGTAAATTCTATATTCAGTATTCTGTGTTCTATATTCTATATTGTGTGTTCTGCATTCTATATTCTAAATTCTATATTTGGTATTCTGTATTCTATATTCTTAATTCTGTGATCTGGTTTGCATGTTCTAAATTCTGGGTTCTATATTCTCTATTCTATATTCTAAATTTTGTGCATTTCATTCTATATTCTACAATCTATATTCTGTATTAGTTATTCTATATTCTTTTTTTCGGTGTTCTACATTCCATATTCTAAATTCTATATGCACTATTCTGTATTCTATATACTGAATTCTGTGTTCTGCATTCCATGTTCTAAATTCTGGGTTCTATACACTTTATTCTATATTCTATATTCTGTGTTCTACATTCTATATTCTAAATTCCATATTCAGTGTTCTTTATTGTACATTCTAAATTCTGGGTTCTGATTCCATGTACTAAATTCTGGGTTCTACATTCTCTATTCTATTTTCTATATTCTGTGTTTTACATTTTATATTCTAAATTCTATATTCAGTAATCTGTATTCCATATTCTAAATTCTGTGTTCTTCATTCTATATTCAAAATTCTATATTCAGTATTCTGTATTGTATGTTCTAAATACCGTGTTCTGCATTCAATGTTCTAAATTCTGTGTTCTGCATTCCAAGTTCTTAGGTCTGGGATCTATAATCTATATTCTATATTCTGTGTTCTACATTCTACATTCTAAATTCTATATTCAGTATTATTTAATCTATATTCTTAATTCTGTGTTCTGCATAGCATGTTCTTTATTCTGGATTCTATATTCTGTATTCTACATTCTATATTCTGTGTTCTACATTCTATATTCTAAATTCTATATTCAGTATTCTTTATTCTATATTCTAAATTCGGTGTTCTACATTCTATATTCTAAATAGTATATTCAGTATTCTGTATTCTATATTCTAAATTCTGTGTTCAGCATTCCATGTTCTGAATTCTGATTTCTGTATTCTGTTTCCATATTCTATATTCTGTGTTCTACATTGTATAATATAAATTCTATGTTCAGTGTTCTGTAATCTATATTCTTAATTCTGTGTTCTGCATTCCATGTTCTAATTTCTCTATTCTATAATCTATATCCTGTGTTCTACTTTCTATATTCTAAATTCTATGTTCAGTATTCTGTATTCTATATTCTAAATTCTGTGTTCTGCATTCCATGTTCTAAATTCTCTATTCTATAATCTATATTCTGTGTTCTACTTTCTATATACTTAATTTTATATTCAGTATTCTGTATTCTTTATTTTAAATTCTGTGTTCTACATTTTAAATTCTAAATCCTATATTTGGTATAATGTATTCTATATTCTAAATTCTGTGTTCTTCATTCCATGATCTATTTTCTGGGTTCTATAATCTCTTTTCCTTATTTTATATTCTGTTTCCAAATTCTATATTCTGCATTCCGTATTCTACATTATATATTCTGTGTTCTACCTTTTATTCCAAATTCTATATTCAGTATTCTGTATTCTCTATTCTAAATTAAGTGTTCTGCATTCCATGTTCTAAATTCTCTATTCTCTATTCTATATTCTGTGTTCTAATTTCTATATTCCAAATTCTATATTCAGTATTCTGTATTCTATATTCTGAATTCTGTATTCTGCATTCTATGTTCTAAATTCTATGTTCAGTATACTGTATTATATATTCTAAATTCTGTGTTCCGCATTCCATGTTCTAAATTCTGGGTTCTTTATTCTGTATTCTATATTCTATATTCTGTGTTCTACATACTATATTCTAATTTCTATATTCAGTATTCTGTATTCTATATTCTAAATTCTGTGGTGTGCATTCCATGTTCTAAATTCTGGCTTCTATATTCTCTATCCTATATTCTATACTTTGTGTTCTTCATTCTATATTCTAAATTCTATATTCTGCATTCCGTATTCTATTTTCTTTATACTGTGTTCTACATTCTATATTCTAAATTCTATCTTCATTATTCTGTATTCTATATTCTAAATTCTGTGTTCTACATTCCATGTTCTAAATTCTGGGTTCTGTATTCTGTTTTACATGTTTTATATTTTGTGTTCTACATTCTATATTCTGTATTCAATATTCTGCATTCCGTATTCTAAATTCTATTTCTGTGTTCTTCATTCTAATTTCTGGGTTCTGCATTCCATGTTCTAAATTCTGTGTTCTGTATTCTTCATTCTCTATTCTTTATTCTGTGTTCTGCATTCTCTATTCTACATTCTCTATTCTGTATTCTATATTCTACATTCTGTGTTCTGCATTCAATGTTCTAATTTCTGGTTTCTGTATTCTGTATTCTATATTCTGTTTTGTACATTCTAAAGTATACATTCTATATTCTGTATTCTGTACTCTATATTCTAAATTCCGTGTTCTGAATTCTACGTTCTAAACTCTGGGTTCTGTATTCTGTTTTCTATATTCTATATTCTGTGTTATACATTCTATATTCAACATTCTGTATACTCTATTCTATATACTAAATTCTGTTTTCTGAATTCCATGTTCTAAATAATGGGTTCTGCATTGTGTATTCTATATTCTATAATCTGTGTTGTATATTCTGTGTTATACATTCTATATTCAGTATTCAATATTCTAAAATCTAAATTCTGTGTTCTGAATTACAACTTGTATAATCAAGTTTCTGCATTCTGTATTCTATATTCTAAATTCTGTGTTCTACATTCTGTATTCTACATTGTATATTATGTATTCTGTATCCTATATTCTATATTATGCGTTCTGATTTCCATGTTCTAAATTCTGGGTTCTGTATTCCGTAATCTGTATTCAATATTCTGTGTTCTACATTCTGTATTGTACATTCTATATACTGTATTCTATATTATAAATTCTGTGTACAACATTCTATATACCACATAATATTTCGGTATACTTTATTATATATTCTGTGTTCTGAATTCCTTGTTCTAAATTCTGCATACTGCATTCTGTATTCTATATTCTATATTCTGTGTTCTATATTCTATATTCTACATTCTATTCCTTTATTCTATATTATGTATTGTGTGTTCTGAATTCCATGTTCTGAATCCTGCGTTCTGTATGCTGTATTCCATATTTTGTGTTTTGAATTCTATGTTCTAAATTCTATATTCAGCATTCTGTAATCTAAAGTCTTAATTCTGTGTTCTGCATTCTATGGTCTAAATTCTGGGTTCTGTATTCTGTTTTCCATATTCCATATTCTGTGTTCTATATTCTATATTCTGTATTCCGTATTCTATATTCTATACTCTGTGTTCTACATTCTATATTCTGCATACTGTATTCAGTATACTGTATTCTATATTCTAAATTCTGTGTTCTGCACCCATGTTCTAAATCCTGGGTTCTATATTTTCTTATCTATATTCTATATTCTGTGCTCTATATTCTACATTCTAAATTCTATATTCAGTATTCTGTATTTTATATTCTTTATTAAGTGTTCTACATTCTATATTGTAAGTTCTATATTCAATATTCTGTATTCTATATTCTTAATTCTATGTTCTGCATTCCGGGTTCTAAGTTCTGTGTTCTATTCTCTCTAGTATATATTCTATATTTGTGTTCTTCATTCTACATTCTACAAAGTATATTCTGCATTCCGTATTCTATATTCTATATTCTACGTTCTACATTCTATATTCTAAAATATTTATTCAGTTTTCTGAATTCTATATTCTAAATTCTCTGTTCTGCATTAGATTTCTAAATTCTGGTTGCTATATTCTCTATTCTATTTTCTATATTTTGTGTTCTTCATTCTATATTCTACCTTCTTTATTCTGCATTCCGTATTTTATATTCTATATTCTGTGTTCTATTTCTATATTCTAAATTCTATATTCACTATTTTGTATTCTATATTATAATTTTTGTGATCTGCATTCCATGTTCTAAATTCTGGGTTCTATATTCTCTATTCTATGTTATATATTCTGTGTTCTACATTCTATATTCTAAATTCTATATTCAGTATTGTTTATTCTATGTTCTTAATTCTGTGTCTGAATTCTATGTTCTAAATTCTATATTCAGTATTCTGTATATCATATTCTAAATTCTGTGTTCTGCAATCCATGTTCTAAATTCTGTTTTCTGTAATCTGTTTTCCATTTTTTATATTCTGTGTTCTTCATTCTATATTCTGTATTGTATATTCTTTATGCTGTATTCTCTATTCTGTGTTTTTCATTCTATATTCTGTATTCTATATTCGGCATTCCGTATTCTATATTCTATATTCTGTGTTCTACTTTCTATACTCTAAATTCTATATTCAGTATTCTTTATTGTATATTCCAAATTCTGTGCTCTGCAATCCATGTTCTAAATTCTGGTTGCTGTATTCTGTTTTCCATTTTTTATATTCTGTGTTCTACATTCTATATTGTGTATTGTATATTCTTTATGCCGTATTCTCTATTCTGAGTTTTTCATTCTATATTCTGTATTCCATATTCTGCATTCCGTATTCTATATTCTATATTCTGTGTTCTACATTCTGTACTCTAAATTCTATATTCAGTTTTCTCTATTCTATATTCAAAATTCTGTGTTCTACATTGTATATTCTAAATTCTATATTCTATATTCAAAATTCTGTGTTCTTCATTCCGTGTTCTAAATTCTGGGTTCTATATTCTCTATTCTATATTCTTTATTGTGTGTTCTTCATTCTATATTCTACATTCTATATTCTAAATTCTATATTCTATATTCCAAATTCTGTGTTCTGCATTTCATATTCTAAATTCTGGGTTATGTATTCTGTATTCCATATTTTATATTTTGTGTTCTATATTCTATATTTGGTATTCTTTTTTCTGTATTCCGTATTCTATATTCTATATCCTGTGTTCTAAATCCTATATTCAGTATTCTGTATTTTATTTTCTAAATTTTGTGTTCTGCATTCCATGTTCTAAATTCTGGATTCTATATTCTCTATTATATATACTATATTCTGTGTGCTACATTCTATATTCTAAATTCTATATTCATTATTCTGTATTCAATATTCTAAATTCTGTGTTCTGCATTCCATGTTCTAAATTCTACATTCAGTATTCTGTATTCTATATTCTAAATTCTGGTTTCTGCATTCTATGTTCTAAACTCTATATTAAGTATTCTGTGTTCTATTTTCTAAATTCTGTGTTCTGCAATCCATGTTTTAAATTCTGGGTTCTGTATTTTGTTTTACATATTTTATGTTTTGTGTTGTACATTCTAAATTCTGTATTCAATATTCTGCATTCTGTATTCTAAATTGTATTTCTGTGTTCTACATTCTAAATTCTGTGTTCTGCATTCCATGTTCTAAATTCAATATTCAGTATTCTGTATTCTATATTCTAAATGCTGTGTTCTGCATTCTATGTTCTAAATTCTATATTCAGTATTCTGTATTCTATATTCTATATTCTGTGTTCTGCATTCCATGTTCTAAATTCTGGGTTCTGTATTCTCTTTTCCATATTCTATATTCTGTTTTCTACATTCTATATTCTGTATTCTATATTCTGCATTCCGTATTCTTTAATCTATATTCTGTGTACTACATTCTGTGCTCTAAAATCTATATTCAGTATTCTCTATTCTATATTCAAAATTCTGTGTTCTAAATTGTATATTGTAAATTCTATATTCTATATTCAAAATTCTGTGTTCTTCATTCCGTGTTCTAAATTCTGTTTTCTATATTCTCTATCCTATATTGTGTTTTCTTCATTCTATATTCTACATTCTATATTCTAAATTCTATATTGTATATTCCAAATTTTGTGTTCTGCATTTCATATTCTAAATTCTGGGTTATGTATTCTGTATTCCATATTTTATATTTTGTTTTCTATATTCTATATTTGGTATTCTATATTCTGCATTCCGTATTCTATATTCTATATCCTGTGTTCTAAATTCTATATTCAGTATTCTCTATTCTATATTCTAAATTCTGTGTTCTGCATACAATGTTCGTATTTCGGATTCTGTATTCTGTTTCCATATTGTACATTCTGTGTTCTAAATTCTATATTCTGTATAATATATTCTGCATTATGTATTCAATATTGTATATTTTGTGTTCTACATTCTATATTCTAAATTCTATAATCTATTTTCTAAATTCTGTGTTCTTTATTCCGTGTTCTTAATTCTGTGTTCTATAATCTCTTTTCTATATTCTATATTCTGTGTTCGACATTCAATATTCTAAATTCTACATTTAGTATTCTCAATTCTATATTCAAAATTCTGTGTTCTAAATGCTATATTCTAAATTCTATATTCTATATTCAAAATTCTGTATTCTTCATTACGTGTTCTAAATTCTGGGTTCTATATTCTCTATTCTATATTCTATATTCTGTGTTCTTCATTCTATATTCTACATTCTATATTCTGCATTCCGTATTCTATATTCTATATACTGTGTTCTACATTCTATATTCAAAATACTATTTTCATTATCCTGTATTCTATATTCTAAATTCTGTGCTTTGAATTCCATGTTCTAAATTCTGGGTTCTATATTCTCTATTTTATATTCTATATTTTTTGTTCTTCATTCTATATTGTACGTTCTATATTCTGCCTTCCGTGTTATACATTCTATATTATGTTTCCTACATTCTATATTCTAAATTCTATATTCAGTATTCTGTATTCTATAATCTAAATTCTGTGTTCTGATTCAATTTTTAAATTCTGGTTTCTAAATTCTCTTTTATATATTCTATATTTTTGTTCTTAGTTCTTTATTCTGCATTCTATATTCTGCATTCTGTATTTATGTTCTGTACTCTGTGTTCTACATCTACTTTCTAAATTCTATATTCTGTATTCTGTATTCTAAATTCTACATTCTGTGTTCTGCATTCTATGTTCTAAATTCTGGGATCTGTATTCTGTTTTCCATATTCTATATTCTGTGTTCTATATTCTATATTCTGTATTCTATATTCTGCATTCCGTATTCTATACTCTATATTGTGTGTTCTTCATTCTATTATCCAAATTCTATATTCAGTATTCTGTATTCTATATTCTAAATTCTGTGTTCTGCATTCCATGTTCTAAATTCTGTGTTCTATATTGTCTTTTCTATATTCTATATTCTGTGTTCTACATTCAATATTCTAAATTATATATTCAGTATTCTCTATTGTATATTCTAAATTCTGTGTTCTGCATACCATGTTCAAATTTCGTCGTTCTGTATTCTGTTTCCATATTTAATATTCTGTGTTCTAATTTCTATATTCTGTATACTATATTCTGCATTATGTATTCTATATTCTATATTTTCTGTTCTACATTCTATATTCTAAATTTTATATTCAGTATTCTTTATTCTATTTTCTAAATTCTGGGTTCTGCATTCCATGTTCTAAATCCTATATTCAGTATGCTGTATTCTATATTCTAAATTCTGTGTTCCGCATTCTATGTTCTAAATTCTATATTCAGTATTCTGTATTATAAATTCTAAATTCTGTGTTCTGCATTCCATGTTGTAAATACTGGGTGGTCTATTCTGTTTTCCATATTGTATAATCTGTGTTCTATATTCTATATTCTATATTCTGCATTCCGTATTCCATATTCTGTGTTTTACATTCTATATTCTAAATTCTATATTCTGTATTCCGTATTCTATATTCTGAACTCTGTGTTCTACATTCTATATTCTAAATTCTATATTCAGTGGTCTGTATTCTATATTCTATATTCTAAATTCTGCATACCATTTTCTAAATTCTGGGATCTATAAACTATATTCTATATTCTATACTCTGTGTTATATATTCTATATTCTAAATACTATATTCAGCTTTCTGTATTCTATAATATAAATTCTGTGTTCTAAATTCTATATTCTAAGTTGTATATTCAGTATTCTGTATTCTATATTCTAAATTCTGAGTTCTGCTTTTCATGTTCCAAAATCAGGCTTCAATATTCCCTAAGCTAAATTTTTATTCTGTTTTCTGCATTCTATATTCTAAGTTATATATTCAGTATTATGTATTTTATATTCTATATTCTGTCCTCTACATTCAATTTTTTAATTGCTTATTAAGTATTCTGTATTATATATTCTAAATTCTGTGTTCTGCATTCCATGTTCTAAATTCTGTTTTCTGTATTCTTTTTTCCATATTCTATATTCTGTTTACTACATTATATATTCTCTATTCTGTACTCTGCATTCCGTATTCTACATACAATATTCTGTGTTCTACATTCTATTTCTAAATTCTATATTCAGCATTCCGTATGCTATATTCTAAATTCTGTGTTCTGCATTCCATGTTCTAAATTCTGGGATCTATAATCTCTATTCTATATTCTATACTCTGTGTTCTACATTCTATAATCTAAATACTATATTCAGCTTCCTGTATTCTATATTATAAATTCTGTGTTCTACATTCTATATTCTAAATTCTATATTCAGTATTATTTAATCTATATTCTAAATTCTGTGTTCTGCATAGCATGTTCTTTATTCTGGATTCTATATTCTGTATTCTACATTCTTTATTCTGTGTTCTGCATTCTATATTCTAAATTCTATATTCAGTATTCTTTATTCTATATTCTAAATACTCTGTTCTACATTCTATATTCTAAATTGTATATTCAGTATGCTGTATTCTATATTCTAAATTCTTAGTTCTGCTTTCCATGTTCCAAAATCTGGCTTCAATATTTCCTAAGCTATTTTATTATTCTGTTTCCTCCATTCTATATTCTAAATTATTTATTCAGTATTCTGTATTTCATATTCTATATTCTGTGTTCTACATAGAATTTTTTAATTATTTATATAGTATTCTATATATTATATTCTCAATTCTGTGTTCTGCATTCCATGTTCTAAATTCTGGGTTCTATATTCTCTTTTCTATTTTCTATATTCTGTGTTCTACATTGTATATTGTAAATTTTATATTCAACATTCTGTATTCTATATTCTAAATTCTGTGTTCTACATTCTATATTCTATATTCTATATTCAGTATAATGTATTCTATATTCTAAATTCTGTGTTCTGCATTACATGTTCTAAATTCTCGATTCTATACTATCTATTGTATATTCTATATTCTATATTCTGTGTTCTACATTCTATATTCTAAATTCTATATTCATTAATGTGTATTCTATACACTTAATTCTGTGTTCTGCATTCCAAGTTCTAAATTCTGGGTTCTATATTCTGTTTTCCATATTTTAATTCTGTGTTCTTCATTCTATGTTCTAAATTTTATATTCAGTATTATGTATTGTATAATCTAATTTCTGTGTTCTGCATTCCATGTTCTAAATTCTCTATTCTATATTCTGTGTTCTACTTTATATATTCTTAATTATATATTCTGTATTCAGTATTCTATATTCTAAATACTGTGTTCTGCATTCCATGTTCTAAATTCTGGTTTCTGCATTCTCTATTCTATATTCTATATTGTGTGTTTTTCATTCTAGATTTTACATGCAATATTTTGCATTCCATATACTATATTCTATATTTTGTGTTCTACATTCTATTTTCTAAATTCTATACCCAGTATTCCGTATTCTATATTCTAAATTCTCTGTTCTGCATTCCATGTTCTAAATTTGGGTTCTATATCCTCTTTTCTCTATTCTATATCCTGTGTTCCACATTCCATAGTCTAAATCCTATATTCAGCGTTCTGTATTCTATATTCTAAATTATGTGTTCTGCATTCCATGTTTTAAATTCTGGGTTCTATACTCTGTTTTCCATATTTTATATTCTGTATTCTACATTCTATATTCTGTATTCTATATTCGGCATTCCGTTTTCTACATTATATATTCTGTGTTCTTCTTTCTATTTTCAAAATTCTATATTCAGTATTCAGTATTCTATATTCTAAATTCTGTGTTCTGCATTTCATGTTGTAAATTGTCTTTTCTATATTCTGTATTCTGTGTTCTTCTTTCTATATTCTAAATTCTATATTTAGTATTTTGTATTCTATATTATTAATTCTGTTCTCTGCATTCAATTTCTAAATTCTGGGTTCTATATTCTCTTTTATATATTCTATATACTGTGTTCTTCATTCTAGATCCTTCATACTAAATTTTGAATTCCGTATTCTATATTCTATATTCTGTGTTCTAAATTCTATATTCTAAATTCTATATTCCGTATTCTGTATTCTATATTCTAAATTCTGTGTTCTGTATTCCATGTTGTATATTCTGGCTTCTATATTCTTTATTCTATATTCTAAATTCTGTGTTTACATTCTATATTCTAAATTGCATATTCAGTATGCTGTATTCTATATTCTAAATTCTGAGTTCTGCTTTTCATGTTCCAAAATCTGTCATCAATATTTTCCTTGCTATTTTTTTTCTGTTTTCTACATTATATATTCTAAATTATTTATTCAGTATTATGTATTTTATATTCTATATTCTATGTCCTACATAGAATTTTTTAATTTTTTATAAAATATTCCGTATATTATGTACTAAATTCTGTGTTCTATATTCTCTTTTCTATTTTCTATATTCTGTGTTCTACATTCTATATTGTAAAGTTTATATTCAGCATTCTGTATTCTATATTCTAAATTCTGTGTTCTACATTCTATATTCTAAATTCTATATTCAGTGTTCTGTATTCTATATTCTAAATTCTGTGTTCTGCATTCCATGTCCTAAATTCCCGGTTCTGTATTCTGTTCTCCATATTCTGCATTCTGTGTTCTATATTCCATATTCTGTAGTCTATTTTCGGCATTCCGTATTCTATATTCCATATTCTGTGTTCTAAATACTATATTCTATATTCTATATTCAGTATTCCGTATTCTATATTCTATACCCTGTGTTCTATATTTTATATTCTAAATTCTATATTCAGTATTCCGTATTCTATATTCTATATTCTGGGTTCTTCATTCCATGTTCTAAATTCTATATTCAGTATAAATAATCTATATTCTATTTTCTGTGTTCTGCATTCTATTTTCTTAATTCATTTTACTGTATTCTGTTTTCCATAATCTATATACTGTGTTCTAGATTGTATATTCTGTATTCTATATTCTGCATTCCGTATTCTATATTCTATATTCTGTGTTCTACATTCTATATTCTAAATTCTTATTTCAGTGTTCTGTATTCTATATTCTTAATTCTGTGTTCTGCATTCCATGTTGTAAATTCTGGGTTCTGTATTCTGTTTTCCATATTCTAAATTCTGTGTTCTACATTCTATATTCTGTATTCTATATTCTGCATTCCGTATTCTATATTCTATATTCTGTGTTCTATATTCTATATTCTAATTTCTGTATTCAGTATTCTGTATTCTACATTGTAAATTCTGTGTTCTGCATTCCATTTTCTAAATTCTGGGTTCTATAAACTTTATCCTATATTCTATATTCTGTGTTCTACATTCTATATTCTAAATACTATATTCAGTATTCCATGTTCTATATACTAAATTCTGTGTTCTACATTCTATATTCTATATTCTATATTCAGTATTCTGTATGCTATATTCTAAATTCTGTGTTATGCATTCCATGTTAAAAATTCAGGGTTCTATAAATTTTATTCTATATTCTATATTCTGTGTTCTCCACTATATTCTAAATACTATATTCAGTATTCTGTGTTCTATATTCTAAATTCTGTGTTCTACATTCTATATTCTATATTCTATATCCAGTATTCTGTATTCTATATTCTAAATTCTGTGTTCTGCATTCCATGTTCTAAATTTTGGGTTCTATATTCTCTATTCTATATTTTATATTCTGTGTTCTACATTCTATATTCTAAATTTTGTATTCAGTATTCTGTATTCTATATTCTAAATTCTGTGTTCTACATTCTATATTTTAAATTCTATATTCAGTAGTCTGTGTTCTATATTCTAAATTCTGTGTTCTGCATTCCATGTTCTAAATTCTATATTCATTATTCTGTATTCTATATTCTAAATTCTATGTTATGCATTCAATGTTATAAATTCAATATTCAGTATTCCGTATGCTATATTATAAATTCTGGGTTCTGCATTCCATGTTCTAAATTCTGGGATCTATAATCTATATTCTATATTCTATACTCTGTGTTCTACATTCTATAATCTAAATACTATATTCAGCTTCCTGTATTCTATATTATAAATTCTGTGTTCTACATTCTATATTCTAAATTCTATATTCAGTATTATTTAATCTATATTCTAAATTCTGTGTTCTGCATAGCATGTTCTTTATTCTGGATTCTATATTCTGTATTCTACATTCTATATTCTGTGTTCTGCATTCTATATTCTAAATTCTATATTCAGTATTCTTTTTTCTATATTCTAAATTCTCTGTTCTACATTCTATATTCTAAATTGTATATTCAGTATGCTGTATTCTATATTCTAAATTCTTAGTTCTGCTTTCAATGTTCCAAAATCTGGCTTCAATATTTCTTAGCTATTTTTTTATTCTGTTTTCTCCATTCTATATTCTAAATTATTTATTCAGTATTCTGTATTTCATATTCTATATTCTGTGTTCTACATAGAATTTTTTAATTATTTATATAGTATTCTATATATTATATTCTCAATTCTGTGTTCTGCATTCCATGTTCTAAATTCTGGGTTCTATATTCTCTTTTCTATTTTCTATATTCTGTGTTCTACATTGTATATTGTAAATTTTATATTCAGCATTCTGTATTCTATATTCTAAATTCTGTGTTCTACATTCTATATTCTATATTCAGTATAATGTACTCTATATTCTAAATTCTGTGTTCTGCATTACAAGTTCTAAATTCTCGATTCTATACTCTCTATTGTATATTCTATATTCTATATTCTGTGTTCTACATTCTATATTCTAAATTCTATATTCATTAATGTGTTTTCTATACACTTAATTCTGTGTTCTGCATTCCAAGTTCTAAATTCTGGGTTCTATATTCTGTTTTCCATATTTTAATTCTGTGTTCTACATTCTATGTTCTTAATTTTATATTCAGTATTATGTATTGTATAATCTAAATTCTGTGTTCTGCATTCCATGTTCTAAATTCTCTATTCTATATTCTGTGTTCTACTTTATATATTCTTAATTATATATTCTGTATTCAGTATTCTATATTCTAAATTCTGTGTTCTGCATTCCATGTTCTTAATTCTGGTTTCTACATTCTCTATTCTATATTCTATATTGTGTGTTTTTCATTCTAGATTTTACATACAATATTTTGCATTCCGTATACTATATTCTATATTTTGTGTTCTACATTCTATTTTCTAAATTCTATACCCAGTATTCCGTATTCTATATTCTAAATTCTCTGTTCTGCATTCCATGTTCTAAATTTGGGTTCTATATCCTCTTTTCTATATTCTATATCCTGTGTTCCACATTCTATAGTCTAAATCCTATATTCAGCGTTCTGTATTCTATATTCTAAATTATGTGTTCTGCATTCCATGTTTTAAATTCTGGGTTCTATACTCTGTTTTCCATATTTTATATTCTGTATTCTAGATTCTATATTCTGTATTCTATATTCGGCATTCCGTTTTCTACATTATATATTCTGTGTTCTACTTTCTATTTTCAAAATTCTATATTCAGTATTCAGTATTCTATATTCTAAATTCTGTGTTCTGCATTCCATGTTGTTAATTGTCTTTTCTATATTCTGTATTCTGTGTTCTTCTTTCTATATTCTAAATTCTATATTTAGTATTTTGTATTCTATATTATTAATTCTGTTCTCTGCATTCAATTTCTTAATTCTGGGTTCTATATTCTCTTTTATATAATCTATATACTGTGTTCTTCATTCTAGATCCTTCATACTAAATTTTGAATTCCGTATTCTATATTCTATATTCTGCGTTCTAAATTCTTTATTCAAAATTCTATATTCCGTATTCTGTATTCTATATTCTAAATTCTGTGTTTTGTATTCCATGTTGTATATTCTGGCTTCTATATTCTTTATTCTATATTCTAAATTCTGTGATCTGCATCCATGTTGTAAATTATATATTCAGTATTCTGTATTCTATATTCTATATTGTGTGTTCTGCATTCTATATTCTAAATTCTATATTTGGTATTCTGTATTCTATATTCTTAATTCTGTGATCTGGTTTGCATGTTCTAAATTCTGAGTTCTATATTCTCTATTCTATATTCTAAATTTTGTGCATTTCATTCTATATTCTACAATCTATATTCTGTATTAGGTATTCTATATTCTTTTTTTCGGTGTTCTACATTCCATATTCTAAATTTATATGCACTATTCTGTATTCTATACTGAATTCTGTGTTCTGCATTCCATGTTCTAAATTCTGGGTTCTATACACTTTATTCTATATTCTATATTCTGTGTTCTACATTCTATATTCTAAATTCCATATTCAGTGTTCTGTATTGTACATTCTAAATTCTGGGTTCTGATTCCATGTACTAAATTCTGGGTTCTACATTCTCTATTCTATTTTCTATATTCTGTGTTTTACATTTTATATTCTAAATTCTATATTCAGTAATCTGTATTCCATATTCTAAATTCTGTGTTCTTCATTCTATATTCAAAATTCTATATTCAGTATTCTGTATTGTATGTTCTAAATACCGTGTTCTGCATTCAATGTTCTAAATTCTGTGTTCTACATTCTATATTCTATATTCTATATTCAGTATAATATATTCTATATTCTAAATTCGGTGTTCTGCGTCCCATGTTCTAAATTCTCGATACTATACTCTCTATTGTATATTCTATATTCTATATACTGTGTTCTACATCCTATATTCTAAAATCTATATTCATTAATCTGTATTCTATACTCGTAATTCTGTGTTCTGCATTCCAAGTTCTAAATTCTGTGTTCTATATTCTGTTTTCCATATTTTAATTCTGTGTTCTACATTCTATATTCTAAATTCTATATTCATTATTATGTATTCTATAATCTAAATTCTGTGTTCTGCATTCCATGTTTTAAATTCTCTAATCTATATTCTGTGTTCTACTTTATATATTCTTAATTATATATTCTGTATTCTGTATTCTATATTCTAAATTCTGTGTTCTGCATTCCATGTTCTAAATTCTGGTTTCTACATTCTCTATTCTATATTCTATATTGTGTGTTTTTCATTCTAGGTTTTACATACAATATGTTGCATTCCGTATACTATATTCTATATTCTGTGTTGTACATTCTATATTCTAAATTCTATATTCAATATTCCGTATTCTATATTCTAAATTCTCTCTTCTGCATTCCATGTTCTTAATTCTGGTTTCTATATCCTCTTTTCTATATTCTATATCCTGTGTTCCTCATTGTATAGTCTAAATTCTATATTCTGCGTTCTGTATTCTATATTCTAAATTATGTGTTCTGCATTCCATGTTTAAATTGTGGGTTGTATATTCTGTTTTCCATATTTTATATTCTGTGTTCTACATTCTATATTCTGTATACTATATTCTGCATTCAGTATTCTACATTATATATTCTGTGTTCAACCTACTATTTTCAAATTTCTGTATTCAGTATTCTGTATTCTATATTCTAAATTCTGTGTTCTGCATTACATGTTGTAAATTGTCTTTTCTATATTCTGTATTCTGTGTTCTACTTTCTATATTCTAAATTCTATATTCAGTATTTTGTATTCTATATTTTTAATTCTGTTTTCTGCATTCCATTTCTAAATTCTGGGTTCTATATTCTCATTTATATATTCTATATTCTGTGTTCTTCATTCTTGATCCTTCATACTAAATTTTGTATTCCGCATTGTATATTTTATATTCTGTGTTCTACATTTTTATTCTAAATTCTATATTCTGTATTCTGTATTCTATGTTATAAATTCTGTGTTCTACATTCCATGTTCTAATTCTGGGTTCTATATTCTCTATTGTATATTCTATAATTTGTGTTCTTCATTCTATATACTATATTCTGCTTTTCGAAGTCTATATTCTATATTTTGTGTTGTACATTCTATATTCTAAATTCTATATTCAGTATTCTGTATTCTAAATTCAAAATTCTGTGTTCTTCATTCCATTTTCTAAATCTGGGTTCTATATTCTCTATTCTATATTTTATATTCTGTGTTCTTCATTCTATATTCTAAATTCTATATTTAGTATTCTTTATTCTATATACTAAATTCTGTTTTCTTCATTCCATGATCTGAATTCTGTCTTCTCTATTCTCTACCCTATATTGTATATTTTGTGTACTCCATTCTATATTCTACATTCTTTATTCTGCCTTCCGTATTCTATATTCTATATTCTGTGTTCTACATTCTATATTCTTAATTCTATAATCAGTGTTCTGTATTCTATATTCTAAATTCTGTGTTCTGCATGCCCTAAATTCTGGGTTGTGTGTTCTGTTTTCCATATTCTATTTTGTGTGTTGTATATTCTATATTCTGTATTCTATTTTCGGCATTCCGTATTCTATATTCTATACTCTGTGTTCTACATTCTATATTCTAAATTCTATATTCAGTATTATTTATTCTGTATTCTAAATTCTGTGTTCTGCATCTAAGTTCTAAATTCTATATTCAGTAAAAAGTATTCTATACTCTAAATTCTGTGTTCTGGATTCCATGTTCTAAATCCTATATTTAGTTTTCTGTATTCTATATTATAAATTCTGTGCTATGCATTCCATGTTCTAAATTCTTTATTCAGTATTCCGTATTATAAATTCTAAATTCTGTGTTCTATATTCCATGTTCTAAATTCTGGGTTCTATATTCTATATTCTATATTGTATATTTTGTTTTCTACATTCTATATTCTGCATTCTATATTCTGCATTCCGTATTCTATATTCCGTGTTCTACATTCTATATTCTACGTTCTATATTGTGCATTCTGAACTCTATTTTCTAAATTCTCTGTGGTGAATTCCATATTCTAAATTCTGCGTTCTGTAGTCTGCATTCTATATTCTGTGTTCTTGCATTCTATATTCTACTTTCTTATTCTGTATTCTGTATTCTATACTCTGTATTCTTCATTCTATATTCTGTTCCCTGTATTCTATATTCTTAATTCTTTGTTCTGCATTCCATGTTCTATATTCTGTGTTATGAATTCTGTATTCTATATTCTATAATCTGTGTTCTACACTCTATATTCCGTATTCTTTATTCTATATAATAAATTCTGTGTTGTGAATTCCATGTCCTAAATTCTGGGTACTGTATTTTGTATTTTATATTCTATATTCTGTGTTCTACAAAATGCATTCTACATTCTGTGTTCTGTATTCAGTATTCTATATACTCTGTTATATATTCTATATTCTACTTTATATTTCTGTATTCTATATTCTATATTCTGTGCACTAAATTCCATGTTCTAAATTCTAGGTTCTGTATTCTGAATTCTATATTCTATATTCTGTGTTCAGCATTCTGTATTCTACATTGTATATTCTAGATTCTGTATTCTAATTTCTAAATTCTTTGTTCTGAATTCCATGTTCTAAATTCTGGGTTCTGTCTTCTGTATTCTATATTCTATATACTGCGTTGTAAATTTTTGATAATACATTCTATATTCTGTATTCTATTTTCTATATTCTGTGTTCTGCATTCCATTTTCTAAATTCTGGGTTCTGTATTGTTAATTCTATATTCTATATTCTCTGTTCTACATTCAATATTCCACATTCTATATTTTGTATACTGTAATCTATATTCTAAACTCTTTCTTCTGAATTCCATGTTCTAAATTCTGGGTTCTGTATACTGCATTCTAAATTCTACATTCTGTGTTCTACATTGTATATTCTAAATTTTATATTCGGTTTTCTGTATTTTATATTGTATAGTGTGTGTACTGCATTCTATATTGTAAAATTTATTTTCTGTTTTCTGTATTCTATATTCTAAATTCCGTTCTGCGTTCCATGTTCTACATTCTGGGTTCTGCATTCTGTTTTCTATATTCTATATTCTGTATTCTGTATTCTAATTTCTATATACTGTATTCTATATTATTTATTCTACATTCTATATTCTGTTTTCTATACACTATATTCTAAGTTCTTAGTTGTGTATTGCATGTTCTAAATTCTGGGTTCTGTATTCTGCATTCTCTGTTCTTTATTCTGTGTTCTGCATTCTCTATTCTACATTCTCTATTCTGTATTCTATATTCTACATTCTGTGTTCTGCATTCAATGTTCTAAATTCTGGTTTCTGTATTCTGTATTCTATAGTCTGTTTTGTACATTAAAAAGTCTACATTCTATATTCTGTATTCTGTACTCTATATTCTAAATTCAGTGTTCTGAATTCTACGTTCTAAACTCTGGGTTCTGTATTCTGTTTTCTATATTCTATATTCTGTGTTATACATTCTATATTCAACATTCTGTATACTGTATTCTATATTCTAAATTCTGTTTTCTGAATTCCATGTTCTAAATAATGGGTTCTGCATTGTGTATTCTATATTCTATAATCTGTGTTGTATATTCTGTGTTATACATTCTATATTCACTATTCAATATTCTATAATCTAAACTCTGTGTTCTGAATTCCATGCTCTAAATTCTGTGTTCTGTAGTGTGTATTGTGAATTCCATATTCTCTGTATTACAACCAGTATTCTACATTCTATATCCTGTATTCTGTATACAATATTCCATATACTGTGTTCAACAATGTAAATTCAATATTCTATATTCTGTATTCTGCACTCTATATTCTAAATTTTGTGTTCAGAATTACAACTTGTATAATCAAGTTTCTGCATTCTGTATTCTATATTCTATATTCTGTGTTCTACATTCTGTATTCTACATTGTATATTATGTATTCTGTATCCTATATTCTATATTCTGCGTTCTGAATTCCATGTTCTAAATTCTGGGTTCTGTATTCCGTAATCTGTATTCAATATTCTGTGTTCTACATTCTGTATTGTACATTCTATATACTATATTCTATATTATAAATTCTGTGTACAACATTCTATATACCACATAATATTTCGGTATTCTTTATTATATATTCTGTGTTCTGAATTCCTAGTTCTAAATTCTGCACACTGCATTCTGTATTCTATATTCTATATTCTGTGTTCTACATTCTATATTCTACATTCTATTCCTTTATTCTATATTATGTATTGTGTGTTCTGAATTCCATGTTCTGAATCCTGCGTTCTGTATGCTGTATTCCATATTTTGCGTTTTGAATTCTATGTTCTAAATTCTATATTCAGCATTCTGTAATCTAAAGTCTTAATTCTGTGTTCTGCATTCTATGGTCTAAATTCTGGGTTCTGTATTCTGTTTTCCATATTCCATATTCTGTGTTCTATATTCTATATTCTGTATTCCGTATTCTATATTCTATACTCTGTGTTCTACATTCTATATTCTGCATACTGTATTCAGTATACTGTATTCTATATTCTAAATTCTGTGTTCTGCACCCATGTTCTAAATCCTGGGTTCTATATTTTCTTATCTATATTCTATATTCTGTGCTCTATATTCTACATTCTAAATTCTATATTCAGTATTCTGTATTTTATATTCTTTATTAAGTGTTCTACATTCTATATTCTAAGTTCTATATTCAATATTCTGTATTCTATATTCTTAATTCTATGTTCTGCATTCCGGGTTCTAAGTTCTGTGTTCTATTCTCTCTAGTATATAATCTATATTTGTGTTCTTCATTCTACATTCTACAAAGTATATTCTGCATCCCATATTCTATATTCTATGTTCTATGTTCTACATTCTATATTCTAAAATATTTATTCAGTTTTCTGAATTCTATATTCTAGATTCTCTGTTCTGCATTAGATTTCTAAATTCTGGTTGCTATATTCTCTATTCTATTTTCTATATTTTGTGTTCTTCATTCTATATTCTACCTTCTTTATTCTGCATTCCGTATTTTATATTCTATATTCTGTGTTCTACTTTCTATACTCTAAATTCTATATTCAGTATTCTGTATTCTATATTCCAAATTCTGTGTTCTGCAATCCAGGTTCTAAATTCTGGTTTCTGTATTCTGTGTTCCATTTTTTATATTCTGTGTTCTACATTCTATATTGTGTATTGTATATTCTTTATGCCGTATTCTCTATTCTGAGTTTTTCATTCTATATTCTGTATTCCATATTCTGCATTCCGTACTCTATATTCTATATTCTGTGTTCTACATTCTGTACTCTAAATTCTATATTCAGTTTTCTCTATTTTATATTCAAAATTCTGTGTTCTACATTGTATATTCTAAATTCTATATTCTATATTCAAAATTCTGTGTTCTTCATTCCGTGTTCTAAATTCTGGGTTCTATATTCTCTATTCTATATTCTTTATTGTGTGTTCTTCATTCTATATTCTAAATTCTATATTCTATATTCCAAATTCTGTGTTCTGCATTTCATATTCTAAATTCTGGGTTATGTATTCTGTATTCCATATTTTATATTTTGTGTTCTATATTCTATATTTTCTATTCTTTTTTCTGCATTCCATATTCTATATTCTATATCCTGTGTTCTAAATCCTATATTCAGTATTCTGTATTTTATTTTCTAAATTCTGTGTTCTGCATTCCATGTTTAAATTCTGGGTTCTATATTCTCTATTATATATACTATATTCTGTGTGCTACATTCTATATTCTAAATTCTATATTCATTATTCTGTATTCAATATTCTAAATTCTGTGTTCTGCATTCCATGTTCTAAATTCTACATTCAGTATTCTGTATTCTATATTCTAAATTCTGGTTTCTGCATTCTATGTTCTAAACTCTATATTAAGTATTCTGTATTCTATTTTCCAAATTCTGTGTTCTGCAATCCATGTTTTAAATTCTGGGTTCTGTATTTTGTTTTACATATTTTATGTTTTGTGTTGTACATTCTATATTCTGTATTCAATATTCTGCATTCTGTATTCTAAATTGTATTTCTGTGTTCTACATTCTAAATTCTGTGTTCTGCATTCCATGTTCTAAATTCAATATTCAGTATTCTGTATTCTATATTCTAAATGCTGTGTTCTGCATTCTATGTTCTAAATTCTATATTCAGTATTCTGTATTCTATATTCTATATTCTGTGTTCTGCATTCCATGTTCTAAATTCTGGGTTCTGTATTCTCTTTTCCATATTCTATATTCTGTTTTCTACATTCTATATTCTGTATTCTATATTCTGCATTCCGTATTCTTTAATCTATATTCTGTGTACTACATTCTGTGCTCTAAATTCTATATTCAGTATTCTCTATTCTATATTCAAAATTCTGTGTTCTAAATTGTATATTGTAAATTCTATATTCTATATTCAAATTCTGTGTTCTTCATTCCGTGTTCTAAATTCTGTTTTCTACATTCTCTATCCTATATTGTGTGTTCTTCATTCTATATTCTACATTCTATATTCTAAATTCTATATTGTATATTCCAAATTCTGTGTTCTGCATTTCATATTCTTAATTCTGGGTTATGTATTCTGTATTCCATATTTTATATTTTGTTTTCTATATTCTATATTTGGTATTCTATATTCTGCATTCCGTATTCTATATTCTATATCCTGTGTTCTAAATCCTATATTCAGTATTCTGTATTCTATATTCTAAATTCTGTGTTCTGCATTCCATGTTCCAAATTCAGGGTTCTATAAATTTTATTCTATATTCTATATTCTGTGTTCTCCACTATATTCTAAATACTATATTCAGTATTCTGTGTTCTATATTCTAAATTCTGTGTTCTACATTCTATATTCTATATTCTATATCCAGTATTCTGTATTCTATATTCTAAATTCTGTGTTCTGCATTCCATGTTCTAAATTTTGAGTTCTATATTCTCTATTCTATATTTTATATTCTGTGTTCTACATTCTATATTCTAAATTTTGTATTCAGTATTCTGTATTCTATATTCTAAATTCTGTGTTCTACATTCTATATTTTAAATTCTATATTCAGTAGTCTGTGTTCTATATTCTAAATTCTGTGTTCTGCATTCCATGTTCTAAATTCTATATTCAGTATTCTGTATTGTATATTCTAAATTCTATGTTATGCATTCTATGTTATAAATTCTATATTCAGTATTCCGTATGCTATATTATAAATTCTGGGTTCTGCATTCCATGTTCTAAATTCTGGGATCTATAATCTATATTCTATATTCTATACTCTGTGTTCTACATTCTATAATCTAAATACTATATTCAGCTTCCTGTATTCTATATTATAAATTCTGTGTTCTACATTCTATATTCTAAATTCTATATTCAGTATTATTTAATCTATATTCTAAATTCTGTGTTCTGCATAGCATGTTCTTTATTCTGGATTCTATATTCTGTATTCTACATTCTATATTCTGTGTTCTGCATTCTATATTCTAAATTCTATATTCAGTATTCTTTTTTCTATATTCTAAATTCTCTGTTCTACATTCTATATTCTAAATTGTATATTCAGTATGCTGTATTCTATATTCTAAATTCTTAGTTCTGCTTTCCATGTTCCAAAATCTGGCTTCAATATTTCCTAAGCTATTTTTTTATTCTGTTTTCTCCATTCTATATTCTAAATTATTTATTCAGTATTCTGTATTTCATATTCTATATTCTGTGTTCTACATAGAATTTTTTAATTATTTATATAGTATTCTATATATTATATTCTCAATTCTGTGTTCTGCATTCCATGTTCTAAATTCTGGGTTCTATATTCTCTTTTCTATTTTCTATATTCTGTGTTCTACATTGTATATTGTAAATTTTATATTCAGCATTCTGTATTCTATATTCTAAATTCTGTGTTCTACATTCTATATTCTATATTCTATTTTCAGTATAATGTACTCTATATTCTAAATTCTGTGTTCTGCATTACATGTTCTAAATTCTCGATTCTATACTCTCTATTGTATATTCTATATTCTATATTCTGTGTTCTACATTCTATATTCTAAATTCTATATTCATTAATGTGTATTCTATACACTTAATTCTGTGTTCTGCATTCCAAGTTCTAAATTCTGGGTTCTATATTCTGTTTTCCATATTTTAATTCTGTGTTCTACATTCTATGTTCTAAATTTTATATTCAGTATTATGTATTGTATAATCTAAATTCTGTGTTCTGCATTCCATGTTCTAAATTCTCTATTCTATATTCTGTGTTCTACTTTATATATTCTTAATTATATATTCTGTATTCAGTATTCTATATTCTAAATTCTGTGTTCTGCATTCCATGTTCTAAATTCTGGTTTCTACATTCTCTATTCTATATTCTATATTGTGTGTTTTTCATTCTAGGTTTTACATACAATATTTTGCATTCCGTATACTATATTCTATATTTTGTGTTCTACATTCTATTTTCTAAATTCTATACCCAGTATTCCGTATTCTATATTCTAAATTCTCTGTTCTGCATTCCATGTTCTAAATTTGGGTTCTATATCCTCTTTTCTATATTCTATATCCTGTGTTCCACATTCTATAGTCTAAATCCTATATTCAGCGTTCTGTATTCTATATTCTAAATTATGTGTTCTGCATTCCATGTTTTAAATTCTGGGTTCTATACTCTGTTTTCCATATTTTATATTCTGTATTCTACATTCTATATTCTGAATTCTATATTCGGCATTCCGTTTTCTACATTATATATTCTGTGTTCTACTTTCTATTTTCAAAATTCTATATTCAGTATTCTGTATTCTATATTCTAAATTCTGTGTTCTGCATTCCATGTTGTTAATTGTCTTTTGTATATTCTGTATTCTGTGTTCTTCTTTCTATATTCTAAATTCTATATTTAGTATTTTGTATTCTATATTATTAATTCTGTTCTCTGCATTCAATTTCTTAATTCTGGGTTCTATATTCTCTTTTATATAATCTATATACTGTGTTCTTCATTCTAGATCCTTCATACTAAATTTTGAATTCCTTATTCTATATTCTATATTCTGTGTTCTAAATTCTATATTCAAAATTCTATATTCCGTATTCTGTATTCTATATTCTAAATTCTGTGTTTTGTATTCCATGTTGTATATTCTGGCTTCTATATTCTTTATTCTATATTCTAAATTCTGTGTTCTGCATTCCATGTTGTAAATTCTATATTCAGTATTCTGTGTTCTATATTCTATATTGTGTGTTCTGCATTCTATATTCTAAATTCTATATTTGGTATTCTGTATTCTATATTCTTAATTCTGTGATCTGGTTTGCATGTTCTAAATTCTGGGTTCTATATTCTCTATTCTATATTCTAAATTTTGTGCATTTCATTCTATATTCTACAATCTATATTCTGTATTGGGTATTCTATATTCTTTTTTTCGGTGTTCTACATTCCATATTCTAAATTCTATATGCACTATTCTGTATTCTATATACTGAATTCTGTGTTCTGCATTCCATGTTCTAAATTCTGGGTTCTATACACTTTATTCTATATTCTATATTCTGTGTTCTACATTCTATATTCTAAATTCCATATTCAGTGTTCTGTATTGTACATTCTAAATTCTGGGTTCTGATTCCATGTACTAAATTCTGGGTTCTACATTCTCTATTCTATTTTCTATATTCTGTGTTTTACATTTTATATTCTAAATTCTATATTCAGTAATCTGTATTCCATATTCTAAATTCTGTGTTCTTCATTCTATATTCAAAATTCTATATTCAGTATTCTGTATTGTATGTTCTAAATACCGTGTTCTGCATTCAATGTTCTAAATTCTGTGTTCTGCATTCCAAGTTCTTAGGTCTGGGATCTATAATCTATATTCTATATTCTGTGTTCTACATTCTACATTCTAAATTCTATATTCAGTATTATTTAATCTATATTCTTAATTCTGTGTTCTGCATAGCATGTTCTTTATTCTGGATTCTATATTCTGTATTCTACATTCTATATTCTGTGTTCTATATTCTATATTCTAAATTCTATATTCAGTATTCTTTTTTCTATATTCTAAATTCGGTGTTCTACATTCTATATTCTAAATAGTATATTCAGTATTCTGTATTCTATATTCTAAATTCTGTGTTCAGCATTCCATGTTCTGAATTCTGATTTCTGTATTCTGTTTCCATATTCTATATTCTGTGTTCTACATTGTATAATATAAATTCTATGTTCAGTGTTCTGTAATCTATATTCTTAATTCTGTGTTCTGCATTCCATGTTCTAATTTCTCTATTCTATAATCTATATCCTATGTTCTACTTTCTATATTCTAAATTCTATGTTCAGTATTCTGTATTCTATATTCTAAATTCTGTGTTCTGCATTCCATGTTCTAAATTCTCTATTCTATAATCTATATTCTGTGTTCTACTTTCTATATACTTAATTTTATATTCAGTATTCTGTATTCTTTATTTTAAATTCTGTGTTCTACATTTTAAATTCTAAATCCTATATTTGGTATAATGTATTCTATATTCTAAATTCTGTGTTCTTCATTCCATGATCTATTTTCTGGGTTCTATAATCTCTTTTCCTTATTTTATATTCTGTTTCCAAATTCTATATTCTGCATTCCGTATTCTACATTATATATTCTGTGTTCTACCTTTTATTCCAAATTCTATATTCAGTATTCTGTATTCTCTATTCTAAATTAAGTGTTCTGCATTCCATGTTCTAAATTCTCTATTCTCTATTCTATATTCTGTGTTCTAATTTCTATATTCCAAATTCT
This sequence comes from Vicugna pacos, assembly GCF_048564905.1. Classification (NCBI taxonomy): domain Eukaryota; kingdom Metazoa; phylum Chordata; class Mammalia; order Artiodactyla; family Camelidae; genus Vicugna; species Vicugna pacos. Next base: position 4,397,850 of record NW_027328871.1, read on the forward strand.
ATATTCAGTATTCTGTATTCTATATTCTGAATTCTGTATTCTGCATTCTATGTTCTAAATTCTATGTTCAGTATACTGTATTATATATTCTAAATTCTGTGTTCCGCATTCCATGTTCTAAATTCTGGGTTCTTTATTCTGTATTCTATATTCTATATTCTGTGTTCTACATACTATATTCTAATTTCTATATTCAGTATTCTGTATTCTATATTCTAAATTCTGTGGTGTGCATTCCATGTTCTAAATTCTGGCTTCTATATTCTCTATCCTATATTCTATACTTTGTGTTCTTCATTCTATATTCTAAATTCTATATTCTGCATTCCGTATTCTATTTTCTTTATACTGTGTTCTACATTCTATATTCTAAATTCTATCTTCATTATTCTGTATTCTATATTCTAAATTCTGTGTTCTACATTCCATGTTCTAAATTCTGGGTTCTGTATTCTGTTTTACATGTTTTATATTTTGTGTTCTACATTCTATATTCTGTATTCAATATTCTGCATTCCGTATTCTAAATTCTATTTCTGTGTTCTTCATTCTAATTTCTGGGTTCTGCATTCCATGTTCTAAATTCTGTGTTCTGTATTCTTCATTCTCTATTCTTTATTCTGTGTTCTGCAATCTCTATTCTACATTCTCTATTCTGTATTCTATATTCTACATTCTGTGTTCTGCATTCAATGTTCTAATTTCTGGTTTCTGTATTCTGTATTCTATATTCTGTTTTGTACATTCTAAAGTATACATTCTATATTCTGTATTCTGTACTCTATATTCTAAATTCCGTGTTCTGAATTCTACGTTCTAAACTCTGGGTTCTGTATTCTGTTTTCTATATTCTATATTCTGTGTTATACATTCTATATTCAACATTCTGTATACTCTATTCTATATACTAAATTCTGTTTTCTGAATTCCATGTTCTAAATAATGGGTTCTGCATTGTGTATTCTATATTCTATAATCTGTGTTGTATATTCTGTGTTATACATTCTATATTCAGTATTCAATATTCTAAAATCTAAATTCTGTGTTCTGAATTACAACTTGTATAATCAAGTTTCTGCATTCTGTATTCTATATTCTAAATTCTGTGTTCTACATTCTGTATTCTACATTGTATATTATGTATTCTGTATCCTATATTCTATATTATGCGTTCTGATTTCCATGTTCTAAATTCTGGGTTCTGTATTCCGTAATCTGTATTCAATATTCTGTGTTCTACATTCTGTATTGTACATTCTATATACTGTATTCTATATTATAAATTCTGTGTACAACATTCTATATACCACATAATATTTCGGTATACTTTATTATATATTCTGTGTTCTGAATTCCTTGTTCTAAATTCTGCATACTGCATTCTGTATTCTATATTCTATATTCTGTGTTCTATATTCTATATTCTACATTCTATTCCTTTATTCTATATTATGTATTGTGTGTTCTGAATTCCATGTTCTGAATCCTGCGTTCTGTATGCTGTATTCCATATTTTGTGTTTTGAATTCTATGTTCTAAATTCTATATTCAGCATTCTGTAATCTAAAGTCTTAATTCTGTGTTCTGCATTCTATGGTCTAAATTCTGGGTTCTGTATTCTGTTTTCCATATTCCATATTCTGTGTTCTATATTCTATATTCTGTATTCCGTATTCTATATTCTATACTCTGTGTTCTACATTCTATATTCTGCATACTGTATTCAGTATACTGTATTCTATATTCTAAATTCTGTGTTCTGCACCCATGTTCTAAATCCTGGGTTCTATATTTTCTTATCTATATTCTATATTCTGTGCTCTATATTCTACATTCTAAATTCTATATTCAGTATTCTGTATTTTATATTCTTTATTAAGTGTTCTACATTCTATATTGTAAGTTCTATATTCAATATTCTGTATTCTATATTCTTAATTCTATGTTCTGCATTCCGGGTTCTAAGTTCTGTGTTCTATTCTCTCTAGTATATATTCTATATTTGTGTTCTTCATTCTACATTCTACAAAGTATATTCTGCATTCCGTATTCTATATTCTATATTCTACGTTCTACATTCTATATTCTAAAATATTTATTCAGTTTTCTGAATTCTATATTCTAAATTCTCTGTTCTGCATTAGATTTCTAAATTCTGGTTGCTATATTCTCTATTCTATTTTCTATATTTTGTGTTCTTCATTCTATATTCTACCTTCTTTATTCTGCATTCCGTATTTTATATTCTATATTCTGTGTTCTATTTCTATATTCTAAATTCTATATTCACTATTTTGTATTCTATATTATAATTTTTGTGATCTGCATTCCATGTTCTAAATTCTGGGTTCTATATTCTCTATTCTATGTTATATATTCTGTGTTCTACATTCTATATTCTAAATTCTATATTCAGTATTGTTTATTCTATGTTCTTAATTCTGTGTCTGAATTCTATGTTCTAAATTCTATATTCAGTATTCTGTATATCATATTCTAAATTCTGTGTTCTGCAATCCATGTTCTAAATTCTGTTTTCTGTAATCTGTTTTCCATTTTTTATATTCTGTGTTCTTCATTCTATATTCTGTATTGTATATTCTTTATGCTGTATTCTCTATTCTGTGTTTTTCATTCTATATTCTGTATTCTATATTCGGCATTCCGTATTCTATATTCTATATTCTGTGTTCTACTTTCTATACTCTAAATTCTATATTCAGTATTCTTTATTGTATATTCCAAATTCTGTGCTCTGCAATCCATGTTCTAAATTCTGGTTGCTGTATTCTGTTTTCCATTTTTTATATTCTGTGTTCTACATTCTATATTGTGTATTGTATATTCTTTATGCCGTATTCTCTATTCTGAGTTTTTCATTCTATATTCTGTATTCCATATTCTGCATTCCGTATTCTATATTCTATATTCTGTGTTCTACATTCTGTACTCTAAATTCTATATTCAGTTTTCTCTATTCTATATTCAAAATTCTGTGTTCTACATTGTATATTCTAAATTCTATATTCTATATTCAAAATTCTGTGTTCTTCATTCCGTGTTCTAAATTCTGGGTTCTATATTCTCTATTCTATATTCTTTATTGTGTGTTCTTCATTCTATATTCTACATTCTATATTCTAAATTCTATATTCTATATTCCAAATTCTGTGTTCTGCATTTCATATTCTAAATTCTGGGTTATGTATTCTGTATTCCATATTTTATATTTTGTTTTCTATATTCTATATTTGGTATTCTATATTCTGCATTCCGTATTCTATATTCTATATCCTGTGTTCTAAATTCTATATTCAGTATTCTCTATTCTATATTCTAAATTCTGTGTTCTGCATACAATGTTCGTATTTCGGATTCTGTATTCTGTTTCCATATTGTACATTCTGTGTTCTAAATTCTATATTCTGTATAATATATTCTGCATTATGTATTCAATATTGTATATTTTGTGTTCTACATTCTATATTCTAAATTCTATAATCTATTTTCTAAATTCTGTGTTCTTTATTCCGTGTTCTTAATTCTGTGTTCTATAATCTCTTTTCTATATTCTATATTCTGTGTTCGACATTCAATATTCTAAATTCTACATTTAGTATTCTCAATTCTATATTCAAAATTCTGTGTTCTACATGCTATATTCTAAATTCTATATTCTATATTCAAAATTCTGTATTCTTCATTACGTGTTCTAAATTCTGGGTTCTATATTCTCTATTCTATATTCTATATTCTGTGTTCTTCATTCTATATTCTACATTCTATATTCTGCATTCCGTATTCTATATTCTATATACTGTGTTCTACATTCTATATTCAAAATACTATTTTCATTATCCTGTATTCTATATTCTAAATTCTGTGCTTTGAATTCCATGTTCTAAATTCTGGGTTCTATATTCTCTATTTTATATTCTATATTTTTTGTTCTTCATTCTATATTGTACGTTCTATATTCTGCCTTCCGTGTTATACATTCTATATTATGTTTCCTACATTCTATATTCTAAATTCTATATTCAGTATTCTGTATTCTATAATCTAAATTCTGTGTTCTGATTCAATTTTTAAATTCTGGTTTCTAAATTCTCTTTTATATATTCTATATTTTTGTTCTTAGTTCTTTATTCTGCATTCTATATTCTGCATTCTGTATTTATGTTCTGTACTCTGTGTTCTACATCTACTTTCTAAATTCTATATTCTGTATTCTGTATTCTAAATTCTACATTCTGTGTTCTGCATTCTATGTTCTAAATTCTGGGATCTGTATTCTGTTTTCCATATTCTATATTCTGTGTTCTATATTCTATATTCTGTATTCTATATTCTGCATTCCGTATTCTATACTCTATATTGTGTGTTCTTCATTCTATTATCCAAATTCTATATTCAGTATTCTGTATTCTATATTCTAAATTCTGTGTTCTGCATTCCATGTTCTAAATTCTGTGTTCTATATTGTCTTTTCTATATTCTATATTCTGTGTTCTACATTCAATATTCTAAATTATATATTCAGTATTCTCTATTGTATATTCTAAATTCTGTGTTCTGCATACCATGTTCAAATTTCGTCGTTCTGTATTCTGTTTCCATATTTAATATTCTGTGTTCTAATTTCTATATTCTGTATACTATATTCTGCATTATGTATTCTATATTCTATATTTTCTGTTCTACATTCTATATTCTAAATTTTATATTCAGTATTCTTTATTCTATTTTCTAAATTCTGGGTTCTGCATTCCATGTTCTAAATCCTATATTCAGTATGCTGTATTCTATATTCTAAATTCTGTGTTCCGCATTCTATGTTCTAAATTCTATATTCAGTATTCTGTATTATAAATTCTAAATTCTGTGTTCTGCATTCCATGTTGTAAATACTGGGTTCTCTATTCTTTTTTCCATATTGTATAATCTGTGTTCTATATTCTATATTCTATATTCTGCATTCCGTATTCCATATTCTGTGTTTTACATTCTATATTCTAAATTCTATATTCTGTATTCCGTATTCTATATTCTGAACTCTGTGTTCTACATTCTATATTCTAAATTCTATATTCAGTGGTCTGTATTCTATATTCTATATTCTAAATTCTGCATACCATTTTCTAAATTCTGGGATCTATAAACTATATTCTATATTCTATACTCTGTGTTATATATTCTATATTCTAAATACTATATTCAGCTTTCTGTATTCTATAATATAAATTCTGTGTTCTAAATTCTATATTCTAAGTTGTATATTCAGTATTCTGTATTCTATATTCTAAATTCTGAGTTCTGCTTTTCATGTTCCAAAATCAGGCTTCAATATTCCCTAAGCTAAATTTTTATTCTGTTTTCTGCATTCTATATTCTAAGTTATATATTCAGTATTATGTATTTTATATTCTATATTCTGTCCTCTACATTCAATTTTTTAATTGCTTATTAAGTATTCTGTATTATATATTCTAAATTCTGTGTTCTGCATTCCATGTTCTAAATTCTGTTTTCTGTATTCTTTTTTCCATATTCTATATTCTGTTTACTACATTATATATTCTCTATTCTGTACTCTGCATTCCGTATTCTACATACAATATTCTGTGTTCTACATTCTATTTCTAAATTCTATATTCAGCATTCCGTATGCTATATTCTAAATTCTGTGTTCTGCATTCCATGTTCTAAATTCTGGGATCTATAATCTCTATTCTATATTCTATACTCTGTGTTCTTCATTCTATAATCTAAATACTATATTCAGCTTCCTGTATTCTATATTATAAATTCTGTGTTCTACATTCTATATTCTAAATTCTATATTCAGTATTATTTAATCTATATTCTAAATTCTGTGTTCTGCATAGCATGTTCTTTATTCTGGATTCTATATTCTGTATTCTACATTCTTTATTCTGTGTTCTGCATTCTATATTCTAAATTCTATATTCAGTATTCTTTATTCTATATTCTAAATTCTCTGTTCTACATTCTATATTCTAAATTGTATATTCAGTATGCTGTATTCTATATTCTAAATTCTTAGTTCTGCTTTCCATGTTCCAAAATCTGGCTTCAATATTTCCTAAGCTATTTTATTATTCTGTTTCCTCCATTCTATATTCTAAATTATTTATTCAGTATTCTGTATTTCATATTCTATATTCTGTGTTCTACATAGAATTTTTTAATTATTTATATAGTATTCTATATATTATATTCTCAATTCTGTGTTCTGCATTCCATGTTCTAAATTCTGGGTTCTATATTCTCTTTTCTATTTTCTATATTCTGTGTTCTACATTGTATATTGTAAATTTTATATTCAGCATTCTGTATTCTATATTCTAAATTCTGTGTTCTACATTCTATATTCTATATTCTATATTCAGTATAATGTATTCTATATTCTAAATTCTGTGTTCTGCATTACATGTTCTAAATTCTCGATTCTATACTATCTATTGTATATTCTATATTCTATATTCTGTGTTCTACATTCTATATTCTAAATTCTATATTCATTAATGTGTATTCTATACACTTAATTCTGTGTTCTGCATTCCAAGTTCTAAATTCTGGGTTCTATATTCTGTTTTCCATATTTTAATTCTGTGTTCTTCATTCTATGTTCTAAATTTTATATTCAGTATTATGTATTGTATAATCTAATTTCTGTGTTCTGCATTCCATGTTCTAAATTCTCTATTCTATATTCTGTGTTCTACTTTATATATTCTTAATTATATATTCTGTATTCAGTATTCTATATTCTAAATTCTGTGTTCTGCATTCCATGTTCTAAATTCTGGTTTCTGCATTCTCTATTCTATATTCTATATTGTGTGTTTTTCATTCTAGATTTTACATGCAATATTTTGCATTCCATATACTATATTCTATATTTTGTGTTCTACATTCTATTTTCTAAATTCTATACCCAGTATTCCGTATTCTATATTCTAAATTCTCTGTTCTGCATTCCATGTTCTAAATTTGGGTTCTATATCCTCTTTTCTCTATTCTATATCCTGTGTTCCACATTCCATAGTCTAAATCCTATATTCAGCGTTCTGTATTCTATATTCTAAATTATGTGTTCTGCATTCCATGTTTTAAATTCTGGGTTCTATACTCTGTTTTCCATATTTTATATTCTGTATTCTACATTCTATATTCTGTATTCTATATTCGGCATTCCGTTTTCTACATTATATATTCTGTGTTCTACTTTCTATTTTCAAAATTCTATATTCAGTATTCAGTATTCTATATTCTAAATTCTGTGTTCTGCATTCCATGTTGTAAATTGTCTTTTCTATATTCTGTATTCTGTGTTCTTCTTTCTATATTCTAAATTCTATATTTAGTATTTTGTATTCTATATTATTAATTCTGTTCTCTGCATTCAATTTCTAAATTCTGGGTTCTATATTCTCTTTTATATATTCTATATACTGTGTTCTTCATTCTAGATCCTTCATACTAAATTTTGAATTCCGTATTCTATATTCTATATTCTGTGTTCTAAATTCTATATTCTAAATTCTATATTCCGTATTCTGTATTCTATATTCTAAATTCTGTGTTCTGTATTCCATGTTGTATATTCTGGCTTCTATATTCTTTATTCTATATTCTAAATTCTGTGTTTACATTCTATATTCTAAATTGCATATTCAGTATGCTGTATTCTATATTCTAAATTCTGAGTTCTGCTTTTCATGTTCCAAAATCTGTCATCAATATTTTCCTTGCTATTTTTTTTCTGTTTTCTACATTATATATTCTTAATTATTTATTCAGTATTATGTATTTTATATTCTATATTCTATGTCCTACATAGAATTTTTTAATTTTTTATAAAATATTCCGTATATTATGTACTAAATTCTGTGTTCTATATTCTCTTTTCTATTTTCTATATTCTGTGTTCTACATTCTATATTGTAAAGTTTATATTCAGCATTCTGTATTCTATACTCTAAATTCTGTGTTCTACATTCTATATTCTAAATTCTATATTCAGTGTTCTGTATTCTATATTCTAAATTCTGTGTTCTGCATTCCATGTCCTAAATTCCCGGTTCTGTATTCTGTTCTCCATATTCTGCATTCTGTGTTCTATATTCCATATTCTGTAGTCTATTTTCGGCATTCCGTATTCTATATTCCATATTCTGTGTTCTAAATACTATATTCTATATTCTATATTCAGTATTCCGTATTCTATATTCTATACCCTGTGTTCTATATTTTATATTCTAAATTCTATATTCAGTATTCCGAATTCTATATTCTATATTCTGGGTTCTTCATTCCATGGTCTAAAATCTATATTCAGTATTCTTTATTCTATATTTTAAATTTTGATTTTGCATTCCATGTTCTAAATTCTATATTCAGTATAAATAATCTATATTCTGTTTTCTGTGTTCTGCATTCTATTTTCTTAATTCAGTTTACTGTATTCTGTTTTCCATATTCTATATACTGTGTTCTAGATTGTATATTCTGTATTCTATATTCTGCATTCCGTATTCTATATTCTATATTCTGTGTTCTACATTCTATATTCTAAATTCTTATTTCAGTGTTCTGTATTCTATATTCTTAATTCTGTGTTCTGCATTCCATGTTGTAAATTCTGGGTTCTGTATTCTGTTTTCCATATTCTAAATTCTGTGTTCTACATTCTATATTCTATATTCTATATTCTGCATTCCGTATTCTATATTGTATATTCTGTGTTCTATATTCTATATTCTAATTTCTGTATTCAGTATTCTGTATTCTACATTGTAAATTCTGTGTTCTGCATTCCATTTTCTAAATTCTGGGTTCTATAAACTTTATCCTATATTCTATATTCTGTGTTCTACATTCTATATTCTAAATACTATATTCAGTATTCCATGTTCTATATACTAAATTCTGTGTTCTACATTCTATATTCTATATTCTATATTCAGTATTCTGTATGCTATATTCTAAATTCTGTGTTATGCATTCCATGTTAAAAATTCAGGGTTCTATAAATTTTATTCTATATTCTATATTCTGTGTTCTCCACTATATTCTAAATACTATATTCAGTATTCTGTGTTCTATATTCTAAATTCTGTGTTCTACATTCTATATTCTATATTCTATATCCAGTATTCTGTATTCTATATTCTAAATTCTGTGTTCTGCATTCCATGTTCTAAATTTTGGGTTCTATATTCTCTATTCTATATTTTATATTCTGTGTTCTACATTCTATATTCTAAATTTTGTATTCAGTATTCTGTATTCTATATTCTAAATTCTGTGTTCTACATTCTATATTTTAAATTCTATATTCAGTAGTCTGTGTTCTATATTCTAAATTCTGTGTTCTGCATTCCATGTTCTAAATTCTATATTCATTATTCTGTATTCTATATTCTAAATTCTATGTTATGCATTCAATGTTATAAATTCAATATTCAGTATTCCGTATGCTATATTATAAATTCTGGGTTCTGCATTCCATGTTCTAAATTCTGGGATCTATAATCTATATTCTATATTCTATACTCTGTGTTCTACATTCTATAATCTAAATACTATATTCAGCTTCCTGTATTCTATATTATAAATTCTGTGTTCTACATTCTATATTCTAAATTCTATATTCAGTATTATTTAATCTATATTCTAAATTCTGTGTTCTGCATAGCATGTTCTTTATTCTGGATTCTATATTCTGTATTCTACATTCTATATTCTGTGTTCTGCATTCTATATTCTAAATTCTATATTCAGTATTCTTTTTTCTATATTCTAAATTCTCTGTTCTACATTCTATATTCTAAATTGTATATTCAGTATGCTGTATTCTATATTCTAAATTCTTAGTTCTGCTTTCAATGTTCCAAAATCTGGCTTCAATATTTCTTAGCTATTTTTTTATTCTGTTTTCTCCATTCTATATTCTAAATTATTTATTCAGTATTCTGTATTTCATATTCTATATTCTGTGTTCTACATAGAATTTTTTAATTATTTATATAGTATTCTATATATTATATTCTCAATTCTGTGTTCTGCATTCCATGTTCTAAATTCTGGGTTCTATATTCTCTTTTCTATTTTCTATATTCTGTGTTCTACATTGTATATTGTAAATTTTATATTCAGCATTCTGTATTCTATATTCTAAATTCTGTGTTCTACATTCTATATTCTATATTCTATATTCAGTATAATGTACTCTATATTCTAAATTCTGTGTTCTGCATTACAAGTTCTAAATTCTCGATTCTATACTCTCTATTGTATATTCTATATTCTATATTCTGTGTTCTACATTCTATATTCTAAATTCTATATTCATTAATGTGTATTCTATACACTTAATTCTGTGTTCTGCATTCCAAGTTCTAAATTCTGGGTTCTATATTCTGTTTTCCATATTTTAATTCTGTGTTCTACATTCTATGTTCTTAATTTTATATTCAGTATTATGTATTGTATAATCTAAATTCTGTGTTCTGCATTCCATGTTCTAAATTCTCTATTCTATATTCTGTGTTCTACTTTATATATTCTTAATTATATATTCTGTATTCAGTATTCTATATTCTAAATTCTGTGTTCTGCATTCCATGTTCTTAATTCTGGTTTCTACATTCTCTATTCTATATTCTATATTGTGTGTTTTTCATTCTAGATTTTACATACAATATTTTGCATTCCGTATACTATATTCTATATTTTGTGTTCTACATTCTATTTTCTAAATTCTATACCCAGTATTCCGTATTCTATATTCTAAATTCTCTGTTCTGCATTCCATGTTCTAAATTTGGGTTCTATATCCTCTTTTCTATATTCTATATCCTGTGTTCCACATTCTATAGTCTAAATCCTATATTCAGCATTCTGTATTCTATATTCTAAATTATGTGTTCTGCATTCCATGTTTTAAATTCTGGGTTCTATACTCTGTTTTCCATATTTTATATTCTGTATTCTAGATTCTATATTCTGTATTCTATATTCGGCATTCCGTTTTCTACATTATATATTCTGTGTTCTACTTTCTATTTTCAAAATTCTATATTCAGTATTCTGTATTCTATATTCTAAATTCTGTGTTCTGCATTCCATGTTGTTAATTGTCTTTTCTATATTCTGTATTCTGTGTTCTTCTTTCTATATTCTAAATTCTATATTTAGTATTTTGTATTCTATATTATTAATTCTGTTCTCTGCATTCAATTTCTTAATTCTGGGTTCTATATTTTCTTTTATATAATCTATATACTGTGTTCTTCATTCTAGATCCTTCATACTAAATTTTGAATTCCGTATTCTATATTCTATATTCTGCGTTCTAAATTCTTTATTCAAAATTCTATATTCCGTATTCTGTATTCTATATTCTAAATTCTGTGTTTTGTATTCCATGTTGTATATTCTGGCTTCTATATTCTTTATTCTATATTCTAAATTCTGTGATCTGCATCCATGTTGTAAATTATATATTCAGTATTCTGTATTCTATATTCTATATTGTGTGTTCTGCATTCTATATTCTAAATTCTATATTTGGTATTCTGTATTCTATATTCTTAATTCTGTGATCTGGTTTGCATGTTCTAAATTCTGAGTTCTATATTCTCTATTCTATATTCTAAATTTTGTGCATTTCATTCTATATTCTACAATCTATATTCTGTATTAGGTATTCTATATTCTTTTTTTCGGTGTTCTACATTCCATATTCTAAATTTATATGCACTATTCTGTATTCTATACTGAATTCTGTGTTCTGCATTCCATGTTCTAAATTCTGGGTTCTATACACTTTATTCTATATTCTATATTCTGTGTTCTACATTCTATATTCTAAATTCCATATTCAGTGTTCTGTATTGTACATTCTAAATTCTGGGTTCTGATTCCATGTACTAAATTCTGGGTTCTACATTCTCTATTCTATTTTCTATATTCTGTGTTTTACATTTTATATTCTAAATTCTATATTCAGTAATCTGTATTCCATATTCTAAATTCTGTGTTCTTCATTCTATATTCAAAATTCTATATTCAGTATTCTGTATTGTATGTTCTAAATACCGTGTTCTGCATTCAATGTTCTAAATTCTGTGTTCTACATTCTATATTCTATATTCTATATTCAGTATAATATATTCTATATTCTAAATTCGGTGTTCTGCGTCCCATGTTCTAAATTCTCGATACTATACTCTCTATTGTATATTCTATATTCTATATACTGTGTTCTACATCCTATATTCTAAAATCTATATTCATTAATCTGTATTCTATACTCGTAATTCTGTGTTCTGCATTCCAAGTTCTAAATTCTGTGTTCTATATTCTGTTTTCCATATTTTAATTCTGTGTTCTACATTCTATATTCTAAATTCTATATTCATTATTATGTATTCTATAATCTAAATTCTGTGTTCTGCATTCCATGTTTTAAATTCTCTAATCTATATTCTGTGTTCTACTTTATATATTCTTAATTATATATTCTGTATTCTGTATTCTATATTCTAAATTCTGTGTTCTGCATTCCATGTTCTAAATTCTGGTTTCTACATTCTCTATTCTATATTCTATATTGTGTGTTTTTCATTCTAGGTTTTACATACAATATGTTGCATTCCGTATACTATATTCTATATTCTGTGTTGTACATTCTATATTCTAAATTCTATATTCAATATTCCGTATTCTATATTCTAAATTCTCTCTTCTGCATTCCATGTTCTTAATTCTGGTTTCTATATCCTCTTTTCTATATTCTATATCCTGTGTTCCTCATTGTATAGTCTAAATTCTATATTCTGCGTTCTGTATTCTATATTCTAAATTATGTGTTCTGCATTCCATGTTTAAATTGTGGGTTGTATATTCTGTTTTCCATATTTTATATTCTGTGTTCTACATTCTATATTCTGTATACTATATTCTGCATTCAGTATTCTACATTATATATTCTGTGTTCAACCTACTATTTTCAAATTTCTGTATTCAGTATTCTGTATTCTATATTCTAAATTCTGTGTTCTGCATTACATGTTGTAAATTGTCTTTTCTATATTCTGTATTCTGTGTTCTACTTTCTATATTCTAAATTCTATATTCAGTATTTTGTATTCTATATTTTTAATTCTGTTTTCTGCATTCCATTTCTAAATTCTGGGTTCTATATTCTCATTTATATATTCTATATTCTGTGTTCTTCATTCTTGATCCTTCATACTAAATTTTGTATTCCGCATTGTATATTTTATATTCTGTGTTCTACATTTTTATTCTAAATTCTATATTCTGTATTCTGTATTCTATGTTATAAATTCTGTGTTCTACATTCCATGTTCTAATTCTGGGTTCTATATTCTCTATTGTATATTCTATAATTTGTGTTCTTCATTCTATATACTATATTCTGCTTTTCGAAGTCTATATTCTATATTTTGTGTTGTACATTCTATATTCTAAATTCTATATTCAGTATTCTGTATTCTAAATTCAAAATTCTGTGTTCTTCATTCCATTTTCTAAATCTGGGTTCTATATTCTCTATTCTATATTTTATATTCTGTGTTCTTCATTCTATATTCTAAATTCTATATTTAGTATTCTTTATTCTATATTCTAAATTCTGTTTTCTTCATTCCATGATCTGAATTCTGTCTTCTCTATTCTCTACCCTATATTGTATATTTTGTGTACTCCATTCTATATTCTACATTCTTTATTCTGCCTTCCGTATTCTATATTCTATATTCTGTGTTCTACATTCTATATTCTTAATTCTATAATCAGTGTTCTGTATTCTATATTCTAAATTCTGTGTTCTGCATGCCCTAAATTCTGGGTTGTGTGTTCTGTTTTCCATATTCTATTTTGTGTGTTGTATATTCTATATTCTGTATTCTATTTTCGGCATTCCGTATTCTATATTCTATACTCTGTGTTCTACATTCTATATTCTAAATTCTATATTCAGTATTATTTATTCTGTATTCTAAATTCTGTGTTCTGCATCTAAGTTCTAAATTCTATATTCAGTAAAAAGTATTCTATACTCTAAATTCTGTGTTCTGGATTCCATGTTCTAAATCCTATATTTAGTTTTCTGTATTCTATATTATAAATTCTGTGCTATGCATTCCATGTTCTAAATTCTTTATTCAGTATTCCGTATTATAAATTCTAAATTCTGTGTTCTATATTCCATGTTCTAAATTCTGGGTTCTATATTCTATATTCTATATTGTATATTTTGTTTTCTACATTCTATATTCTGCATTCTATATTCTGCATTCCGTATTCTATATTCCGTGTTCTACATTCTATATTCTACGTTCTATATTGTGCATTCTGAACTCTATTTTCTAAATTCTCTGTGGTGAATTCCATATTCTAAATTCTGCGTTCTGTAGTCTGCATTCTATATTCTGTGTTCTTGCATTCTATATTCTACTTTCTTATTCTGTATTCTGTATTCTATACTCTGTATTCTTCATTCTATATTCTGTTCCCTGTATTCTATATACTTAATTCTTTGTTCTGCATTCCATGTTCTATATTCTGTGTTATGAATTCTGTATTCTATATTCTATAATCTGTGTTCTACACTCTATATTCCGTATTCTTTATTCTATATAATAAATTCTGTGTTGTGAATTCCATGTCCTAAATTCTGGGTACTGTATTTTGTATTTTATATTCTATATTCTGTGTTCTACAAAATGCATTCTACATTCTGTGTTCTGTATTCAGTATTCTATATACTCTGTTATATATTCTATATTCTACTTTATATTTCTGTATTCTATATTCTATATTCTGTGCACTAAATTCCATGTTCTAAATTCTAGGTTCTGTATTCTGAATTCTATATTCTATATTCTGTGTTCAGCATTCTGTATTCTACATTGTATATTCTAGATTCTGTATTCTAATTTCTAAATTCTTTGTTCTGAATTCCATGTTCTAAATTCTGGGTTCTGTCTTCTGTATTCTATATTCTATATACTGCGTTGTAAATTTTTGATAATACATTCTATATTCTGTATTCTATTTTCTATATTCTGTGTTCTGCATTCCATTTTCTAAATTCTGGGTTCTGTATTGTTAATTCTATATTCTATATTCTCTGTTCTACATTCAATATTCCACATTCTATATTTTGTATACTGTAATCTATATTCTAAACTCTTTCTTCTGAATTCCATGTTCTAAATTCTGGGTTCTGTATACTGCATTCTAAATTCTACATTCTGTGTTCTACATTGTATATTCTAAATTTTATATTCGGTTTTCTGTATTTTATATTGTATAGTGTGTGTACTGCATTCTATATTGTAAAATTTATTTTCTGTTTTCTGTATTCTATATTCTAAATTCCGTTCTGCGTTCCATGTTCTACATTCTGGGTTCTGCATTCTGTTTTCTATATTCTATATTCTGTATTCTGTATTCTAATTTCTATATACTGTATTCTATATTATTTATTCTACATTCTATATTCTGTTTTCTATACACTATATTCTAAGTTCTTAGTTGTGTATTGCATGTTCTAAATTCTGGGTTCTGTATTCTGCATTCTCTGTTCTTTATTCTGTGTTCTGCATTCTCTATTCTACATTCTCTATTCTGTATTCTATATTCTACATTCTGTGTTCTGCATTCAATGTTCTAAATTCTGGTTTCTGTATTCTGTATTCTATAGTCTGTTTTGTACATTAAAAAGTCTACATTCTATATTCTGTATTCTGTACTCTATATTCTAAATTCAGTGTTCTGAATTCTACGTTCTAAACTCTGGGTTCTGTATTCTGTTTTCTATATTCTATATTCTGTGTTATACATTCTATATTCAACATTCTGTATACTGTATTCTATATTCTAAATTCTGTTTTCTGAATTCCATGTTCTAAATAATGGGTTCTGCATTGTGTATTCTATATTCTATAATCTGTGTTGTATATTCTGTGTTATACATTCTATATTCAGTATTCAATATTCTATAATCTAAACTCTGTGTTCTGAATTCCATGCTCTAAATTCTGTGTTCTGTAGTGTGTATTGTGAATTCCATATTCTCTGTATTATAACCAGTATTCTACATTCTATATCCTGTATTCTGTATACAATATTCCATATACTGTGTTCAACAATGTAAATTCAATATTCTATATTCTGTATTCTGCACTCTATATTCTAAATTTTGTGTTCAGAATTACAACTTGTATAATCAAGTTTCTGCATTCTGTATTCTATATTCTATATTCTGTGTTCTACATTCTGTATTCTACATTGTATATTATGTATTCTGTATCCTATATTCTATATTCTGCGTTCTGAATTCCATGTTCTAAATTCTGGGTTCTGTATTCCGTAATCTGTATTCAATATTCTGTGTTCTACATTCTGTATTGTACATTCTATATACTATATTCTATATTATAAATTCTGTGTAAAACTTTCTATATACCACATAATATTTCGGTATTCTTTATTATATATTCTGTGTTCTGAATTCCTAGTTCTAAATTCTGCACACTGCATTCTGTATTCTATATTCTATATTCTGTGTTCTACATTCTATATTCTACATTCTATTCCTTTATTCTATATTATGTATTGTGTGTTCTGAATTCCATGTTCTGAATCCTGCGTTCTGTATGCTGTATTCCATATTCTGTGTTTTGAATTCTATGTTCTAAATTCTATATTCAGCATTCTGTAATCTAAAGTCTTAATTCTGTGTTCTGCATTCTATGGTCTAAATTCTGGGTTCTGTATTCTGTTTTCCATATTCCATATTCTGTGTTCTATATTCTATATTCTGTATTCCGTATTCTATATTCTATACTCTGTGTTCTACATTCTATATTCTGCATACTGTATTCAGTATACTGTATTCTATATTCTAAATTCTGTGTTCTGCACCCATGTTCTAAATCCTGGGTTCTATATTTTCTTATCTATATTCTATATTCTGTGCTCTATATTCTACATTCTAAATTCTATATTCAGTATTCTGTATTTTATATTCTTTATTAAGTGTTCTACATTCTATATTGTAAGTTCTATATTCAATATTCTGTATTCTATATTCTTAATTCTATGTTCTGCATTCCGGGTTCTAAGTTCTGTGTTCTATTCTCTCTAGTATATATTCTATATTTGTGTTCTTCATTCTACATTCTACAAAGTATATTCTGCATTCCGTATTCTATATTCTATATTCTACGTTCTACATTCTATATTCTAAAATATTTATTCAGTTTTCTGAATTCTATATTCTAAATTCTCTGTTCTGCATTAGATTTCTAAATTCTGGTTGCTATATTCTCTATTCTATTTTCTATATTTTGTGTTCTTCATTCTATATTCTACCTTCTTTATTCTGCATTCCGTATTTTATATTCTATATTCTGTGTTCTATTTCTATATTCTAAATTCTATATTCACTATTTTGTATTCTATATTATAATTTTTGTGATCTGCATTCCATGTTCTAAATTCTGGGTTCTATATTCTCTATTCTATGTTATATATTCTGTGTTCTACATTCTATATTCTAAATTCTATATTCAGTATTGTTTATTCTATGTTCTTAATTCTGTGTCTGAATTCTATGTTCTAAATTCTATATTCAGTATTCTGTATATCATATTCTAAATTCTGTGTTCTGCAATCCATGTTCTAAATTCTGTTTTCTGTAATCTGTTTTCCATTTTTTATATTCTGTGTTCTTCATT
The DNA here is from genome assembly GCF_048564905.1 of Vicugna pacos. Classification (NCBI taxonomy): domain Eukaryota; kingdom Metazoa; phylum Chordata; class Mammalia; order Artiodactyla; family Camelidae; genus Vicugna; species Vicugna pacos. The sequence goes on from NW_027328871.1 coordinate 4,415,654, forward strand.
CTATATTCTGTATTGTATATTCTTTATGCTGTATTCTCTATTCTGTGTTTTTCATTCTATATTCTGTATTCTATATTCGGCATTCCGTATTCTATATTCTATATTCTGTGTTCTACTTTCTATACTCTAAATTCTATATTCAGTATTCTTTATTGTATATTCCAAATTCTGTGCTCTGCAATCCATGTTCTAAATTCTGGTTGCTGTATTCTGTTTTCCATTTTTTATATTCTGTGTTCTACATTCTATATTGTGTATTGTATATTCTTTATGCCGTATTCTCTATTCTGAGTTTTTCATTCTATATTCTGTATTCCATATTCTGCATTCCGTATTCTATATTCTATATTCTGTGTTCTACATTCTGTACTCTAAATTCTATATTCAGTTTTCTCTATTCTATATTCAAAATTCTGTGTTCTACATTGTATATTCTAAATTCTATATTCTATATTCAAAATTCTGTGTTCTTCATTCCGTGTTCTAAATTCTGGGTTCTATATTCTCTATTCTATATTCTTTATTGTGTGTTCTTCATTCTATATTCTACATTCTATATTCTAAATTCTATATTCTATATTCCAAATTCTGTGTTCTGCATTTCATATTCTAAATTCTGGGTTATGTATTCTGTATTCCATATTTTATATTTTGTGTTCTATATTCTATATTTGGTATTCTTTTTTCTGTATTCCGTATTCTATATTCTATATCCTGTGTTCTAAATCCTATATTCAGTATTCTGTATTTTATTTTCTAAATTTTGTGTTCTGCATTCCATGTTCTAAATTCTGGGTTCTATATTCTCTATTATATATACTATATTCTGTGTGCTACATTCTATATTCTAAATTCTATATTCATTATTCTGTATTCAATATTCTAAATTCTGTGTTCTGCATTCCATGTTCTAAATTCTACATTCAGTATTCTGTATTCTATATTCTAAATTCTGGTTTCTGCATTCTATGTTCTAAACTCTATATTAAGTATTCTGTATTCTATTTTCTAAATTCTGTGTTCTGCAATCCATGTTTTAAATTCTGGGTTCTGTATTTTGTTTTACATATTTTATGTTTTGTGTTGTACATTCTAAATTCTGTATTCAATATTCTGCATTCTGTATTCTAAATTGTATTTCTGTGTTCTACATTCTAAATTCTGTGTTCTGCATTCCATGTTCTAAATTCAATATTCAGTATTCTGTATTCTATATTCTAAATGCTGTGTTCTGCATTCTATGTTCTAAATTCTATATTCAGTATTCTGTATTCTATATTCTATATTCTGTGTTCTGCATTCCATGTTCTAAATTCTGGGTTCTGTATTCTCTTTTCCATATTCTATATTCTGTTTTCTACATTCTATATTCTGTATTCTATATTCTGCATTCCGTATTCTTTAATCTATATTCTGTGTACTACATTCTGTGCTCTAAAATCTATATTCAGTATTCTCTATTCTATATTCAAAATTCTGTGTTCTAAATTGTATATTGTAAATTCTATATTCTATATTCAAAATTCTGTGTTCTTCATTCCGTGTTCTAAATTCTGTTTTCTATATTCTCTATCCTATATTGTGTTTTCTTCATTCTATATTCTACATTCTATATTCTAAATTCTATGTTGTATATTCCAAATTTTGTGTTCTGCATTTCATATTCTAAATTCTGGGTTATGTATTCTGTATTCCATATTTTATATTTTGTTTTCTATATTCTATATTTGGTATTCTATATTCTGCATTCCGTATTCTATATTCTATATCCTGTGTTCTAAATTCTATATTCAGTATTCTCTATTCTATATTCTAAATTCTGTGTTCTGCATACAATGTTCGTATTTCGGATTCTGTATTCTGTTTCCATATTGTACATTCTGTGTTCTAAATTCTATATTCTGTATAATATATTCTGCATTATGTATTCAATATTGTATATTTTGTGTTCTACATTCTATATTCTAAATTCTATAATCTATATTCTAAATTCTGTGTTCTTTATTCCGTGTTCTTAATTCTGTGTTCTATAATCTCTTTTCTATATTCTATATTCTGTGTTCGACATTCAATATTCTAAATTCTACATTTAGTATTCTCAATTCTATATTCAAAATTCTGTGTTCTACATGCTATATTCTAAATTCTATATTCTATATTCAAAATTCTGTATTCTTCATTACGTGTTCTAAATTCTGGGTTCTATATTCTCTATTCTATATTCTATATTCTGTGTTCTTCATTCTATATTCTACATTCTATATTCTGCATTCCGTATTCTATATTCTATATACTGTGTTCTACATTCTATATTCAAAATACTATTTTCATTATCCTGTATTCTATATTCTAAATTCTGTGCTTTGAATTCCATGTTCTAAATTCTGGGTTCTATATTCTCTATTTTATATTCTATATTTTTTGTTCTTCATTCTATATTGTACGTTCTATATTCTGCCTTCCGTGTTATACATTCTATATTATGTTTCCTACATTCTATATTCTAAATTCTATATTCAGTATTCTGTATTCTATAATCTAAATTCTGTGTTCTGATTCAATTTTTAAATTCTGGTTTCTAAATTCTCTTTTATATATTCTATATTTTTGTTCTTAGTTCTTTATTCTGCATTCTATATTCTGCATTCTGTATTTATGTTCTGTACTCTGTGTTCTACATCTACTTTCTAAATTCTATATTCTGTATTCTGTATTCTAAATTCTACATTCTGTGTTCTGCATTCTATGTTCTAAATTCTGGGATCTGTATTCTGTTTTCCATATTCTATATTCTGTGTTCTATATTCTATATTCTGTATTCTATATTCTGCATTCCGTATTCTATACTCTATATTGTGTGTTCTTCATTCTATTATCCAAATTCTATATTCAGTATTCTGTATTCTATATTCTAAATTCTGTGTTCTGCATTCCATGTTCTAAATTCTGTGTTCTATATTGTCTTTTCTATATTCTATATTCTGTGTTCTACATTCAATATTCTAAATTATATATTCAGTATTCTCTATTGTATATTCTAAATTCTGTGTTCTGCATACCATGTTCAAATTTCGTCGTTCTGTATTCTGTTTCCATATTTAATATTCTGTGTTCTAATTTCTATATTCTGTATACTATATTCTGCATTATGTATTCTATATTCTATATTTTCTGTTCTACATTCTATATTCTAAATTTTATATTCAGTATTCTTTATTCTATTTTCTAAATTCTGGGTTCTGCATTCCATGTTCTAAATCCTATATTCAGTATGCTGTATTCTATATTCTAAATTCTGTGTTCCGCATTCTATGTTCTAAATTCTATATTCAGTATTCTGTATTATAAATTCTAAATTCTGTGTTCTGCATTCCATGTTGTAAATACTGGGTTCTCTATTCTGTTTTCCATATTGTATAATCTGTGTTCTATATTCTATATTCTATATTCTGCATTCCGTATTCCATATTCTGTGTTTTACATTCTATATTCTAAATTCTATATTCTGTATTCCGTATTCTATATTCTGAACTCTGTGTTCTACATTCTATATTCTAAATTCTATATTCAGTGGTCTGTATTCTATATTCTATATTCTAAATTCTGCATACCATTTTCTAAATTCTGGGATCTATAAACTATATTCTATATTCTATACTCTGTGTTATATATTCTATATTCTAAATACTATATTCAGCTTTCTGTATTCTATAATATAAATTCTGTGTTCTAAATTCTATATTCTAAGTTGTATATTCAGTATTCTGTATTCTATATTCTAAATTCTGAGTTCTGCTTTTCATGTTCCAAAATCAGGCTTCAATATTCCCTAAGCTAAATTTTTATTCTGTTTTCTGCATTCTATATTCTAAGTTATATATTCAGTATTATGTATTTTATATTCTATATTCTGTCCTCTACATTCAATTTTTTAATTGCTTATTAAGTATTCTGTATTATATATTCTAAATTCTGTGTTCTGCATTCCATGTTCTAAATTCTGTTTTCTGTATTCTTTTTTCCATATTCTATATTCTGTTTACTACATTATATATTCTCTATTCTGTACTCTGCATTCCGTATTCTACATACAATATTCTGTGTTCTACATTCTATTTCTAAATTCTATATTCAGCATTCCGTATGCTATATTCTAAATTCTGTGTTCTGCATTCCATGTTCTTAATTCTGGGATCTATAATCTCTATTCTATATTCTATACTCTGTGTTCTACATTCTATAATCTAAATACTATATTCAGCTTCCTGTATTCTATATTATAAATTCTGTGTTCTACATTCTATATTCTAAATTCTATATTCAGTATTATTTAATCTATATTCTAAATTCTGTGTTCTGCATAGCATGTTCTTTATTCTGGATTCTATATTCTGTATCCTACATTCTTTATTCTGTGTTCTGCATTCTATATTCTAAGTTGTATATTCAGTATTCTGTATTCTATATTCTAAATTCTGAGTTCTGCTTTCCATGTTCCAAAATCTGGCTTCAATATTTCCTAAGCTATTTTATTATTCTGTTTCCTCCATTCTATATTCTAAATTATTTATTCAGTATTCTGTATTTCATATTCTATATTCTGTGTTCTACATAGAATTTTTTAATTATTTATATAGTATTCTATATATTATATTCTCAATTCTGTGTTCTGCATTCCATGTTCTAAATTCTGGGTTCTATATTCTCTTTTCTATTTTCTATATTCTGTGTTCTACATTGTATATTGTAAATTTTATATTCAGCATTCTGTATTCTATATTCTAAATTCTGTGTTCTACATTCTATATTCTATATTCTATATTCAGTATAATGTATTCTATATTCTAAATTCTGTGTTCTGCATTACATGTTCTAAATTCTCGATTCTATACTATCTATTGTATATTCTATATTCTATATTCTGTGTTCTACATTCTATATTCTAAATTCTATATTCATTAATGTGTATTCTATACACTTAATTCTGTGTTCTGCATTCCAAGTTCTAAATTCTGGGTTCTATATTCTGTTTTCCATATTTTAATTCTGTGTTCTTCATTCTATGTTCTAAATTTTATATTCAGTATTATGTATTGTATAATCTAATTTCTGTGTTCTGCATTCCATGTTCTAAATTCTCTATTCTATATTCTGTGTTCTACTTTATATATTCTTAATTATATATTCTGTATTCAGTATTCTATATTCTAAATTCTGTGTTCTGCATTCCATGTTCTAAATTCTGGTTTCTGCATTCTCTATTCTATATTCTATATTGTGTGTTTTTCATTCTAGATTTTACATGCAATATTTTGCATTCCATATACTATATTCTATATTTTGTGTTCTACATTCTATTTTCTAAATTCTATACCCAGTATTCCGTATTCTATATTCTAAATTCTCTGTTCTGCATTCCATGTTCTAAATTTGGGTTCTATATCCTCTTTTCTCTATTCTATATCCTGTGTTCCACATTCCATAGTCTAAATCCTATATTCAGCGTTCTGTATTCTATATTCTAAATTATGTGTTCTGCATTCCATGTTTTAAATTCTGGGTTCTATACTCTGTTTTCCATATTTTATATTCTGTATTCTACATTCTATATTCTGTATTCTATATTCGGCATTCCGTTTTCTACATTATATATTCTGTGTTCTACTTTCTATTTTCAAAATTCTATATTCAGTATTCAGTATTCTATATTCTAAATTCTGTGTTCTGCATTCCATGTTGTAAATTGTCTTTTCTATATTCTGTATTCTGTGTTCTTCTTTCTATATTCTAAATTCTATATTTAGTATTTTGTATTCTATATTATTAATTCTGTTCTCTGCATTCAATTTCTAAATTCTGGGTTCTATATTCTCTTTTATATATTCTATATACTGTGTTCTTCATTCTAGATCCTTCATACTAAATTTTGAATTCCGTATTCTATATTCTATATTCTGTGTTCTAAATTCTATATTCTAAATTCTATATTCCGTATTCTGTATTCTATATTCTAAATTCTGTGTTCTGTATTCCATGTTGTATATTCTGGCTTCTATATTCTTTATTCTATATTCTAAATTCTGTGTTTACATTCTATATTCTAAATTGCATATTCAGTATGCTGTATTCTATATTCTAAATTCTGAGTTCTGCTTTTCATGTTCCAAAATCTGTCATCAATATTTTCCTTGCTATTTTTTTTCTGTTTTCTACATTATATATTCTAAATTATTTATTCAGTATTATGTATTTTATATTCTATATTCTATGTCCTACATAGAATTTTTTAATTTTTTATAAAATATTCCGTATATTATGTACTAAATTCTGTGTTCTATATTCTCTTTTCTATTTTCTATATTCTGTGTTCTACATTCTATATTGTAAAGTTTATATTCAGCATTCTGTATTCTATATTCTAAATTCTGTGTTCTACATTCTATATTCTAAATTCTATATTCAGTGTTCTGTATTCTATATTCTAAATTCTGTGTTCTGCATTCCATGTCCTAAATTCCCGGTTCTGTATTCTGTTCTCCATATTCTGCATTCTGTGTTCTATATTCCATATTCTGTAGTCTATTTTCGGCATTCCGTATTCTATATTCCATATTCTGTGTTCTAAATACTATATTCTATATTCTATATTCAGTATTCCGTATTCTATATTCTATACCCTGTGTTCTATATTTTATATTCTAAATTCTATATTCAGTATTCCGTATTCTATATTCTATATTCTGGGTTCTTCATTCCATGGTCTAAAATCTATATTCAGTATTCTTTATTCTATATTTTAAATTTTGATTTTGCATTCCATGTTCTAAATTCTATATTCAGTATAAATAATCTATATTCTATTTTCTGTGTTCTGCATTCTATTTTCTTAATTCAGTTTACTGTATTCTGTTTTCCATATTCTATATACTGTGTTCTAGATTGTATATTCTGTATTCTATATTCTGCATTCCGTATTCTATATTCTATATTCTGTGTTCTACATTCTATATTCTAAATTCTTATTTCAGTGTTCTGTATTCTATATTCTTAATTCTGTGTTCTGCATTCCATGTTGTAAATTCTGGGTTCTGTATTCTGTTTTCCATATTCTAAATTCTGTGTTCTACATTCTATATTCTATATTCTATATTCTGCATTCCGTATTCTATATTGTATATTCTGTGTTCTATATTCTATATTCTAATTTCTGTATTCAGTATTCTGTATTCTACATTGTAAATTCTGTGTTCTGCATTCCATTTTCTAAATTCTGGGTTCTATAAACTTTATCCTATATTCTATATTCTGTGTTCTACATTCTATATTCTAAATACTATATTCAGTATTCCATGTTCTATATACTAAATTCTGTGTTCTACATTCTATATTCTATATTCTATATTCAGTATTCTGTATGCTATATTCTAAATTCTGTGTTATGCATTCCATGTTAAAAATTCAGGGTTCTATAAATTTTATTCTATATTCTATATTCTGTGTTCTCCACTATATTCTAAATACTATATTCAGTATTCTGTGTTCTATATTCTAAATTCTGTGTTCTACATTCTATATTCTATATTCTATATCCAGTATTCTGTATTCTATATTCTAAATTCTGTGTTCTGCATTCCATGTTCTAAATTTTGGGTTCTATATTCTCTATTCTATATTTTATATTCTGTGTTCTACATTCTATATTCTAAATTTTGTATTCAGTATTCTGTATTCTATATTCTAAATTCTGTGTTCTACATTCTATATTTTAAATTCTATATTCAGTAGTCTGTGTTCTATATTATAAATTCTGTGTTCTGCATTCCATGTTCTAAATTCTATATTCATTATTCTGTATTCTATATTCTAAATTCTATGTTATGCATTCAATGTTATAAATTCAATATTCAGTATTCCGTATGCTATATTATAAATTCTGGGTTCTGCATTCCATGTTCTAAATTCTGGGATCTATAATCTATATTCTATATTCTATACTCTGTGTTCTACATTCTATAATCTAAATACTATATTCAGCTTCCTGTATTCTATATTATAAATTCTGTGTTCTACATTCTATATTCTAAATTCTATATTCAGTATTATTTAATCTATATTCTAAATTCTGTGTTCTGCATAGCATGTTCTTTATTCTGGATTCTATATTCTGTATTCTACATTCTATATTCTGTGTTCTGCATTCTATATTCTAAATTCTATATTCAGTATTCTTTTTTCTATATTCTAAATTCTCTGTTCTACATTCTATATTCTAAATTGTATATTCAGTATGCTGTATTCTATATTCTAAATTCTTAGTTCTGCTTTCAATGTTCCAAAATCTGGCTTCAATATTTCTTAGCTATTTTTTTATTCTGTTTTCTCCATTCTATATTCTAAATTATTTATTCAGTATTCTGTATTTCATATTCTATATTCTGTGTTCTACATAGAATTTTTTAATTATTTATATAGTATTCTATATATTATATTCTCAATTCTGTGTTCTGCATTCCATGTTCTAAATTCTGGGTTCTATATTCTCTTTTCTATTTTCTATATTCTGTGTTCTACATTGTATATTGTAAATTTTATATTCAGCATTCTGTATTCTATATTCTAAATTCTGTGTTCTACATTCTATATTCTATATTCTATATTCAGTATAATGTACTCTATATTCTAAATTCTGTGTCCTGCATTACAAGTTCTAAATTCTCGATTCTATACTCTCTATTGTATATTCTATATTCTATATTCTGTGTTCTACATTCTATATTCTAAATTCTATATTCATTAATGTGTATTCTATACACTTAATTCTGTGTTCTGCATTCCAAGTTCTAAATTCTGGGTTCTATATTCTGTTTTCCATATTTTAATTCTGTGTTCTACATTCTATGTTCTTAATTTTATATTCAGTATTATGTATTGTATAATCTTAATTCTGTGTTCTGCATTCCATGTTCTAAATTCTCTATTCTATATTCTGTGTTCTACTTTATATATTCTTAATTATATATTCTGTATTCAGTATTCTATATTCTAAATTCTGTGTTCTGCATTCCATGTTCTTAATTCTGGTTTCTACATTCTCTATTCTATATTCTATATTGTGTATTTTTCATTCTAGATTTTACATACAATATTTTGCATTCCGTATACTATATTCTATATTTTGTGTTCTACATTCTATTTTCTAAATTCTATACCCAGTATTCCGTATTCTATATTCTAAATTCTCTGTTCTGCATTCCATGTTCTAAATTTGGGTTCTATATCCTCTTTTCTATATTCTATATCCTGTGTTCCACATTCTATAGTCTAAATCCTATATTCAGCGTTCTGTATTCTATATTCTAAATTATGTGTTCTGCATTCCATGTTTTAAATTCTGGGTTCTATACTCTGTTTTCCATATTTTATATTCTGTATTCTAGATTCTATATTCTGTATTCTATATTCGGCATTCCGTTTTCTACATTATATATTCTGTGTTCTACTTTCTATTTTCAAAATTCTATATTCAGTATTCTGTATTCTATATTCTAAATTCTGTGTTCTGCATTCCATGTTGTTAATTGTCTTTTCTATATTCTGTATTCTGTGTTCTTCTTTCTATATTCTAAATTCTATATTTAGTATTTTGTATTCTATATTATTAATTCTGTTCTCTGCATTCAATTTCTTAATTCTGGGTTCTATATTCTCTTTTATATAATCTATATACTGTGTTCTTCATTCTAGATCCTTCATACTAAATTTTGAATTCCGTATTCTATATTCTATATTCTGCGTTCTAAATTCTTTATTCAAAATTCTATATTCCGTATTCTGTATTCTATATTCTAAATTCTGTGTTTTGTATTCCATGTTGTATATTCTGGCTTCTATATTCTTTATTCTATATTCTAAATTCTGTGTTCTGCATCCATGTTGTAAATTATATATTCAGTATTCTGTATTCTATATTCTATATTGTGTGTTCTGCATTCTATATTCTAAATTCTATATTTGGTATTCTGTATTCTATATTCTTAATTCTGTGATCTGGTTTGCATGTTCTAAATTCTGAGTTCTATATTCTCTATTCTATATTCTAAATTTTGTGCATTTCATTCTATATTCTACAATCTATATTCTGTATTAGGTATTCTATATTCTTTTTTTCGGTGTTCTACATTCCATATTCTAAATTTATATGCACTATTCTGTATTCTATACTGAATTCTGTGTTCTGCATTCCATGTTCTAAATTCTGGGTTCTATACACTTTATTCTATATTCTATATTCTGTGTTCTACATTCTATATTCTAAATTCCATATTCAGTGTTCTGTATTGTACATTCTAAATTCTGGGTTCTGATTCCATGTACTAAATTCTGGGTTCTACATTCTCTATTCTATTTTCTATATTCTGTGTTTTACATTTTATATTCTAAATTCTATATTCAGTAATCTGTATTCCATATTCTAAATTCTGTGTTCTTCATTCTATATTCAAAATTCTATATTCAGTATTCTGTATTGTATGTTCTAAATACCGTGTTCTGCATTCAATGTTCTAAATTCTGTGTTCTGCATTCCAAGTTCTTAGGTCTGGGATCTATAATCTATATTCTATATTCTGTGTTCTACATTCTACATTCTAAATTCTATATTCAGTATTATTTAATCTATATTCTTAATTCTGTGTTCTGCATAGCATGTTCTTTATTCTGGATTCTATATTCTGTATTCTACATTCTATATTCTGTGTTCTATATTCTATATTCTAAATTCTATATTCAGTATTCTTTTTTCTATATTCTAAATTCGGTGTTCTACATTCTATATTCTAAATAGTATATTCAGTATTCTGTATTCTATATTCTAAATTCTGTGTTCAGCATTCCATGTTCTGAATTCTGATTTCTGTATTCTGTTTCCATATTCTATATTCTGTGTTCTACATTGTATAATATAAATTCTATGTTCAGTGTTCTGTAATCTATATTCTTAATTCTGTGTTCTGCATTCCATGTTCTAATTTCTCTATTCTATAATCTATATCCTATGTTCTACTTTCTATATTCTAAATTCTATGTTCAGTATTCTGTATTCTATATTCTAAATTCTGTGTTCTGCATTCCATGTTCTAAATTCTCTATTCTATAATCTATATTCTGTGTTCTACTTTCTATATACTTAATTTTATATTCAGTATTCTGTATTCTTTATTTTAAATTCTGTGTTCTACATTTTAAATTCTAAATCCTATATTTGGTATAATGTATTCTATATTCTAAATTCTGTGTTCTGCATTCCATGATCTATTTTCTGGGTTCTATAATCTCTTTTCCTTATTTTATATTCTGTTTCCAAATTCTATATTCTGCATTCCGTATTCTACATTATATATTCTGTGTTCTACCTTTTATTCCAAATTCTATATTCAGTATTCTGTATTCTCTATTCTAAATTAAGTGTTCTGCATTCCATGTTCTAAATTCTCTATTCTCTATTCTATATTCTGTGTTCTAATTTCTATATTCCAAATTCTATATTCAGTATTCTGTATTCTATATTCTGAATTCTGTGTTCTGCATTCTATGTTCTAAATTCTATGTTCAGTATACTGTATTATATATTCTAAATTCTGTGTTCCGCATTCCATGTTCTAAATTCTGGGTTCTTTATTCTGTATTCTATATTCTATATTCTGTGTTCTACATACTATATTCTAATTTCTATATTCAGTATTCTGTATTCTATATTCTAAATTCTGTGGTGTGCATTCCATGTTCTAAATTCTGGCTTCTATATTCTCTATCCTATATTCTATACTTTGTGTTCTTCATTCTATATTCTAAATTCTATATTCTGCATTCCGTATTCTATTTTCTTTATACTGTGTTCTACATTCTATATTCTAAATTCTATCTTCATTATTCTGTATTCTATATTCTAAATTCTGTGTTCTACATTCCATGTTCTAAATTCTGGGTTCTGTATTCTGTTTTACATTTTTTATATTTTGTGTTCTACATTCTATATTCTGTATTCAATATTCTGCATTCCGTATTCTAAATTCTATTTCTGTGTTCTTCATTCTAATTTCTGGGTTCTGCATTCCATGTTCTAAATTCTGTGTTCTGTATTCTTCATTCTCTATTCTTTATTCTGTGTTCTGCATTCTCTATTCTACATTCTCTATTCTGTATTCTATATTCTACATTCTGTGTTCTGCATTCAATGTTCTAATTTCTGGTTTCTGTATTCTATATTCTATATTCTGTTTTGTACGTTCTAAAGTATACATTCTATATTCTGTATTCTGTACTCTATATTCTAAATTCCGTGTTCTGAATTCTACGTTCTAAACTCTGGGTTCTGTATTCTGTTTTCTATATTCTATATTCTGTGTTATACATTCTATATTCAACATTCTGTATACTCTATTCTATATACTAAATTCTGTTTTCTGAATTCCATGTTCTAAATAATGTGTTCTGCATTGTGTATTCTATATTCTATAATCTGTGTTGTATATTCTGTGTTATACATTCTATATTCAGTATTCAATATTCTAAAATCTAAATTCTGTGTTCTGAATTACAACTTGTATAATCAAGTTTCTGCATTCTGTATTCTATATTCTAAATTCTGTGTTCTACATTCTGTATTCTACATTGTATATTATGTATTCTGTATCCTATATTCTATATTATGCGTTCTGATTTCCATGTTCTAAATTCTGGGTTCTGTATTCCGTAATCTGTATTCAATATTCTGTGTTCTACATTCTGTATTGTACATTCTATATACTGTATTCTATATTATAAATTCTGTGTACAACATTCTATATACCACATAATATTTCGGTATACTTTATTATATATTCTGTGTTCTGAATTCCTTGTTCTAAATTCTGCATACTGCATTCTGTATTCTATATTCTATATTCTGTGTTCTATATTCTATATTCTACATTCTATTCCTTTATTCTATATTATGTATTGTGTGTTCTGAATTCCATGTTCTGAATCCTGCGTTCTGTATGCTGTATTCCATATTTTGTGTTTTGAATTCTATGTTCTAAATTCTATATTCAGCATTCTGTAATCTAAAGTCTTAATTCTGTGTTCTGCATTCTATGGTCTAAATTCTGGGTTCTGTATTCTGTTTTCCATATTCCATATTCTGTGTTCTATATTCTATATTCTGTATTCCGTATTCTATATTCTATACTCTGTGTTCTACATTCTATATTCTGCATACTGTATTCAGTATACTGTATTCTATATTCTAAATTCTGTGTTCTGCACCCATGTTCTAAATCCTGGGTTCTATATTTTCTTATCTATATTCTATATTCTGTGCTCTATATTCTACATTCTAAATTCTATATTCAGTATTCTGTATTTTATATTCTTTATTAAGTGTTCTACATTCTATATTCTAATTTCTATATTCAATATTCTGTATTCTATATTCTTAATTCTATGTTCTGCATTCCGGATTCTAAGTTCTGTTTTCTATTCTCTCTAGTATATATTCTATATTTGTGTTCTTCATTCTACATTCTACAAAGTATATTCTGCATTCCGTATTCTATATTCTATATTCTACGTTCTACATTCTATATTCTAAAGTATTTATTCAGTTTTCTGAATTCTATATTCTAAATTCTCTGTTCTGCATTAGATTTCTAAATTCTGGTTGCTATATTCTCTATTCTATTTTCTATATTTTGTGTTCTTCATTCTACATTCTACCTTCTTTATTCTGCATTCCGTATTTTATATTCTATATTCTGTGTTCTATTTCTATATTCTAAATTCTATATTCACTATTTTGTATTCTATATTATAATTTTTGTGATCTGCATTCCATGTTCTAAATTCTGGGTTCTATATTCTCTATTCTATGTTATATATTCTGTGTTCTACATTCTATATTCTAAATTCTATATTCAGTATTGTTTATTCTATGTTCTTAATTCTGTGTCTGAATTCTATGTTCTAAATTCTATATTCAGTATTCTGTATATCATATTCTAAATTCTGTGTTCTGCAATCCATGTTCTAAATTCTGGTTTCTGTAATCTGTTTTCCATTTTTTATATTCTGTGTTCTTCATTCTATATTCTGTATTGTATATTCTTTATGCTGTATTCTCTATTCTGTGTTTTTCATTCTATATTCTGTATTCTATATTCGGCATTCCGTATTCTATATTCTATATTCTGTGTTCTACTTTCTATACTCTAAATTCTATATTCAGTATTCTTTATTGTATATTCCAAATTCTGTGCTCTGCAATCCATGTTCTAAATTCTGGTTGCTGTATTCTGTTTTCCATTTTTTATATTCTGTGTTCTACATTCTATATTGTGTATTGTATATTCTTTATGCCGTATTCTCTATTCTGAGTTTTTCATTCTATATTCTGTATTCCATATTCTGCATTCCGTATTCTATATTCTATATTCTGTGTTCTACATTCTGTACTCTAAATTCTATATTCAGTTTTCTCTATTCTATATTCAAAATTCTGTGTTCTACATTTTATATTCTAAATTCTATATTCTATATTCAAAATTCTGTGTTCTTCATTCCGTGTTCTAAATTCTGGGTTCTATATTCTCTATTCTATATTCTTTATTGTGTGTTCTTCATTCTATATTCTACATTCTATATTCTCAATTCTATATTCTATATTCCAAATTCTGTGTTCTGCATTTCATATTCTGAATTCTGGGTTATGTATTCTGTATTCCATATTTTATATTTTGTGTTCTATATTCTATATTTGGTATTCTTTTTTCTGCATTCCGTATTCTATATTCTATATCCTGTGTTCTAAATCCTATATTCAGTATTCTGTATTTTATTTTCTAAATTTTGTGTTCTGCATTCCATGTTCTAAATTCTGGGTTCTATATTCTCTATTATATATACTATATTCTGTGTGCTACATTCTATATTCTAAATTCTATATTCATTATTCTGTATTCAATATTCTAAATTCTGTGTTCTGCATTCCATGTTCTAAATTCTACATTCAGTATTCTGTATTCTATATTCTAAATTCTGGTTTCTGCATTCTATGTTCTAAACTCTATATTAAGTATTCTGTATTCTATTTTCTAAATTCTGTGTTCTGCAATCCATGTTTTAAATTCTGGGTTCTGTATTTTGTTTTACATATTTTATGTTTTGTGTTGTACATTCTAAATTCTGTATTCAATATTCTGCATTCTGTATTCTAAATTGTATTTCTGTGTTCTACATTCTAAATTCTGTGTTCTGCATTTTATGTTCTAAATTCAATATTCAGTATTCTGTATTCTATATTCTAAATGCTGTGTTCTGCATTCTATGTTCTAAATTCTATATTCAGTATTCTGTATTCTATATTCTATATTCTGTGTTCTGCATTCCATGTTCTAAATTCTGGGTTCTGTATTCTCTTTTCCATATTCTATATTCTGTTTTCTACATTCTATATTCTGTATTCTATATTCTGAATTCCGTATTCTTTAATCTATATTCTGTGTACTACATTCTGTGCTCTAAAATCTATATTCAGTATTCTCTATTCTATATTCAAAATTCTGTGTTCTAAATTGTATATTGTAAATTCTATATTCTATATTCAAAATTCTGTGTTCTTCATTCCGTGTTCTAAATTCTGTTTTCTATATTCTCTATCCTATATTGTGTGTTCTTCATTCTATATTCTACATTCTATATTCTAAATTCTATGTTGTATATTCCAAATTTTGTGTTCTGCATTTCATATTCTAAATTCTGGGTTATGTATTCTGTATTCCATATTTTATATTTTGTTTTCTATATTCTATATTTGGTATTCTATATTCTGCATTCCGTATTCTATATTCTATATCCTGTGTTCTAAATTCTATATTCAGTATTCTCTATTCTATATTCTAAATTCTGTGTTCTGCATACCATGTTCGTATTTCGGATTCTGTATTCTGTTTCCATATTTTACATTCTGTGTTCTAAATTCTATATTCTGTATAATATATTCTGCATTATATATTCAATATTGTATATTTTGTGTTCTACATTCTATATTCTAAATTCTATAATCTATATTCTAAATTCTGTGTTCTTTATTCCGTGTTCTTAATTCTGGGTTCTATAATCTCTTTTCTATATTCTATATTCTGTGTTCGACATTCAATATTCTAAATTCTACATTTAGTATTCTCAATTCTTTATTCAAAATTCTGTGTTCTACATGCTATATTCTAAATTCTATATTCTATATTCAAAATTCTGTATTCTTCATTACGTGTTCTAAATTCTGGGTTCTATATTCTCTATTCTATATTCTATATTCTGTGTTCTTCATTCTATATTCTACATTCTATATTCTGCATTCGTATTCTATATTCTATATACTGTGTTCTACATTCTATATTCAAAATACTATTTTCATTATCCTGTATTCTATATTCTAAATTCTGTGCTTTGAATTCCATGTTCTAAATTCTGGGTTCTATATTCTCTGTTATATGTTCTATATTTTTTGTTCTTCATTCTATATTGTACGTTCTATATTCTGCCTTCCGTGTTATACATTCTATATTATGTTTCCTACATTCTATATTCTAAATTCTATATTCAGTATTCTGTATTCTATAATCTAAATTCTGTGTTCTGATTCAATTTTTAAATTCTGGGTTCTAAATTCTCTTTTATATATTCTATATTTTTGTTCTTAGTTCTTTATTCTGCATTCTATATTCTGCATTCTGTATTTATGTTCTATACTCTGTGTTCTGCATCTACTTTCTAAATTCTATATTCTGTATTCTGTATTCTAAATTCTACATTCTGTGTTCTGCATTCTATGTTCTAAATTCTGGGATCTGTATTCTGTTTTCCATATTCTATATTCTGTGTTCTATATTCTATATTCTGTATTCTATATTCTGCATTCCGTATTCTATACTCTATATTGTGTGTTCTTCATTCTATTATCCAAATTCTATATTCAGTATTCTGTATTCTATATTCTAAATTCTGTGTTCTGCATTCCATGTTCTAAATTCTGTGTTCTATATTGTCTTTTCTATATTCTATATTCTGTGTTCTACATTCAATATTCTAAATTATATATTCAGTATTCTGTATTGTATATTCTAAATTCTGTGTTCTGCATACCATGTTCAAATTTCGTCGTTCTGTATTCTGTTTCCATATTTTATATTCTGTGTTCTAATTTCTATATTCTGTATACTATATTCTGCATTATGTATTCTATATTCTATATTTTGTGTTCTACATTCTATATTCTAAATTTTATATTCAGTATTCTTTATTCTATTTTCTAAATTCTGGGTTCTGCATTCCATGTTCTAAATCCTATATTCAGTATGCTGTATTCTATATTCTAAATTCTGTGTTCCGCATTCTATGTTCTAAATTCTATATTCAGTATCCTGTATTATAAATTCTAAATTCTGTGTTCTGCATTCCATGTTGTAAATACTGCGTTCTCTATTCTGTTTTCCATATTGTATAATCTGTGTTCTATATTCTATATTCTATATTCTGCATTCCGTATTCCATATTCTGTGTTTTACATTCTATATTCTATATTCTATATTCTGTATTCCGTATTCTATATTCTGAACTCTGTGTTCTACATTCTATATTCTAAATTCTATATTCAGTGGTCTGTATTCTATATTCTATATTCTAAATTCTGCATACCATTTTCTAAATTCTGGGATCTATAAACTGTATTCTATATTCTATACTCTGTGTTATATATTCTATATTCTAAATACTATATTCAGCTTTCTGTATTCTATAATATAAATTCTGTGTTCTAAATTCTATATTCTAAGTTGTATATTCAGTATTCTGTATTCTATATTCTAAATTCTGAGTTCTGCTTTTCATGTTCCAAAATCAGGCTTCAATATTCCCCAAGCTAAATTTTTATTCTGTTTTCTGCATTCTATATTCTAAGTTATATATTCAGTATTATGTATTTTATATTCTATATTCTGTCCTCTACATTCAATTTTTTAATTGCTTATTAAGTATTCTGTATTATATATTCTAAATTCTGTGTTCTGCATTCCATGTTCTAAATTCTGTTTTCTGTATTCTTTTTTCCATATTCTATATTCTGTTTACTACATTATATATTCTGTATTCTGTACTCTGCATTCCGTATTCTACATACAATATTCTGTGTTCTACATTCTATTTCTAAATTCTATATTCAGCATTCCGTATGCTATATTCTAAATTCTGTGTTCTGCATTCCATGTTCTAAATTCTGGGATCTATAATCTATATTCTATATTCTATACTCTGTGTTCTACATTCTATAATCTAAATACTATATTCAGCTTCCTGTAATCTATATTATAAATTCTGTGTTCTACATTCTATATTCTAAATTCTATATTCAGTATTATTTAATCTATATTCTAAATTCTGTGTTCTGCATAGCATGTTCTTTATTCTGGATTCTATATTCTGTATTCTACATTCTATATTCTGTGTTCTGCATTCTATATTCTAAATTCTATATTCAGTATTCTTTATTCTATATTCTAAATTCTCTGTTCTACATTCTATATTCAAAATTGTATATTCAGTATGCTGTATTCTATATTCTAAATTCTTAGTTCTGCTTTCCATGTTCCAAAATCTGGCTTCAATATTTCCTAAGCTATTTTATTATTCTGTTTTCTACATTCTATATTCTAAATTATTTATTCAGTATTCTGTATTTCATATTCTATATTCTGTGTTCTACATAGAATTTTTTAATTATTTATATAGTATTCTATATATTATATTCTAAATTATGTGTTCTGCATTCCATGTTCTAAATTCTGGGTTCTATATTCTCTTTTCTATTTTCTATATTCTGTGTTCTACATTGTATATTGTAAATTTTATATTCAGCATTCTGTATTCTATATTCTAAATTCTGTGTTCTACATTCTATATTCTATATTCTATATTCAGTATAATGTATTCTATATTCTAAATTCTGTGTTCTGCATTACATGTTCTAAATTCTCGATTCTATACTCTCTATTGTATATTCTATATTCTGTATTCTGTGTTCTACATTCTATATTCTAAATTCTATATTCATTAATGTGTATTCTATACACTTAATTCTGTGTTCTGCATTCCAAGTTCTAAATTCTGGGTTCTATATTCTGTTTTCCATATTTTAATTATGTGTTCTACATTCTATGTTCTAAATTTTATATTCAGTATTATGTATTGTATAATCTAATTTCTGTGTTCTGCATTCCATGTTCTAAATTCTCTATTCTATATTCTGTGTTCTACTTTATATATTCTTAATTATATATTCTGTATTCAGTATTCTATATTCTAAATTCTGTGTTCTGCATTCCATGTTCTAAATTCTGGTTTCTGCATTCTCTATTCTATATTCTATATTGTGTGTTTTTCATTCTAGATTTTACATGCAATATTTTGCATTCCATATACTATATTCTATATTTTGTGTTCTACATTCTATTTTCTAAATTCTATACCCAGTATTCCGTATTCTATATTCTAAATTCTCTGTTCTGCATTCCATGTTCTAAATTTGGGTTCTATATCCTCTTTTCTATATTCTATATCCTGTGTTCCACATTCTATAGTCTAAATCCTATATTCAGCGTTCTGTATTCTATATTCTAAATTATGTGTTCTGCATTCCATGTTTTAAATTCTGGGTTCTATACTCTGTTTTCCATATTTTATATTCTGTATTCTACATTCTATATTCTGTATTCTATATTCGGCATTCCGTTTTCTACATTATATATTCTGTGTTCTACTTTCTATTTTCAAAATTCTATATTCAGTATTCAGTATTCTATATTCTAAATTCTGTGTTCTGCATTCCATGTTGTAAATTGTCTTTTCTATATTCTGTATTCTGTGTTCTTCTTTCTATATTCTAAATTCTATATTTAGTATTTTGTATTCTATATTATTAATTCTGTTCTCTGCATTCAATTTCTAAATTCTGGGTTCTATATTCTCTTTTATATATTCTATATACTGTGTTCTTCATTCTAGATCCTTCATACTAAATTTTGAATTCCGTATTCTATATTCTATATTCTGTGTTCTAAATTCTATATTCTAATTTCTATATTCCGTATTCTGTATTCTATATTCTAAATTCTGTGTTTTGTATTCCATGTTGTATATTCTGGCTTCTATATTCTTTATTCTATATTCTAAATTCTGTGTTTACATTCTATATTCTAAATTGCATATTCAGTATGCTGTATTCTATATTCTATATTCTGAGTTCTGCTTTCCATGTTCCAAAATCTGTCTTCAATATTTTCCTTGCTATTTTTTTTCTGTTTTCTACATTATATATTCTAAATTATTTATTCAGTATTATGTATTTTATATTCTATATTCTATGTCCTACATAGAATTTTTTAATTTTTTATAAAATATTCCGTATATTATGTACTAAATTCTGTGTTCTATATTCTCTTTTCTATTTTCTATATTCTGTGTTCTACATTCTATATTGTAAAGTTTATATTCAGCATTCTGTATTCTATATTCTAAATTCTGTGTTCTACATTCTATATTCTAAATTCTATATTCAGTGTTCTGTATTCTATATTCTAAATTCTGTGTTCTGCATTCCATGTCCTAAATTCCCGGTTCTGTATTCTGTTCTCCATATTCTGCATTCTGTGTTCTATATTCCATATTCTGTAGTCTATTTTCGGCATTCCATATTCTATATTCCATATTCTGTGTTCTAAATACTATATTCTATATTCTATATTCAGTATTCCGTATTCTATATTCTATACCCTGTGTTCTATATTTTATATTCTAAATTCTATATTCAGTATTCCGTATTCTATATTCTATATTCTGGTTTCTTCATTCCATGGTCTAAAATCTATATTCAGTATTCTTTATTCTATATTTTAAATTTTGATTTTGCATTCCATGTTCTAAATTCTATATTCAGTATAAATAATCTATATTCTACTTTCTGTGTTCTGCATTCTATTTTCTTAATTCAGTTTACTGTATTCTGTTTTCCATATTCTATATACTGTGTTCTAGATTGTATATTCTGTATTCTATATTCTGCATTCCGTATTCTATATTCTATATTCTGTGTTCTACATTCTATATTCTAAATACTTATTTCAGTGTTCTGTATTCTATATTCTTAATTCTGTGTTCTGCATTCCATGTTGTAAATTCTGGGTTCTGTATTCTGTTTTCCATATTCTAAATTCTGTGTTCTACATTCTATATTCTGTATTCTATATTCTGCATTCCGTATTCTATATTCTATATTCTGTGTTCTATATTCTATATTCTAATTTCTGTATTCAGTATTCTGTATTCTACATTGTAAATTCTGTGTTCTGCATTCCATTTTCTAAATTCTGGGTTCTATATACTTTATCCTATATTCTATATTCTGTGTTCTACATTCTATATTCTAAATACTATATTCAGTATTCCATGTTCTATATACTAAATTCTGTGTTCTACATTCTATATTCTATATTCTATATCCAGTATTCTGTATTCTATATTCTAAATTATGTGTTATGCATTCCATGTTCCAAATTCAGGGTTCTATAAATTTTATTCTATATTCTATATTCTGTGTTCTCCACTACATTCTAAATACTATATTCAGTATTCTGTGTTCTATATTCTAAATTCTGTGTTCTACATTCTATATTTTAAATTCTATATTCAGTAGTCTGTGTTCTATATTCTAAATTCTGTGTTCTGCATTCCATGTTCTAAATTCTATATTCAGTATTCTGTATTCTATATTCTAAATTCTATGTTATGCATTCAATGTTATAAATTCTATATTCAGTATTTCGTATGCTATATTATAAATTCTGGGTTCTGTATTCCATGTTCTAAATTCTGGGATCTATAATCTATATTCTATATTCTATACTCTGTGTTCTACATTCTATAATCTAAATACTATATTCAGATTCCTGTATTCTATATTATAAATTCTGTGTTCTACATTCTATATTCTAAATTCTATATTCAGTATTATTTAATCTATATTCTAAATTCTGTGTTCTGCATAGCATGTTCTTTATTCTGGATTCTATATTCTGTATTCTACATTCTATATTCTGTGTTCTGCATTCTATATTCTAAATTCTATATTCAGTATTCTTTTTTCTATATTCTAAATTCTCTGTTCTACATTCTATATTCTAAATTGTATATTCAGTATGCTGTATTCTATATTCTAAATTCTTAGTTCTGCTTTCAATGTTCCAAAATCTGGCTTCAATATTTCTTAGCTATTTTTTTATTCTGTTTTCTCCATTCTATATTCTAAATTATTTATTCAGTATTCTGTATTTCATATTCTATATTCTGTGTTCTACGTAGAATTTTTTAATTATTTATATAGTATTCTATATATTATATTCTCAATTTTGTGTTCTGCATTCCATGTTCTAAATTCTGGGTTCTATATTCTCTTTTCTATTTTCTATATTCTGTGTTCTACATTGTATATTGTAAATTTTATATTCAGCATTCTGTATTCTATATTCTAAATTCTGTGTTCTACATTCTATATTCTATATTCTATATTCAGTATAATGTATTCTATATTCTAAATTCTGTGTTCTGCATTACATGTTCTAAATCCTCGATTCTATACTCTCTATTGTATATTCTATATTCTATATTCTGTGTTCTACATTCTATATTCTAAATTCTATATTCATTAATGTGTATTCTATACACTTAATTCTGTGTTCTGCATTCCAAGTTCTAAATTCTGGGTTCTATATTCTGTTTTCCATATTTTAATTCTGTGTTCTACATTCTATGTTCTTAATTTTATATTCAGTATTATGTATTGTATAATCTAAATTCTGTGTTCTGCATTCCATGTTCTAAATTCTCTATTCTATATTCTGTGTTCTACTTTATATATTCTTAATTATATATTCTGTATTCAGTATTCTATATTCTAAATTCTGTGTTCTGCATTCCATGTTCTTAATTCTGGTTTCTACATTCTCTATTCTATATTCTATATTGTGTGTTTATCATTCTAGATTTTACATACAATATTTTGCATTCCGTATACTATATTCTATATTTTGTGTTCTACATTCTATTTTCTAAATTCTATACCCAGTATTCCGTATTCTATATTCTAAATTCTCTGTTCTGCATTCCATGTTCTAAATTTGGGTTCTATATCCTCTTTTCTATATTCTATATCCTGTGTTCCACATTCTATATTCTAAATCCTATATTCAGCGTTCTGTATTCTATATTCTAAATTATGTGTTCTGCATTCCATGTTTTAAATTCTGGGTTCTATACTCTGTTTTCCATATTTTATATTCTGTATTCTACATTCTATATTCTGTATTCTCTATTCGGCATTCCGTTTTCTACATTATATATTCTGTGTTCTACTTTCTATTTTCAAAATTCTATATTCAGTATTCTGTATTCTATATTCTAAATTCTGTGTTCTGCATTCCATGTTGTTAATTGTCTTTTCTATATTCTGTATTCTGTGTTCTTCTTTCTATATTCTAAATTCTATATTTAGTATTTTGTATTCTATATTATTAATTCTGTTCTCTGCATTCAATTTCTTAATTCTGGGTTCTATATTCTCTTTTATATAATCTATATACTGTGTTCTTCATTCTAGATCCTTCATACTAAATTTTGAATTCCGTATTCTATATTCTATATTCTGTGTTCTAAATTCTATATTCAAAATTCTATATTCCGTATTCTGTATTCTATATTCTAAATTCTGTGTTTTGTATTCCATGTTGTATATTCTGGCTTCTATATTCTTTATTCTATATTCTAAATTCTGTGTTCTGCATCCATGTTGTAAATTATATATTCAGTATTCTGTATTCTATATTCTATATTGTGTGTTCTGCATTCTATATTCTAAATTCTATATTTGGTATTCTGTATTCTATATTCTTAATTCTGTGATCTGGTTTGCATGTTCTAATTTCTGGGTTCTATATTCTCTATTCTATATTCTAAATTTTGTGCATTTCATTCTATATTCTACAATCTATATTCTGTATTAGGTATTCTATATTCTTTTTTTCGGTGTTCTACATTCCATATTCTAAATTTATATGCACTATTCTGTATTCTATACTGAATTCTGTGTTCTGCATTCCATGTTCTAAATTCTGGGTTCTATACACTTTATTCTATATTCTATATTCTGTGTTCTACATTCTATATTCTAAATTCCATATTCAGTGTTCTGTATTGTACATTCTAAATTCTGGGTTCTGATTCCATGTACTAAATTCTGGGTTCTACATTCTCTATTCTATTTTCTATATTCTGTGTTTTACATTTTATATTCTAAATTCTATATTCAGTAATCTGTATTCCATATTCTAAATTCTGTGTTCTTCATTCTATATTCAAAATTCTATATTCAGTATTCTGTATTGTATGTTCTAAATACCGTGTTCTGCATTCAATGTTCTAAATTCTGTGTTCTGCATTCCAAGTTCTTAGGTCTGGGATCTATAATCTATATTCTATATTCTGTGTTCTACATTCTACATTCTAAATTCTATATTCAGTATTATTTAATCTATATTCTTAATTCTGTGTTCTGCATAGCATGTTCTTTATTCTGGATTCTATATTCTGTATTCTACATTCTATATTCTGTGTTCTATATTCTATATTCTAAATTCTATATTCAGTATTCTTTATTCTATATTCTAAATTCGGTGTTCTACATTCTATATTCTAAATAGTATATTCAGTATTCTGTATTCTATATTCTAAATTCTGTGTTCAGCATTCCATGTTCTGAATTCTGATTTCTGTATTCTGTTTCCATATTCTATATTCTGTGTTCTACATTGTATAATATAAATTCTATGTTCAGTGTTCTGTAATCTATATTCTTAATTCTGTGTTCTGCATTCCATGTTCTAATTTCTCTATTCTATAATCTATATCCTATGTTCTACTTTCTATATTCTAAATTCTATGTTCAGTATTCTGTATTCTATATTCTAAATTCTGTGTTCTGCATTCCATGTTCTAAATTCTCTATTCTATAATCTATATTCTGTGTTCTACTTTCTATATACTTAATTTTATATTCAGTATTCTGTATTCTTTATTTATATTCTGTGTTCTACATTTTAAATTCTAAATCCTATATTTGGTATAATGTATTCTATATTCTAAATTCTGTGTTCTGCATTCCATGATCTATTTTCTGGGTTCTATAACCTCTTTTCCTTATTTTATATTCTGTTTCCAAATTCTATATTCTGCATTCCGTATTCTACATTATATATTCTGTGTTCTACCTTTTATTCCAAATTCTATATTCAGTATTCTGTATTCTCTATTCTAAATTAAGTGTTCTGCATTCCATGTTCTAAATTCTCTATTCTCTATTCTATATTCTGTGTTCTAATTTCTATATTCCAAATTCTATATTCAGTATTCTGTATTCTATATTCTGAATTCTGTGTTCTGCATTCTATGTTCTAAATTCTATGTTCAGTATACTGTATTATATATTCTAAATTCTGTGTTCCGCATTCCATGTTCTAAATTCTGGGTTCTTTATTCTGTATTCTATATTCTATATTCTGTGTTCTACATACTATATTCTAATTTCTATATTCAGTATTCTGTATTCTATATTCTAAATTCTGTGGTGTGCATTCCATGTTCTAAATTCTGGCTTCTATATTCTCTATCCAATATTCTATACTTTGTGTTCTTCATTCTATATTCTAAATTCTATATTCTGCATTCCGTATTCTATTTTCTTTATACTGTGTTCTACATTCTATATTCTAAATTCTATCTTCATTATTCTGTATTCTATATTCTAAATTCTGTGTTCTGCATGCCCTAAATTCTGGGTTGTGTGTTCTGTTTTTCATATTCTATTTTGTGTGTTCTATATTCTATATTCTGTATTCTATTTTCGGCATTCCGTATTCTATATTCTATACTCTGTGTTCTACATTCTATATTCTAAATTCTATATTCAGTATTATTTATTCTATATTCTAAATTCTGTGTTCTGCATCTATGTTCTAAATTCTATATTCAGTAAATAGAATTCTATACTCTAAATTCTGTGTTCTGGATTCCATGTTCTAAATCCTATATTTAGTTTTCTGTATTCTATATTATAAATTCTGTGCTATGCATTGCATGTTCTAAATTATTTATTCAGTATTCCGTATTCTAAATTCTAAATTCTGTGTTCTATATTCCATGTTCTAAATTCTGGATTCAATATTCTATATTCTATACTGTATATTCTATTTTCTACATTCTATATTCTGCATTCCGTATACTATATTCCGTGTTCTATATTCCGTGTTCTACATTCTATATTCTACGTTCTATATTGTGCATTCTGAACTCTATTTTCTAAATTCTCTGTGGTGAATTCCATATTCTAAATTCTGCGTTCTGTAGTCTGCATTCTATATTCTGTGTTCTTGCATTCTATATTCTACTTTCTTATTCTGTATTCTGTATTCTATACTCTGTATTCTTCATTCTATATTCTGTTCCCTGTATTCTATATTCTTAATTCTTTGTTCTGCATTCCATGTTCTATATTCTGTGTTATGAATTCTGTATTCTATATTCTATAATCTGTGTTCTACACTCTATATTCCGTATTCTTTATTCTATATAATAAATTCTGTGTTGTGAATTCCATGTCCTAAATTCTGGGTACTGTATTTTGTATTTTATTCTATATTCTGTGTTCTACAAAATGTATTCTACATTCTGTGTTCTGTATTCAGTATTCTATATACTGTCTTATATATTCTATATTCTACTTTATATTTCTGTATTCTATATTCTATATTCTGTGCACTAAGTTCCATGTTCTAAATTCTAGGTTCTGTATTCTGAATTCTATATTCTATATTCTGTGTTCAGCATTCTGTATTCTACATTGTATATTCTAGATTCTGTATTCTAATTTCTAAATTCTTTGTTCTGAATTCCATGTTCTAAATTCTGGGTTCTGTCTTCTGTATTCTATATTCTATATACTGCGTTGTAAATTTTTGATAATACATTCTATATTCTGTATTCTATTTTCTATATTCTGTGTTCTGCATTCCATTTTCTAAATTCTGGGTTCTGTATTGTTAATTCTATATTCTATATTCTCTGTTCTACATTCAATATTCCACATTCTATATTTTGTATACTGTAATCTATATTCTAAACTCTTTCTTCTGAATTCCATGTTCTAAATTCTGGGTTCTGTATACTGCATTCTAAATTCTACATTCTGTGTTCTACATTGTATATTCTAAATTTTATATTCGGTTTTCTGTATTTTATATTGTATAGTGTGTGTACTGCATTCTATATTGTAAAATTTATTTTCTGTTTTCTGTATTCTATATTCTAAATTCCGTTCTGCGTTCCATGTTCTACATTCTGGGTTCTGCATTCTGTTTTCTATATTCTATATTCTGTATTCTGTATTCTAATTTCTATATACTGTATTCTATATTATTTATTCTACATTCTATATTCTGTTTTCTATACACTATATTCTAAGTTCTTAGTTGTGTATTGCATGTTCTAAATTCTGGGTTCTGTATTCTGCATTCTCTATTCTTTATTCTGTGTTCTGCATTCTCTATTCTGCATTCTCTATTCTGTATTCTATATTCTACATTCTGTGTTCTGCATTCAATGTTCTAAATTCTGGTTTCTGTATTCTGTATTCTATAGTCTGTTTTGTACATTAAAAAGTCTACATTCTATATTCTGTATTCTGTACTCTATATTCTAAATTCAGTGTTCTGAATTCTACGTTCTAAACTCTGGGTTCTGCATTCTGTATTCTATATTCTATATTCTGTGTTCTACATTCTGTATTCTACATTGTATATTATGTATTCTGTATCCTATATTCTATATTCTGCGTTCTGAATTCCATGTTCTAAATTCTGGGTTCTGTATTCCGTAATCTGTATTCAATATTCTGTGTTCTACATTCTGTATTGTACATTCTATATACTATATTCTATATTATAAATTCTGTGTACAACATTCTATATACCACATAATATTTCGGTATTCTTTATTATATATTCTGTGTTCTGAATTCCTAGTTCTAAATTCTGCACACTGCATTCTGTATTCTATATTCTATATTCTGTGTTCTACATTCTATATTCTACATTCTATTCCTTTATTCTATATTATGTATTGTGTGTTCTGAATTCCATGTTCTGAATCCTGCGTTCTGTATGCTGTATTCCATATTTTGCGTTTTGAATTCTATGTTCTAAATTCTATATTCAGCATTCTGTAATCTAAAGTCTTAATTCTGTGTTCTGCATTCTATGGTCTAAATTCTGGGTTCTGTATTCTGTTTTCCATATTCCATATTCTGTGTTCTATATTCTATATTCTGTATTCCGTATTCTATATTCTATACTCTGTGTTCTACATTCTATATTCTGCATACTGTATTCAGTATACTGTATTCTATATTCTAAATTCTGTGTTCTGCACCCATGTTCTAAATCCTGGGTTCTATATTTTCTTATCTATATTCTATATTCTGTGCTCTATATTCTACATTCTAAATTCTATATTCAGTATTCTGTATTTTATATTCTTTATTAAGTGTTCTACATTCTATATTCTAAGTTCTATATTCAATATTCTGTATTCTATATTCTTAATTCTATGTTCTGCATTCCGGGTTCTAAGTTCTGTGTTCTATTCTCTCTAGTATATATTCTATATTTGTGTTCTTCATTCTACATTCTACAAAGTATATTCTGCATTCCATATTCTATATTCTATGTTCTATGTTCTACATTCTATATTCTAAAATATTTATTCAGTTTTCTGAATTCTATATTCTAGATTCTCTGTTCTGCATTAGATTTCTAAATTCTGGTTGCTATATTCTCTATTCTATTTTCTATATTTTGTGTTCTTCATTCTATATTCTACCTTCTTTATTCTGCATTCCATATTTTATATTCTATATTCTGTGTTCTATTTCTATATTCTAAATTCTATATTCACTATTTTGTATTCTATATTATAATTTTTGTGATCTGCATTCCATGTTCTAAATTCTGGGTTCTATATTCTCTATTCTATGTTATATATTCTGTGTTCTACATTCTATATTCTAAATTCTATATTCAGTATTGTTTATTCTATGTTCTTAATTCTGTGTCTGAATTCTATGTTCTAAATTCTATATTCAGTATTCTGTATATCATATTCTAAATTCTGTGTTCTGCAATCCATGTTCTAAATTCTGGTTTCTGTAATCTGTTTTCCATTTTTTATATTCTGTGTTCTTCATTCTATATTGTGTATTGTATATTCTTTATGCTGTATTCTCTATTCTGTGTTTTTCATTCTATATTCTGTATTCTATATTCCGCATTCCGTATTCTATATTCTATATTCTGTGTTCTACTTTCTATACTCTAAATTCTATATTCAGTATTCTGTATTCTATATTCCAAATTCTGTGTTCTGCAATCCAGGTTCTAAATTCTGGTTTCTGTATTCTGTGTTCCATTTTTTATATTCTGTGTTCTACATTCTATATTGTGTATTGTATATTCTTTATGCCGTATTCTCTATTCTGAGTTTTTCATTCTATATTCTGTATTCCATATTCTGCATTCCGTATTCTATATTCTATATTCTGTGTTCTACATTCTGTACTCTAAATTCTATATTCAGTTTTCTCTATTTTATATTCAAAATTCTGTGTTCTACATTGTATATTCTAAATTCTATATTCTATATTCAAAATTCTGTGTTCTTCATTCCGTGTTCTAAATTCTGGGTTCTATATTCTCTATTCTATATTCTTTATTGTGTGTTCTTCATTCTATATTCTACATTCTATATTCTAAATTCTATATTCTATATTCCAAATTCTGTGTTCTGCATTTCATATTCTAAATTCTGGGTTATGTATTCTGTATTCCATATTTTATATTTTGTGTTCTATATTCTATATTTTCTATTCTTTTTTCTGCATTCCGTATTCTATATTCTATATCCTGTGTTCTAAATCCTATATTCAGTATTCTGTATTTTATTTTCTAAATTTTGTGTTCTGCATTCCATGTTTAAATTCTGGGTTCTATATTCTCTATTATATATACTATATT
Source organism: Vicugna pacos (assembly GCF_048564905.1). NCBI lineage: Eukaryota > Metazoa > Chordata > Mammalia > Artiodactyla > Camelidae > Vicugna > Vicugna pacos. The sequence continues at coordinate 4,445,911 of NW_027328871.1, forward strand.
CTGTGTGCTACATTCTATATTCTAAATTCTATATTCATTATTCTGTATTCAATATTCTAAATTCTGTGTTCTGCATTCCATGTTCTAAATTCTACATTCAGTATTCTGTATTCTATATTCTAAATTCTGTTTTCTGCATTCTATGTTCTAAACTCTATATTAAGTATTCTGTATTCTATTTTCTAAATTCTGTGTTCTGCAATCCATGTTTTAAATTCTGGGTTCTGTATTTTGTTTTACATATTTTATGTTTTGTGTTGTACATTCTATATTCTGTATTCAATATTCTGCATTCTGTATTCTAAATTGTATTTCTGTGTTCTACATTCTAAATTCTGTGTTCTGCATTCCATGTTCTAAATTCAATATTCAGTATTCTGTATTCTATATTCTAAATGCTGTGTTCTGCATTCTATGTTCTAAATTCTATATTCAGTATTCTGTATTCTATATTCTATATTCTGTGTTCTGCATTCCATGTTCTAAATTCTGGGTTCTGTATTCTCTTTTCCATATTCTATATTCTGTTTTCTACATTCTATATTCTGTATTCTATATTCTGCATTCCGTATTCTTTAATCTATATTCTGTGTACTACATTCTGTGCTCTAAATTCTATATTCAGTATTCTCTATTCTATATTCAAAATTCTGTTTTCTAAATTGTATATTGTAAATTCTATATTCTATATTCAAATTCTGTGTTCTTCATTCCGTGTTCTAAATTCTGTTTTCTACATTCTCTATCCTATATTGTGTGTTCTTCATTCTATATTCTACATTCTATATTCTAAATTCTATATTGTATATTCCAAATTCTGTGTTCTGCATTTCATATTCTTAATTCTGGGTTATGTATTCTGTATTCCATATTTTATATTTTGTTTTCTATATTCTATATTTGGTATTCTATATTCTGCATTCCGTATTCTATATTCTATATCCTGTGTTCTAAATCCTATATTCAGTATTCTGTATTTTATTTTCTAAATTCTGTGTTCTGTATTCTATGTTCTAAATTCTGGCTTCTATATTCTCCAGTCTATATTCTATATTTTGTGATCTCCATTCTTATTTCTACATTCTTTATTCTGCATTCCATATTCTATATTATATATTCTGTGTTCTACATTCTATATTCTAAATTCTATATTCCTTATTCCGTAGTATATATTCTATATTCTATGTTCCGCATTGTATATTCTAAATTCTACATTCAGTATTCTGTATTCTAAACACGAAATTCTGTGTTCTGCATTTCATGTTCTAAATTCTGTGTTCTATATTCTCTTTTCTATATTCTATATTCTGTGTCCTTCATTCAATATTCTAAATTCTATATTCAGTATTCTCTATTCTATATTCTAAATTCTGTGTTCTGCATACCATGTTCGTATTTCGGGATTCTGTATTCTGTTTCCATATTTTACATTCTGTGTTCTAAATTCTATATTCTGTATAATATATTCTGCATTATGTATTCAATATTGTATATTTTGTGTTCTACATTCTATATTCTAAATTCTATAATCTATATTCTAAATTCTGTGTTCTTTATTCCGTGTTCTTAATTCTGGGTTCTATAATCTCTTTTCTATATTCTATATTCTGTGTTCGACATTCAATATTCTAAATTCTACATTTAGTATTCTCAATTCTATATTCAAAATTCTGTGTTCTACATGCTATATTCTAAATTCTATATTCTATATTCAAAATTCTGTATTCTTCATTCCGTGTTCTAAATTCTGGGTTCTATATTCTCTATTCTATATTCTATATTCTGTGTTCTTCATTCTATATTCTACATTCAATATTCTGCATTCGTATTCTATATTCTATATACTGTGTTCTACATTCTATATTCAAAATTCTATATTCATTATCCTGTATTCTATATTCTAAATTCTGTGCTTTGAATTCCATGTTCTAAATTCTGGGTTCTATATTCTCTATTATATATTCTATATTTTTTGTTCTTCATTCTATTTTGTACGTTCTATATTCTGCATTCCGTGTTATATATTCTATATTATGTTTTCTACATTCTATATTCTAAATTCTATATTCAGTATTCTGTATTCTATAATCTAAATTCTGTGTTCTGATTCAATTTTTAAATTCTGGGTTCTATATTCTCTTTTATATATTCTATATTTTGTGTTCTTAGTTCTTTATTCTTCATTCTATATTCTGCATTCTGTATTTATGTTCTGTATTCTGTGTTCTGCATCTTCTTTCTAAATTCTATATTCTGTATTCTGTATTCAATATTCTACATTCTGTGTTCTGCATTCTATGTTCTAAATTTTATATTCAGTATACTTTATTCTATTTTCTAAATTTTTGGTTCTGCATTCCATGTTCTAAATCCTATATTCAGTATTCTGTATACTATATTCTAAATTCTGTGTTCCGCATTCTATGTTCTAAATTCTATATTCCGTATTCTGTATTATAAATTCTAAATTCTGTGTTCTGCATTCCATGTTGTAAATACTGGGTTGTCTATACTGTTTTCCATATTGTATAATCTGTGTTCTACATTCTATATTCTGTATTCTATATTCTGCATTCCTTATTCCATATTCTATATACTGTGTTTTACATTCTATATTCTAAATTCTATATTCTGTATTCCGTATTCTATATTCTGAACTCTGTGTTCTACATTTTATATTCTAAATTCTATATTCAGTGCTCTGTATTCTATATTCTAAATTCTGTGTTCTGCATTCCATGTTCTAAATTCTGGGTTCTATATTTTCTATACTATATTCTATATTCTGTGTTCTATATTCTATATTCTAAATTCTATATTCATTATTCTGTATTCTATATTCTTAATTCTGTGTTCTACATTCTATATTCTAAATTCTATATTCAGTATTCTGTATTTTATATTCTTAATTCTCTGTTCTTCATTCCATGTTCTATGTTCTGGGTCCTATACTCTCTATTATATATTCTATATTTGTGTTCTTCTTTCTATATCCTACATAGTATATTCTGCATTCCGTATCCTATATTCTATATTCTATGTTCTACATTCTAAATTCTAAAATCTATATTCAGTATTCTGTATTCTATAGTATAAATTCTTTGTTCTGCATTCCATTTCTAAATTGTGGTTTCTATATTCTCTATTCTATATTATATATTTGGGTCGTTCATTCTATATTCTACGTCCTATATTCTGCCATCCGTATTTTATATTCTATATTGTTTGTTCTATATTCTATATTCTAAATTCTATATTCAGTATTTTGTATTCTATATTCTCATTTGTGTGTTCTGCATTCCATGTACTAAATTCTGGGTTCTCTATTCCCTATTCTCTATTCTATATTCTGTGTTTACATTCTATATTCTAAATTCTATATTCAGTATTCTGTATTCTATATTCTAAATTCTGTGTTCTGCTTTCCTTTTTATAAATTCTATATTCAGTACTGTGCATTCTATATTCTAAATTCTGTGTTCTGCATTCTATTTTCTAAATTCTATATTCATTATTCTGTATATTATATTCTAAAATCTGTGTTCTGCATTCCATGTTCTAAATTCTGGGTTCTGTATTGTTTTCCATATTCTATATACTGTGTTCTTCATTCTATATTCTGTATTGTATATTATTTATGCCGTATTATATATTCTGTGTTCTTCATTCTATATTCTGTATTCTATATTCTGCATTCCGTATTCTATATACTATATTCTGTGTTCTACATTTTATACTCTAAATTCTATATTCAGTATTCTGTATTGTATATTCCAAATTCTGTGTTCTGCATTCTATGTTCTAACCTTTGGGTTCTGTATTCTGTATTCCATATTCTATATTTTGTGTTCTATAGTCTATATTTGGTATTCAATATTCTGCATTCCGTATTCTATATTCTATATCCTGTGTTCTAAATTCTTTATTCAGTATTCTGTGTTTAATTTTCTAAATTCTGTGTTCTGCATTCCATGTTCTAAATTCTGGGTTTTATATTCACTATTGTATATACTACATTCTGTGTGCTACATTCTATATTATAAATTCTATATTCAGTATTCTGTATTCTATATTGTAAATTCTGTGTTTACATTCTATATTCTAAATTGCATATTCAGTATGCTGTATTCAGTATTCTAAATTCTGAGTTCTGCTTTCCATGTTCCAAAATCTGGCTTCAATATTTTCCTTGCTATTTTTTTTTCTGTTTTGTACATTATATATTCTAAATTATTTATTCAGTATTATGTATTTTATATTCTATATTCTATGTCCTACATAGAATTTTTTATTTGTTTATAAAGTATTCCGTATATTATGTTCTAAATTCTGTGTTCTATATTCTCTTTTCTATTTTCTATATTCTGTGTTCTACATTCTATATTGTAAATTTTATATTCAGCATTCTGTATTCTATATTCTAAATTCTGTGTTCTACATTCTATATTCTATATTCTATATTCAGTATAATGTATTCTATATTCTAAATTCTATGTTCTGCATCACATGTTCTAAATTCTCGATACTATACTCTCTATTGTATATTGTATTCTATATACTGTGTTCTACATTCTATATTCTAAAATCTATATTTATTAATGTGTATTCTATAGTCTTAATTCTGTTTTCTGCATTCAAAGCTCTAAATTCTGTGTTCTATATTCTTTTTTCCATATTCTAGATTCAGTGTTCTATATTCTATATTCTGTATTCTGTATTCTGCTTTCCGTATTCTACAATGTATATTCTGTGTTCTAAATTTTATTTTCCAAATTCTATATGTAGTATTCTATATTGTATATTCTATATGCTGTTTTCTAAATTCTGTATTCTAAATTCTATATTCTTTATTCTAAATTCTGTGTTCTGCATACCGTGTTCAAAATTCTGTGTTCTATATTCTCTATTCTGTATTCTATAATATGTGTTCTTCATTGTATATTCTATATCCTATATTCTGCTTTCAGTTGTCTATATTGTATATTCTGTGTTCTACATTCTATATTCTAAATTCTATATTCAGTATTCTGTTTTATATATTCTAAATTCTGTGTTCTGTATTCTATGTTCTATATTCTGGCTTCTATATTCTCCAGTCTATATTCTATATTTTGTGAACTCCATTCTTATTTCTACATTCTTTATTCTGCATTCCATATTCTATATTATATATTCTGTGTTCTACATTCTATATTCTAAATTCTATATTCCTTATTCCGTAGTATATATTCTATATTCTATGTTCTGCATTGTATATTCTAAATTCTACATTCAGTATTCTGTATTCTAAACACTAAATTCTGTGTTCTGCATTTCATGTTCTGAATTCTGTGTTCTATATTCTCTTTTCTATATTCTATATTCTGTGTCCTTCATTCAATATTCTAAATTCTATATTCAGTATTCTCTATTCTATATTCTAAATTCTGTGTTCTGCATACCATGTTCGTATTTCGGGATTCTGTATTCTGTTTCCATATTTTACATTCTGTGTTCTAAATTCTATATTCTGTATAATATATTCTGCATTATGTATTCAATATTGTATATTTTGTGTTCTACATTCTATATTCTAAATTCTATAATCTATATTCTAAATTCTGTGTTCTATATTCCGTGTTCTTAATTCTGGGTTCTATAATCTCTTTTCTATATTCTATATTCTGTGTTCGACATTCAATATTCTAAATTCTATATTTAGTATTCTCAATTCTATATTCAAAATTCTGTGTTCTACATGCTATATTCTAAATTCTATATTCTTTATTGAAAATTCTGTATTCTTCATTCCGTGTTCTAAATTCTGGGTTCTATATTCTCTATTCTATATTCTATATTCTGTGTTCTTCATTCTATATTCTACATTCTATATTCTGCATTCGTATTCTATATTCTATATACTGTGTTCTACATTCTATATTCAAAATTCTATATTCATTATCCTGTATTCTATATTATAAATTCTGTGCCTTGAATGCCATGTTCTAAATTCTGGGTTCTATATTCTCTATTATATATTCTATATTTTTTGTTCTTCATTCTATATTGTACGTTCTATATTCTGCATTCCGTGTTATATATTCTATATTATGTTTTCTACATTCTATATTCTAAATTCTATATTCAGTATTCTGTATTCTATAATCTAAATTCTGTGTTCTGATTCAATTTTTAAATTCTGGTTTCTAAATTCTCTTTTATATATACTATATTTTGTGTTCTTAGTTCTTTAATCTGCATTCTATATTCTGCATTCTGTATTTATGTTCTGTATTCTGTGTTCTACATCTACTTTCTAAATTCTATATTCTGTATTCTGTATTCAATATTCTACATTCTGTGTTCTGCATTCAATGTTCTAAATTCTGGGTTCTGTATTCTGTTTTCCATATTCTATATTCTTTGTTCTATATTCTATATTCTGTATTCTATATTCTGCATTCCGTATCCTATACTCTATATTCTGTGTTCTTCATTCTATTATCCAAATTCTATTTTCAGTATTCTGTATTCTATATTCTAAATTCTGTGTTCTGCATTCCATGTTCTAAATTCTGTGTTCTATATTGTCTTTTCTATATTCTATATTCTGTGTTCTACATTCAATATTCTAAATTCTATATTCAGTTTTCTGTATTGTATATTCTAAATTCTGTGTTCTGCATACCATGTTCAAATTTCGGGGTTCTGTATTCTGTTTCCATATTTTATATTCTGTGTTCTAATTTCTATATTCTGTATAATATATTCTGCATTATGTATTCTATATTCTATATTTTGTGTTCTACATTCTATATTCTAAATTTTATATTCAGTATTCTTTATTCTATTTTCTAAATTCTGGGTTCTGCATTCCATGTTCTAAATCCTATATTCAGTATTCTGTATTCTATATTCTAAATTCTGTGTTCCGCATTCTATGTTCTAAATTCTATATTCCGTATTCTGTATTATAAATTCTAAATTCTGTGTTCTGCATTCCATGTTGTAAATACTGGGTTCTCTATTCTGTTTTCCATATTGTATATTCTGTGTCCTACATTCTATATTCTGTATTCTATATTCTGCATTCCGTATTCCATATTCTATATATTGTGTTTTACATTCTATATTCTAAATTCTATATTCTGTATTCCGTATTCTATATTCTGAACTCTGTGTTCTACATTCTATATTCTAAATTCTATATTCAGTGGTCTGTATTCTATATTCTATATTCTAAATTCTGCATACCATTTTCTAAATTCTGGGATCTATAATCTATATTCTATATTCTATAGTCTGTGTTATATATTCTATATTCTAAATACTATATTCAGCTTTCTGTATTCTATATTATAAATTCTGTGTTCTACATTCTATATTCTAAGTTGTATATTCAGTATTCTGTATTCTATATTCTAAATTCTGAGTTCTGCTTTTCATGTTCCAAAATCAGTCTTCAATATTCCCTAAGCTAAATTTTTATTCTGTTTTCTGCATTCTATATTCTAAATTATATATTCAGTATTATGTATTTTATATTCTATATTCTGTCCTCTACATTCAATTTTTTAATTGCTTATTAAGTATTCTGTATTATATATTCTAAATTATGTGTTCTGCATTCCATATTCTAAATTCTGTTTTCTGTATTCTTTTTTCCATATTCTATATTCTGTTTACTACAATCTATATTCTGTATTCTGTACTCTGCATTCCGTATTCTACATACAATATTCTGTGTTCTACATTCTATTTCTAAATTCTATATTCAGCATTCCGTATGCTATATTCTAAATTCTGTGTTCTGCATTCCATGTTCTAAATTCTGGTTTCTACATTCTCTATTCTATATTCTATATTGTGTGTTTTTCATTCTAGATTTTACATGCAATATTTTGCATTCCATATACTATATTCTATATTTTGTGTTCTACATTCTATTTTCTAAATTCTATACCCAGTATTCCGTATTCTATATTCTAAATTCTCTGTTCTGCATTCCATGTTCTAAATTTGGGTTCTATATCCTCTTTTCTCTATTCTATATCCTGTGTTCCACATTCTATAGTCTAAATCCTATATTCAGCGTTCTGTATTCTATATTCTAAATTATGTGTTCTGCATTCCATGTTTTAAATTCTGGGTTCTATACTCTGTTTTCCATATTTTATATTCTGTATTCTACATTCTATATTCTGTATTCTATATTCGGCATTCCGTTTTC